>NW_028227259.1:109900216-110477716 GCF_978045245.1 Mus caroli
ATGCTGTCTAAGGACCATGACATGGCCGTGGCATTCATAAGTGCATAGCAGATGTATGAGAAGAGCTCCAGTGTGAAAGGCAGGCAGACTAGTGCAGACCCTTCCCTTGCTGTGAAGCTGTTGGTAGTTGGTGTCTACTTTAAGGAGTCATGGGTTAGCGAGATGAATCAGCAGGTAAGAGCACTGACTGCTCTTCCAAAGGTCCTGAAATCAAATCCCAGCAACCACATAGTGGCTCACAACCACCAGTAATGAGAACTGACGCCCTCTTCTGGTACAGTATATTTATGTATGAAAATAAATAAATAAATCTTTGGGCCTGAGTGAGCAAGTTGACCGGAGCAAGCAGAGGTCCTAAAAATTCATTCCAAAAAAAGAAGAAGAAGAAGAAGGAGGAGGAGGAGGAGGAGGAGGCTCTTGCCTTCTTGCTCCCTCTCTCTCTCCTCCCGCCCCCTCCCCCCTCTCCTGACTGGCCTCTATTCCTCTCCCCTCTCTCTCTCTCTCTCTCTCTCTCTCTCCCCCCCCTCACTTTCTCTGTCTCTACTATCCTCTTAACTCCCCTCCTCATGTCCTGAATAAACTCTATTCTATACTATTAAAAAAAAAAAAAAGAATGGGAGTCATTTTTCTTCAGGGATGTGCTCAATGGTCGGTTGTCATGTTCCAGTAGGTATCTCACACCTATGGGCACTCAGGCATCATTAATTGAACAGAGTGTTACTTAAAATAAAAAGAGACATAATAGTGGGACGGGAGAATTGGGAAGTGAGAGAGAAGATTCGTGTTGTACATGGTAAAGACATATTGTGTATGTATACGAAATTACCAACGAAAAATATTCTTTTTAAAAAATCTGCCTTAGCAGCATACACGGGCTGGTCCAAGGCCCGAGCTGTATATAGCAGAGGATTGCCTGGTCTGGCCTTGGTAGGAAAAGATTTGCCTAACCCTCAAAAGACTTGATGCCCCGGGGAAAGGGGATAGGGGGGTAGCACCCTCTCAGAGGCAAGGAGGAAGGGTAAGGAACTGGGAGGGATTGAGAAGGGGGCAACAGCTGGAATGTAAAATAAAATAATTAATTAAAAAATAAAGACTAGGGACTGGAGAGATGGCTCAGGGGTTAAGAGCACTGACTGTTCTTCCAAAGGTCCTGAGTTCAAATCCCAGCAACCACATGGTGGCTTACAACCATCCGTAACAAAATCTGATGCCCTCTTCTGGAGTGTCTGAAGACACACTACAGTGTACTTACATATAATAAATAAATGAATGAATGAATAAATAAATAAATAAGTCCTGTTTTTTTTTAAATAAAATAAAAACTATTAACATCACACACACTCAAAAATCTGCACTTGGGTGATGGTGGCACAGAACTTGGGAGGCAAAAGTAGGTGAATCTCTGAGTTTCAGCCTAGCTTGGTCTGCAGAGGGAGTTCCAAGACAGCCAGTGCTATTATGCAGAGAAACTTTGTCTTGGGTTAAAAAAAGACAGAGAGAGAGAGAGAGAGAGAGAGCCAGGCCATGGTGGCTCCGCCTTTAATCCCAGCACTTGGGAGGCAGAGGCAGGCGAATTTCTGCGAGGCCATCCTGGTCTGCAGAGTGAGTTCCAGGACAGTCAGGGCTATACAGAGAAACCCTGTCTCGGAAAAAATAAATAAATAAATAAAATAAAGAGAGAGAGAGAAACTGCCGTAACCAAACTGAGCAGCAACATTGTAACCAATGTAAAGCCCTGTCAAAAGACAGGCTATAAGCCACAGACTAAGGAATTCATGGAATTGAGAGTGAATGCTGTATCTTGTCTAACTTTGTTAGTAATGTATGCACATGATTGTGGAAAACCTTGTAAAATGCTGGCCTTCAAAACGTTTACCCAGTTTATATGCAGAGTGGTGATGGATAAGATAGCGAAGCACACAGGTGGGCTGCAAACCCAGACAAGCGTGTCCTTGGAGCAGGATCAGAACACTGAGTGGGCTAAATCAACTACCAGGCTTTCTTCCAAAACTGAATGCACCAGACAGGACCTTGGCTCCAGCCAGGAAAGGGAACTAGAAAGGCTCCAAGCAAGATAAGAGCCTGGAGTCTGGTCACTCTTTGAAGCCAAAGCCCCCATTCCCAGAAGGATCTGGAAAGAACAGTAACTGGCCAGATGCTGGTGCCTCGAGGGACTGCCCTAGGGTTCCTCCTAACCGGCCGAGCTCCACTCAGCCTGCTCTTCATGGGCCTGTCTCCAGCATGGGCCTAGCAGCTGACAAGGTTCCAGTGAACCACCAGCACTCTGTGAGAAGGCCCAGGAATGGCCCCAGGGCCAGGTGGATGCAGAAATCACAAGAGCACAGCCAGGCAATGGAAACCCACCTCCCAATGCAAACGCCTCTTCCCCAGAATGGGTGAAGAAAACAAAAAATGCTGAGATCAAGCTGGGTTGGACACATGCATGATCCCAGGTGGCCAAGGCAGGAGGATTACCATGAGTTTGAGGTCAGTTTGCACTGAATAGTGTGACTCCTTGCCTCAGAAGGAAATGGGAATTTTTTTTCTTTTAAGGAAAACTAACATTAAAATTAACAGAAGACCGATTTCATCAAGGTCAGATCATGTTCTGAAACAATGGACCATAGATTTTAAACGATTCTATTTAGAATGAATAAAGAGACAGTGTTTTAACTGCAACAGCAATGAAAGCTATCAGGTAGCTGTGACGAGACAAGAGTGGATAAATAGGAGACATGTGAAAATCTTGGAAACCAAAAGTTGGTGGGGAATGGGAGGTGAAATTGTGTGCAGGCTGCCTTCAAACACAGCCCCCAAACCAACACCTACAAAAGTGAACTTTAAAACATTAGCTAAAGGCTGAAGACATGGCTCAGTAGTTATAAGAGCGCATCCAAAGGACCAGGGTTTAATTCCAGGCACCCACATGGCAGGTCACAACTGTCTGTTCCAGCCAATCCAATGGCACCTTCTGGCTTCTTTGGACACCAGACACAAATATGGTACACAGACATGCAGGCAGGCAAAGCATCCATACACATAAAATACACATTAATTAAAAAAAAAAAAAACCCAACTGACAAAAACCTGTGTCCTGAACCAAGCTGCCCAAATAAGTGGTTCATTAGAAATGAGTTCTGTGTTCCCCCAGATCTGGCAAGGGAGAGGGGAGGACTGCAGAGTGCAGCCTTGCAGGGGAGAGGGACTAAAAGACAGGAACACATCGCCGGGAAGAAGAAAATGGAGCTGTGTGGTGTAGCTTTGGAAGATATTTTCTAAAAAGTCCTTTGAGCCAAGTTTGGAGCAAGGATAATCTGCATGTATCCAAAATTTAAAAGACATGAGAAAATCTAGGATTCACGGTAAAGTCTTAACAGCTATGGGGGTTGGGGGGGGAGGAGAGGGAAAGAAAGAGAGAGATTGCTCACTAAACAACTCAAATTAATTAATTGGCCGTGGACATCTTGCCAGCAAATAAGCAGGAGAAAATGAAATCGTGTTTTCAAATTTGGAGGGGAAATTACTTTCTACACGGAATTGTGAAACTCACCAGTGTATTCTGCTATTCCTCAAGAAAGAGAGCACCGTGTTCCAGCTACCACACACAAAAGACTTTAAATTGGGGTCAGCGTTTGTTAGGGAAAAGAAAGTTTTCCGCAGGACCGGGCTGGGGGTGGGGTCAGAACGGGTGGCAAGAGGTGGAAAATGTATAACATTCACTGGGAAAAAATAAAAATAAATTTTTAGTTTAAAAAAAAAAAACAAAAAAGGTTGCTGAATAGATGGCTCTGCAGCTAAGAGCACTTGTTCTTCCAGAGGACACAGATTTGTCGCCCAGCACCCATGTTGGGCAGCTCACCACCCACCCGTAACTCTAGCTCTAGGGATGTGATGCCTTCTTTTCTGGGCATCTGTTGCATCTAGACATATGTAGCATACACACACACACAGACATACAGACACACCACAAACACACACAGACATACAGACACACAGACACGCAGGCAGACAGACACATACAAATTTAAAAAGATGTTTTAAAAAGATGTTTTTTTAAAAAAGAAAGCAATAAAGACCTACCTATTCAGATGTACCAGTTATATAAAATAAGAAGAGGACTCTAGGCCTTGGGCTATATGATGTGAGTTTAGCCACTTGGTTTAATGCCTTGGTCTCTAGAACTATGAAATGGGAATCATAAACATGTTGCCTTATCAGATTAAGGTGGCGATTAAACCAGGCATGGCAACACGGGCTGGTAATGCCACCCTTTTGGGGTAGAATCAAGAGGAACAGGAGTTCAGGGTCATTCTTGGCTACATGGAGTGTCTGAAGCCGGCCTGGGCGACACAGTATCCTGTCTAATAAAATAAAATTTAAAGGTGACAATTGACAATTAATACTGATTCTAAAATATGGACAGATGGGTGTTGAGCACATCATATGTATGCTGCTGTAGTCTTTACCATCGTCATCCTCACCCCTAGAAGAGGTGGAAAAGGTGTTATCACTCCCACTCTGATAGCACCAGACGTAGGAGGACTGGCGGTGGCCCTGGGTGTCTCTCAGCAAGTATATATCTGGGAGGCGTGTGCTTGGTTGCTTGAGCTGGAGTTCAGAGTTGAGCGTCAGTCTGGTGGGCTACCCGTGCCCAGTCACCTGCTCATAGTCACACACTGTATATGCTGCAGGGGCCACTTTGCAACAATGTGTTCAGTGTCTGCCTCTGTAATCAGTGCAAAGATTTTGGCTGCCAGGAAGCCCTACCCTTGCTTAATCGCCAAAAACTGGGCTTCTAGAGATATAAACTGATTTGCTCCGTTTTCTCTGTTTTACATTTATTCATTTGTGTGCACACATGGAGATCAGTTCTCTCCTTCTACCATGTGAGTCTCTGGGCTGAAGATCCAGAGAGCAGGCTTACCAGCAAGTGCCTGTATCCCCCATCACACAGCCCCAAACCGACTTTGCCTCATTATTAGTTTCATTCATCAAAGCTTATCATTAATTTCATTCATCAAAACTTTTCCTTTCATTCACTAGTGCTCATTAATTTCATTCATAATGCTCTGAATTCTTTGGTTGCTATTCATCTTCTGGGCTGTTGCTCGTTGTTCATATTGTCCCAGGTTCCTGACTCTTTTGGTGAGGGTGACTTCTCTAATTTGATTCGAGCAGTATCTTGCCTCATCCCAGACAGGTCGTACCTTGTCTCTTCTGTATTGCACTCCTCAGAGCTGCTTGATGCTCTTACTTGATAGTCTTCTCAGCAGAGCTTGGCAGGGTAGCTGAAGGTTGTTCTCCAAGGCAGCAAATTAATGCACGAATGCATTGCTATTGGGCCTTGTTTGTGTTCTCTCATCTCTAAAGAACGTGGGGATGCTTCCGTGAGAGCCCTGTTACATCAAAGCCAGTTATGTTAATCATGCGTGTAGTGTACAACGTGGGTGGAGGAGAGGGGTAAACAGGAGGACCGGGAATTACTTCCACATTTCTTCTTTCCATCGTTTACACATTTCTCACAAGTGAAGACAACATCCAGAGCCGGCAGCTCCCCGTAAGGGCATGTACTGATTCTCAATGAGATCAAAAATACTGACTATTCCCTAAATACTCATGTTGCTATGACATGTTCCGTGTCCTGACAAGGCTGCTGCTTTGTGTCAATTCTTGATGTGGTAAACAAAATCAGATATTTCATTTTTCCATAACATGAGCTAAGAAGAAGGTCTTGCTACTGGAGTCGAATGTTATGTTCTCCAGGCAGAGGAAATGGACATTTATTGGATGTTATTGCTACTTTCTTGGCACTAATGACATTACAAGAGCTCTTTGGGTAATATAATTTGAAACTATTATTTCTGTGTTTCAGGTCATGCAAGACAAGATCATCTGCCTTCCAAAAAGAGTGCAGCCTGCTCAGAACCACTCCTCCCTTTCCAATGTCTCCCAGGCAGTTATCAGTGCCACCCCGCTGCCCCCACCTAAACCCTCACCGACCAACCCCGCGACCGTGGAGATGAAGGGACTGAAGACAGACCTGGACCTTCAGCAGTACAGTTTCATCAACCAGATGTGCTACGAGCGAGCCCTCCACTGGTATGCCAAGTACTTCCCATACCTGGTGCTCATCCACACCCTGGTCTTCATGCTCTGTAGCAACTTCTGGTTCAAATTCCCTGGATCCAGTTCCAAAATCGAACATTTCATCTCCATCCTGGGGAAGTGCTTTGACTCCCCGTGGACCACACGGGCTCTCTCCGAAGTATCTGGAGAGGACTCCGAAGAGAAGGACAACAGAAAAAACAACATGAACAGGTCCAGCACCATCCAGTCTGGTCCCGAGGGCAACCTGGTCAAGTCCCAGTCTCTCAAGTCAATTCCTGAAAAGTTCGTGGTTGACAAATCTGCTGCGGGGGCTCTGGACAAGAAGGAAGGTGAGCAGGCCAAGGCCTTGTTTGAGAAGGTGAAGAAGTTCAGACTGCATGTGGAAGAAGGGGATATCCTGTACGCCATGTACGTGCGACAGACTGTGCTGAAGGTCATCAAATTCCTAATCATCATTGCCTACAACAGTGCCCTGGTTTCCAAAGTCCAGTTCACAGTGGACTGTAACGTGGACATCCAGGACATGACGGGCTATAAGAACTTTTCTTGCAATCACACCATGGCTCATTTGTTCTCTAAGCTCTCCTTTTGCTACCTGTGCTTTGTAAGCATCTACGGCCTGACGTGCCTTTACACCTTATACTGGCTGTTCTACCGTTCTCTGAGGGAATATTCATTCGAGTATGTCCGGCAGGAGACGGGAATCGATGACATTCCGGATGTGAAAAATGACTTTGCTTTCATGCTCCATATGATAGACCAGTATGACCCTCTCTATTCCAAGCGGTTTGCAGTGTTCCTGTCTGAAGTCAGCGAGAACAAGTTAAAACAACTCAATTTAAATAACGAGTGGACCCCGGACAAACTGCGGCAGAAGCTGCAGACAAATGCCCACAACCGCCTGGAGCTGCCGCTGATCATGCTGTCTGGCCTCCCGGACACCGTGTTTGAAATCACAGAGTTGCAGTCTCTGAAGCTGGAGATCATTAAGAATGTCATGATCCCCGCCACCATCGCCCAGCTAGACAACCTGCAGGAGCTCTGTCTGCACCAGTGCTCCGTCAAGATCCACAGCGCCGCGCTCTCCTTCCTGAAGGAGAATCTCAAGGTCCTGAGTGTCAAGTTTGATGACATGAGGGAGCTGCCCCCCTGGATGTACGGCCTCCGGAACCTGGAAGAGCTCTATCTGGTTGGCTCTCTGAGTCACGACATCTCCAAAAATGTCACCCTGGAGTCTCTGCGGGACCTCAAAAGCCTTAAAATCCTTTCCATCAAGAGCAACGTCTCCAAGATCCCTCAGGCCGTGGTGGATGTGTCCAGCCACCTCCAGAAGATGTGCGTCCACAATGACGGCACCAAACTGGTGATGCTTAACAACCTGAAGAAGATGACCAACCTGACGGAGCTGGAGCTGGTCCACTGCGACCTGGAACGCATCCCCCACGCCGTGTTCAGCCTGCTCAGTCTCCAGGAGCTGGACCTGAAGGAGAACAACCTCAAGTCCATAGAGGAGATCGTGAGCTTCCAGCACTTGAGAAAGCTGACCGTGCTCAAACTGTGGTATAACAGCATCGCTTACATTCCAGAGCACATCAAAAAACTGACCAGCCTGGAGAGACTGTTTTTCAGCCACAATAAGGTAGAGGTGCTTCCCTCCCACCTCTTCCTGTGCAACAAAATCAGATACCTGGACTTGTCCTATAACGACATCCGCTTCATCCCGCCCGAAATCGGAGTTCTGCAAAGTTTACAGTATTTCTCCATCACTTGTAACAAAGTGGAGAGCCTCCCAGATGAACTCTACTTCTGCAAGAAACTTAAAACTTTGAAGATTGGGAAAAACAGCCTCTCCGTACTTTCACCAAAAATTGGAAATCTACTATTTCTTTCCTACTTAGACATCAAAGGCAATCACTTTGAAGTCCTCCCTCCTGAGCTGGGAGACTGCCGGGCTCTGAAGCGAGCCGGGCTAGTTGTGGAAGATGCTCTGTTTGAGACTCTGCCCTCAGATGTCCGGGAGCAGATGAAAGCAGACTAACTTATTTTTCATCAGAATATGACTGAAACATGCTTCTACCAAATACAATATAAAGAATTAGGTAGTCCTAATGCCTTTCCTATATTATTATTTTTTTCCTTTTCCACACAAGACAACATGTACACAAAGATTGAGTAAGGAGTATGTATTTTTTAATAAAAATTTAATTGTATTTTTTCAATATTAATATTTTAAAGTTTTATTTGTCCCGGAAGCTGACGTATCTGTTATTGATTCTGCCAGCAGGAATGGGTAGTTCCACCTGGCTTTGGTTTTGCTTTCTCACTTGAGTTCATTCTTGTAAAAGGAAAGGAATCATAGGTCTCATGAATTTTGGCATCTTCTAAATGGGTGAAGATACTTTGCCAACACCATCTTTACTTTCTTTCTACCAGTCCGAGCTCTTGGTGAGTCTCATCATGTGTACCAAGAAGTTGTGCCAGTGGTTTTACTGTCAGCCACCGCCTTTGCTGGTCAGGAGGCGCCACTCTATAGGAAACTCCAGACTCTGAGCTCACACAAGTGCACTGTCACAGAGTATTACCCTGAAAAGCCCCCTGCTTCTGACACTGTTCATTGTATCATTTCCTAAACAACAGTTTCAGTTAGCCTAGGACAGGCTTTTGAAGTGGGTGAAGAAAGCAACCCCCTGTGATTGTGGTCCTTGTGTGCATGTATCATTTGGTGTCTCACTGATCTGTATTTTTTTTTTAACCAACATCCTAAAATATGTCGTCAAAAATTAAATACAACCACTACCCCCATCCACCTCAGTATTGCCATGTGGTACTGTTGAACAACCTTAGGGAAATTAGATTTTATTTCAATATTCTAGCAGATAATTACATTTTAAATCATAGAATTAGAAGCCTGTTTTGAGTAATTTAATCACTTTTGATGCCTTGATATGTGGGTGCATCCGATGGAAAACAATCTTGCTACTAAGGCACTCTGTTAGAAAGCTGATGTATTCCATGCAGGCCCCGCCCCTTCCTTTGTTAGAAGGCTGATCTATTCCACGCAGGCCCCGCCCCTTCCTCTGTTACAAAGCTGATGTATTCCACGCAGGCCCCGCCCCTTCCTCGGACCCTGTGCAGAGATATCAATTCACTTTCTGCCTGCTGAATAAAACAACCCACTGTGTACCTAAGCATAGTCATCAGCTTCCCGCAAGCCTGCCCTCAGTGCAGATGTCAGTGCAGCAAGCACGGGAACTCTCAGCTCTCTGCTAAAGATCGCACCTCATTTAGCCAAGTGCTGTGACTAACCTCTGAGTGTTCTCACTTCGCAATAGTTCCCACCTGGTGGCTAGCAAAGCTTTTAGTTCCCACCTGGTGGCTAGCAAAGCTTTTAGTTCCCACCTGGTGGCTGGCAAAGCTTTTATTGATCTTTCTTTTCCTAAAATCCAGCCTAGTGTGGAGACTACACACTATGTGAGTTACATAGTCCACCAACTGACCTACGGAAAAGTTTAACACTGAAGGTAGGAAGACGATTTGACTTCTGAAACCCTGTTTTGAAGAACGTTTTCTTGGCCCCCATGACCTTGCCCAGACCTGTTTTTTTTTTTTTTTTTTTTTTTTTTTTTTTGTGACATGTAGACATAGACAAGACATACCTGGGAAGCACATGGTCCTCATGGGAGTTAAGATAGAGAGCTTGGGGGGGGGGGGGATAGCTCAGTGACAAAGCACTTGACCAGAGCTGAGCCCCGTACCTGAGTTTAGCGACCTGACACTACAAAACAGACAAGGGAACAAGACTCATCACTCTGTGTGAAGGGCCAGCCCTGTGCAAGCGCTTCTATTTCAGTCATGATTTCTTTAAACCTGGAATTAAAATAATAATAATAATTTGAAGTACTAGTATGACTATACTTATAGGAAGAAATATTCAATTTTAGAATATCGAATGGTATGAATCATGTGTCATGTTCAGAAAAGCTCTGCCTTAAAGAACTTAAAGGCGGATTGTCTGTTATTGAGCATGAGTAACTTGTTGTTGGAATGCAAATTGAACCAATGAATGCACCCTTTTGATTGTTAAAACTTATGGTTATTTCTAATATCACCCTTCAGAAGGGATCTATTCAAGTTAAATACCATAGTTATACTGAAGTCTTTCTCTGGCATTAACTGAAAATCCTATATGGGTTCATAACTGAAGCAAATCGCCAATAATTCAATTTTATCAAGCTTCCAAATAATTTGTTTTATCTTCATAATGATTTCACAGGCTGACTCCCAACCTAAGTTGTAAATAACATTCAATAAGGCAGTATAATTTTTAGACTTTCTTTTAACTAAGAGTAAAATACTCATAGATCTTTCTATTAGATTTTATAAAACTCCCAAAGCCTCAATCTCTGAAGAGTTTGAACTTTCTGATCCTCATCCTTTTTAATACAGTAAACTTTTGTTCTCACTCTTGAGTAAAATGCTTTCAGTTACTGTCCAGCCTTCCAACGAGAAACTCAGGTGCCTGAACCACTGGCTTTTCTAATGTTCTCTGATCTAACTTAGTGCAGAGAGGCTGTCTGCCTCCTCTCTCTCTCTCTCTCTCTCTCTCTCTCTCTCTCTCTCTCTCTCTCTCTCTCTCTCTCTCTGTTTTCCAAGTGCTCTTGCTGAGAGGATCAGCTCTCTGTCCAACCTCCAACTCACAACAAACTGCTGTATAAATCACAAATGTGCCATCTGGACTCTTAACTCCGGGGGTGACTTCAAGCTCAAGGTGGCCATGCTGTACAGTGAGGTAGCTGTCTGGTGGTGCTCTGGTTGAAAAGTCCTAATAGAACCCCACCTAAGGGACCAGCAAGGTGGTCCTGAGGGTGAATGGCAGCACTTGCCATCCACCTGAGGTCCTGAGCTTGCTCTTCAGGATCCACGCAGTGGAAGGAGACAACCAACTCCTGTCAGTTGTCCTCTGACAGGTGCCACAGAGTGAGCACCTACATCAGACGCGCACAAACTAATTAATGTAGATTTTAAATCATAGAAAAAACACACACACACACACACACACACACCCAAGAATGTAACACCTCAGAACAGAATTGTGTTCTCTCATTCCACTTTGATCTGGTTTTGAATATCAGAATTCTCAATGAGATAAACTGTGGTGTACATGAGATTCCTTGCATTGCCCACCCAGCCCTTCTCTGCTGTTACAATGAGCTCCGACAGTCTCCGCGGTGTCCTAAGCAGCAAACAGACCTTTTCAGGCTCTTTTGGAAATGTCCCTGCCTCAGGGAGGTTGTTCATTTTGATCACAGGCCCCGCTCTGAAGGGTCTGAAACATGGACTCTTCCTTAGGTTTCTTAAACAAAAGAAGTCCAGTTTCTTTCAGTATGCTAGTTTATGGCTTTAATTTATCTCACTCTCTAATCCAATTTTCATACTAAATACTGATCAACGGTATTGGCATTTCAGCAGTAACATTATGGCTCATCAATACAAAAGTCCATTAGCACTTCTCATGCAAACCTTGTTGATGTCACTTCAGTTTTTCATAAAGTGAATTAAGTCTACCTTAAAGAGTTTACACTGGGGCAGAATCTTCAAGAACTTCATACTCAAGTGAACAAAATGTCTACCACTGAGGAAACTTCTAGAAGAGTCGATGGGATGGTTGCACCTTTTCTGTTTAGAGATATAGTAAGAAATCCCAGTCTTACCTAGAGCTGCCATGAGTTTTCAGATTTAGCTCTCAGTCTTCTGATATCAGCCTCCCAAACAAGTATCTGCTCCCATCCAGTCCCCTTCCCAAAGTCACCCACTAATAAAGATGGCATTCTTAGAATTATCTGAGTGAGAGAGAAGAGAGTATCCCTCTGCCCCCAAGGAATTATTTTTTAATCAGAAGGGTATATAACATTGGACAGCTTGACTTATTGACCAGATAGCAGCCACTATGTATTTAGGGTTTGGTTTGGTTTTGGAGCCAAGGTCTTGCTTTTTAACCCAGGCTGACCTTAAACTTGAGAGCCTCTTGCCCCGGCTTCCTGGACACTGGATTACAGGTGTTTACTGCACACCTGGCCTGCGTGGTTTATAGTTAGATTCGTTTGTGTCTTTGGCCCCCTGCCGCACTGCTCTTTGGGGTTGACACCCCATGCCTTATGTGCTTGCTGGTGTTTGGTTTGCATTTGTTTACTATGTTCATGTGCATTCAGATTGCCAAATGCTGGCAAACTTCTTGGACTGTCGAGAAAAAGGACTGATCGTTGATTTGTCAGAATACATGTTCATGAAAGGAAATGTCTTAATGTTATCTCGCTGTGTGGTGTATAGGAACAAAAATAAATAAAGTCATTTTTGTAACATATCTTGAGGATCCATCCTTTCATACTTTTAGAAATCATGCGTATCTTTTGTTTTTAAGCCATTACCAAGGTTCTCTGGGCTGCAGGAAATAGGCTCATTTGCTCTTTACCATGGAAGCTAGTTTTTATCATTGTAACGAATTGTTTCCTTCCTGAATTCGCTGTCCTGCATCTACATAAGGTGTCCCAGGAGTTTCATTTGTGTAATTACTGAGTTAATGTATAATCTGGAGTACGGTTTTTGTACGTTTGCCAAATCAGATTGTACAATGGCTATCCAGCTCAACCTTCATTAAATACCCTTATGATAATAACGGTAGTTACCTAAAGGAGTAAGAACGATCCTGGGCATCCAGAGAGGCATCCTCCAATTCAGCGGTTCTCAGCCTGTGGGCCATTCTGATGGTTCAGAGATTCCAGAAACAAGCAAAACATGGACTCTCTCTTTTTTATTCATTGTAGAATTAATTTTATTTTAAATCAACTTACATCCAGACATACACTATTATTGTGTTTGAAACCAGGCATTGTGGCTTACATATGTGATCTGACTGGAAAATTAAGACAGGAGGTTATGAGTTCAAGGCCACATCCAGCTTCACAGCAAGACCCTGTCTCAAAATTAAATAAGCAAATAAATTTTAAAGTAAGTGTTTGGATCTTATTACAAGTTTCAGGAATATAGATCTTGAGGGAAAAAGATTCACATGTACATTTTGCATTCTGTATTTAAACCACAGTTACAACCTAAAAAATGAGCTTCCAAGAAGTGAGCCTGAAGCCGGGCGTGGTGGCTCACGCCTTTAATCCCAGCACTCGGGACGCAGAGGCAGGCGGATTTCTGAGTTCGAGGCCAGCCTGGTCTACAAAGTGAGTTCCAGGACAGCCAGGGGCTACAGAGAAACCCTGCCTCAAAAAAAAAAAACAAGGAAAAAAAAAAGGAAGCCATGTAGAGCAGTCTAAAAATGTTTATGTCACGGGGCTTTTCTGTGACCGTTTTAGCAGAGAACCAATTTGTTTTTATCAGCTCGCCCCAGGACCCCTACTCTGTGGTGTGACTCAGAACCTTTCCTGGAAGTAGCACTGTGAGCCTCAACAATAGAGTCAGCCTCGAAATGGACCTCATTGTTTACACATCAAGAAATAACAGGATGCTGGTGGCCCTTAGGTCTGTGCATCCACACTAAAAAATGAAAGCTAGATTCTATTTTTAGCGTGGATACACAGACACAACTCCATCTGAATCCTTGCCTGCATGAAACTTTCAGTCTAAGTAACCCGAAGAAGAAACAATAGTATCAGATAACATAGTAAATACTACCAGAGGAGTTAAATACCTAATTTAACCAAACAAGCTTTGGTGTGGGTCCGGGAAACTACTACTGCCACTTGCTAGTAGGTGATCTCCTATTCTGCCAGTCTCTAAGGAATAAAAACAAGTCTCCAGCACACTGAAACAGCTAGATGTCACATGACCTAACTCAGAAACGTCCACTCACCTCTTCCGTTTTAGAAATGATCAAGATCCTATATCAAAAAACAAAAGTCAAATAAACAAATAGGATAAAGTTAAAAAGCTGGTCATGATGGCTCACACCTCTAAACTCAGCATTTAGAAAAGAGAGGCAGGAGGATCCCACGTTTGAAACTGGCCTGAGCTATGTAATAGCAAAACCTTGTCCCCAAAACAAAACCACCTGAAAATAACTCTGAAAACCCTGCCAGGTCAGTTTGGGTAGCGCTGGCCACACTGTTGTGTTCTCGCCTAAAAGTGGTTTTAAACTCTTTGGAGTCCTGAGTATTTCCAGTGTGCACAGGGAGAAGGAAAAACATACATACATACATACATACATACATACATACATACATACATACATGAACTGGCCAGAGCCTATGGAACAAACTCGGATATATTTTTAAAGGGTTTAAGACTTATTTTAATTTCTTTTTAACAGTTTAAATATGCATTGTGACTAGGACCGCTCTTAGCTTTATTGGGGTAATTTTAGGACCCGTTCTATTTCTGAGATCGGAGGTCCAGGGGGTGCAGAAAACAAACCTAAAACTACCTGTGGCAGCCGACCCTTACCATTACAGCTCCTACCAGGTGGACTCCATGATAAACCCATCAGTTCTGCTCCCTCAGTCGAGAGGCCCGTATGAGGTCCTCTATCTAAAACGACCATCAGTCCTGCTCAAGCTCCCTCTACAGTGAGGTTCTTAAAGCCGCCACAATAAAGGAACACAAACTAGGAGGCAGAAATAGAAATTTAACCCCACGGAGAGAGAACCTAAATTGGGGGTCTCCATCAGGTCCCTTCACTCGGAGATTGGGGAACCCCACAGAAGAGGGGGTGGAAAGGTTGTAGGAGTGAGTCAGAGAGGATGGAGACACCAGGAGAACTCAGCCCACTGAATCAACTAAGCAGGGCCCCTGTGGGTTCACAGAGACTGCATCGGCAAGCACAGGGGCCATCAGGGCTCTGCACCCATCAGGGCTCTGCACCCAGACTGTACCTGTGTTTGTAACACTCCTAACACTTGGGTTTGTAGAAGTCGGTGTGTCTGTGACTCTTCTATCTGTTCTTTTTCTCCTACTGGGTTGCCTTGTTTAGTTTCACTATGAAGGATTTCGCTTCCTCCGATTATATCTTGTTTTGTCCTTTTTGTTTGTGCTCTCTCTTAGAGGCCTGATCTTTCTTGAAGAAGAGACAGCGAGGGAGTGGAGGTGCGGGGGAGGGGGCCAGGAGGAGTGGAGGTCAGGATGTATTCTATGACAGAAGAACCAATTTCCAATTTAAAAAAAGAAAAAATAGCATCGCAGTTTCTTCACTTGGTTTTTCTTTTGGTTTTGAGTTGAGAAAGTCTCGTTGTGTGCCCCCCCTCCCCTCCCCCGCCGCTGGCTTTAAGCTCCTGCTTCCGGGGCTGTGGAGATGCACACTACCGCTCCCAGACTTTCAGTTCTGCACAGGAGCATCAGTAACCCAGATGTGTTTCTGAGGGCTGGTGAGTACGTGGTGCTTTGCAAGAAGCCCTTGGTGACCCTTGACCTATAAATGAGTCCCCCCCCCCCACCTTCCTCTTTCCTACTGTTTCTGTATGCATCAGCATCCATGTCCAAAGTTTCCCTTTTTGCAAGGATATATTGTATTAATGTGAATATGAAAAATATACTCTGACAAAAAACATCTGAAGAGCCAGGCATGCTGATAATCCTAGCACTTCAGAAGCAGAGGTGGGCAGATCTTTATATAATATAGTCTGCATTGAGAGTTCCAGACCAGCCAAGGTTACATAATGAGACACTGTATTTAAAAAATTAAATGTTGCCAGGCAGTGGTGGCACATGCCTTTAATCCCAGCACTTAGGAGGCAGAGGCAGGCAGATTTCTGAATTCAAGGCCAGCCTGGTCTACAGATGAGTTCCAGGACAGCCAGGGCAACACAGAGAAACCCTGTCTCAAAAAACAAAAATTAAATTTTAAAAAGAGTGTAAGAGGAAAAGTATTTACTTTAGCTCATGACTCCAGACAGGCGGTAGGAACCTAAACAGTCACATCGTATCTGTTCCTCAGAGGATGCTCAATAGCTTGCTTGTTCTCCTCTCTTACACAGTTCATAGCCTCCTACCTAGGGAATTGTGCTTCTCACAGTGAACTGAGTCTCCTCACATTAACTAAGGTAATCAAGACAATTCCCTACAGGCATGCCCACAAGCCAACCTGATATAAGTCATCGCTCACTTAGAATTACTTCACAAGTGACCCTCTATGAAGTCTGCTTGACAATTAAACTAAACGGTACACATGATGATATTAGGTTTCTGCAAACACTGTTTTCATATAGGATCTTAGAATAGATCTCCACCCATTTAGGTAAGGAGAGCCTGGACTTCAACACCTGGGAGGGTTACAGACAAATCTGAATCTATGAAGCAGCATTAGATAGTTTTCTATATAGGCAAATCTATCCTGATCTGGGCTTATTAGAAATAGAAGTTAGGTCCTTGAAGACTGGCTAGTCCAAAAGTTTTCAAGTAGTGTTATGGCTCTGCAGGTAAAACCACTTTTGGTTCGGTCATCAGACTCAGCAACTCACAGCTGCCTGTAACACCAGTTCAAAGGGATCTGACTCTCCTGGCCTTCTTAGCCAACTGTACTCATGTGCACATATTCCTACACAGTTATACATAGTTAAAAGATAAAAATAGGGGCTAGAAAGATAGCACAGTGGTTAGGAGTACTGGCTGCTCTTCTAGAGGACCGAGGTTCAATTCCCAGTACCACGTGGTGGCTCACAACTATCTATAAGTCTAGTTCCAGGGGATCTGACACCCTCACACAGCATACATGTGGGAAAAACACCAATGCATATAAAACAAAAATATATAAATAAGTAAAAATAAATAACATGCCTTATTTTAAATATAGACCTCTAGCTCTCTACAGAAGTATTTTGGGGAGACTCAGGAACACATGAGGCTCCTGGTTTTATATCTGTCATAATTAACAGATATTAATATGTATCTGTTTCCCTACAGTAAGCCAGTCCAAAACTTCACAGCATAAAGAAACTATTTTATGACTCTTGTTCTCTGTAAGTAAGAACTTTGAGCAGAATTTATAGCTCTCAGTGATAGCTCCTTGGCTGGCAGGACTTGATGGCTGGCACTAGAATCCCGTGGATTCGAGGTATCTTTACCCTGAGTCTGACATTTGCCTCTATTTACAGACTGAAACCTTGGCTAGGACAGACAGCCAGGACAAGCCTCTTCACACAGCCTGGGTATTTTCCCAGCAAGGCAGCTTCAGTGTGTGAGACATCTTATGATACTGTAGGGCTCCAAAGTGGATGTCTGAACACAGGAGGGAAGCTGGCCTGCCTTTTATGGACAGTCTTGAAAATCACTCACATCACTCCTGCTATGCTGTGTAGGTGGAATCACCATAGACCTTGTTTAGCTTTGGACAGCTGCACGGAAAACATAGACCCCCCCCCCACCTTTCTGTTAAGTGTCAGAGAGGGAGAGGGAGAGAGAACTGAAAATAGATATGACTGTATGACTGTAAGTACATTGCCCTAGTTTCATCTCCCAGTGCCATAATAAAATACTCTAATGAAAAGAAATTCAGGGGAGGAAATGAATTTATTTCTAGCTCACAATTTCTGGTTACAGACTATCAGTGGACAGTTCTTGGGGGAGTTAATTGCAGAGAGAGAGAGAGAGAGAGAGAGAGAGAGAGAGAGAGAGAGAGAGAGAGAGAGAGAGAATGCATGCCCACTTGTGTATAGTCTGGTCTTCACAGATATAATGTAGTATCCTCCTAGCCCCTGGAATGGTGCCACCCACAGCGGGTTGGTCTTCCCACCCTAGTTTTTGAAATTAAAGCCGTATCTCACAGACATGCTTACAGGCCAGCCTGAAAGAGAGTGTCTCTCACTGGGACTTTCTTCCCAGGTAATTCTAGATTATGTTAAATTGACAATCGATACTAACCATCACAAACATATACATACAGAAGACATTGTAGCTGACCGTGAAATACAGATTATGTCATTGTCACAGTCTCACCCCAACCTTTCCTATCACAGATGGGGCAACACTTCTACAATGTTCCATGTGTGAGGTCTCTCTACCTTAATGTTACGATCATTTATACATGAGAGGTATGATGCAATGTTCCATGTGTGAAGTCTCTACCTTAATGTTACTATCATTTACAGATGAGAGGTATGAGGCCCATAGAGAATGAGTTCCATTCATTACACTGATTATTGGAGAAAACAAGAAAACTAAGAAAGCCATCTTTATTCTTTACCCCTTTCCTTTTTTCAAAGTAGGATACCTGGAAAAGTGTGCATCAAAAAAAACTTGTTCATTTTTATTAAATTTCATTTTTAAGGATTTTATTTTTAAATGTTGTATATGTATGTATGTATGTATGTATGTATATGTGTGTGTATGTATTTCACATGAGTGTAGTGCCCTGAGTGACCAGCAGGGGAAGTTGAAACCCCCTGAAGCTGCAGCTAAAGGATTTTGTAGGGCACTTGAGTTGAGTGCTGGGAACAGAATTCAGGCCTTCTTACAAGAGCACCAGTATGTTCTTTTGAGCACTGAGTCATCTCTCCAGCCTCCCACATGTTTTTCTTTTTGGTTTTTTGAGACAGGGTTCCTCTGTGTAATTCTGGCTTCCTGGAACTCAATCTGTACACCAGGCTGACCTCAGAGATCCATCTGCCTCTGCCTCCTGAATGCTGGAACTAAAGGTGTGTACCACCATCACCACCCAGCTCAGCCCCTCACATTTTAAAAAAATCTTCATTTTGAAGGGTTTCAGCTAGCATTTTCACAAATTTCCTGTAAGCCCAAAATGTCCAGTATCATTCAGAAACATACATTGTGCACATATCCCTGGTGACTTACACAAATTACTAAGAGAAAATGCCACATTGGTTTTGATGGTTAGAAAAAGAGGAAAGACTGGGTAGCATTAACAAAGCCTTTTAGCTTCTTTCTATCCTAAAGCAATTCAAGAGGCTATGCAGAGAGCCCTAGCCAGCTGCCCCTCCCTGGCCTGACTTCAGTGAAGGTGACAGTCCTCCACAGTGACCGAGACAGTCAGTCAGAGTATGTCTTGAAGGCCCAGATCCCGTTCACCAGCCTTTCCAGGGGGCCCACACCCTTCCAGCTCAGTAGGAACATTTGAGGCTTGTAAACGTTTTCTAGGAAACAATTACTCATGAGCAAAGGGACCAGAAAAAGTCCCAGAGATGATCTCCAGCATGCAATTTAAAGATGACTCGCAGTGGGCAGCCTGCCGAATTACAGCTGATACAAACTATGATTATGCAATGCCACAGTAAGAGCTGCCTAATGCCTCCAGCCTACTAAATCTTCAAAGCAGCTCTCTCAGGGCTTCCCTCAGTCATGTTCACACTTGTAAAAATCCACCAACATATTCGGCTCAATAGCATATCATCCAGTGTAAGGTTGCATGGACCATGTCACCTGGTCTACAGGTCCCTAAACATTCAGAGGAAATTAATTTTTTCCTACCCTCACGCCACACCCTGTAATCCCCTCCCCTTCCTCAGGATGTGTAAATTCTCAGTATGGTCATATTTTCAGGCCACTGACTCTGCCCATTTCCACAGAGATCTCTCGCTCGTTGGCTCATTGTTCCACAGGCTCCAGCCCTGGTCTAGCATTTGGATCTCTTTCTAGCTCTACTAAGGCAAGTTTTTGCACCTCAGGCTACTGTACATTTCAGGGACTGGTGACCATTTGGATTGGTGTCAGGATGTGCACACGAGCAATACAAACCCTTTAGAATCACATGGTGGAAAGCCCTGTCCCTCCCACCTTCTTGTCTCTCTCTCCCTCAGATCCACATCTCCTGCTCTTCACTTCCACCAGCGGAGTTAACGCTCTCCCTTCCTGACCTCTCACTATTCAGTTCCCCATTCTCTCTTACTCTTGTCACACGCTAGCTGCTTCTCAAACATTTGTTTGTTTGTTTGTTTGTTTGTTTGTTTGTTTGTTTTGTTAGGCAGAGTCTTCCTATGTTACTCAAGCTGGTCTTGAACCTGTGGGTGTGGCAGAGTAACCACAAGAAAAGACTGCTCAGACATGGGTTTAAGCCAATAGAAAGTCTTTATTAGCCAGCTGGCTGCTACACTGGGTGCTCAGAATCCCAGTGTAACACCAAACCTTCCTTGGGATGAGCTTTTAAGCACAAAAACTATGTTCTGGGTTGATATATTTCTGTTAACAAGAATAGTTAGCCAGAAGCAGAACTACAAAAGCCAAAACAACAAGGTTAGTTCATTTAAAGATTTTCTCAGACCTATGGATTTTGATTGATTGGGTCTTTGGGGTTTTATTGTTGTTTGGGGTTTGTTGTTGTTGTTGGATGTTTAGGGGGTATTGTTTTTCTGTTTTTGTTTTTGTTTTTTGTTTTGTTTTTTGTTTTGTTAGGCAGTGCTGACTGTGTGCTGAATTTGAGTGTGAGAGCCTGGATGGTGCTCCTATCATGGAGTCAGTTGTGCTCCCTGTTACTTGGGCTCGTGAGATCTTGCCTCGTGGGAGCTGAACTTCAAACACTTACCATTATGATCACCTTCATAGTTTTCTCAACAGACTTGCGCTTCCCACGGGGATCTGGTGTCTGCTTTGTCACTGGCCCTTCAGATCCCTGCCTGAGCTGCATCTCTTCCTTCTCTCCTGTCTTCCCAGAGCTCCCCTTCTTTTCCTTTTCTCCAAAGGTCAAGCGCTAAGGTTTCCTGCTCCATCTTCAGTGCCCATATGTCCTTATCCCAGTCCTCAGTGCCCTGAATAACCTGCATGGCTGTTAGCTTGAAGTCCTTCCTAGGGTGACTTGCAGGTTTCTGTCTCTGGCTGCCACCTCTTTTCTCCCTCCTAGCCCACCTGTCCTTCTGGGCATTTTTATGTATCCTGTCATCTCAAGCTTAAGGAGCAGAAAACAAATATCATAAACTTCCTACCTGCCCTGTTGCTCTCATCTCCTCCTCCAGATTAGGGTCACAAACCTATCACTGCTCTTCCTTCTCTGGTCCAAACTCTTGCCTTGTCTGTCCCAGTAGGCCAGCTTCCTGGCTTTCCAGGTCCTCCATGAATTGGGCCTGATTTGTGTTTCCTGGGATCCAAATGAATTCAATGCTCACTATACCATTCCCTGACTGTGACTTTGAACAGATGACTCTCTCTATCCTTTGTTTATAGGGAGGATATCCATATTTCAGCCTGTGCTGGCTAGTTTTATGTCAATTTGACAAGAGCTAGAGTCATCTGAGTTAGGGACGGGGTAGGGAGGAGCCTCAATTTAGCAAATATCTCCATAAGATCAGGCTTCCGGCAAGCCTGTAGGGCATCCTCTTAATTAGTAATTGATGGGGGAGGGCCCAGTCCATTGCAGATGATGCTACCCCTGGGCAGATGGTCCTGGGTTCTAAAGTGAAACAGGCTAAGCAAGCCATGAGGAGCAAGGTTGTAAGCAGTACCCCTATGTGGCTTCTGTATCAGCTCCTGCCTCCAGCTTCCTGCCAAGTTTGAGTCCTGTCCTGACTTTCTTCAGCAATAGGCTAAGATGTGCAAGTGGAAGCCAAATAAACCCTTTCCTCCCCAACTTGCTTCTGGTCATAGCGTTTCATCACATCATCACAGCAAAAGTAACCCTAAGTAACCCTTAATAACTAAGACACGGCTCTTCCCTAGCAACACTAAGATACTTTGTAGCCTAGTGCTGAGAATTGTCCTAAGTTGTAAATTTGTCCTCACTGTTTATTGCCAGTCCTGTTTCCAATCCAAATGAAAACTCTGTGCCCATGGCCATCTTCCTGCTTCTTCTCAGTGATGTAACTAAGTTTTGATAGCAGGAATGTAAGAAGTGGCTGATGTAAGTAAGAGCATATGTAAATTAGCCAGGTGGAAGTCGGTTGTGTCAAGATGCAGTTAGAGTGTGGGACTGAGCACACTAGAAATGGGAAAAGGGCTCATCCTCTTCTTATAGCTCAAGGGTATTGGGTTGCTGCATTGCTGGAGATATTGATTAGGTAAGGGTTAAGGCCAAAATGTCTAGCCTAGCCATCTAAGCCAGGAGTCCACATGATGTAATGTGTATTGTCCTATACTCTGGCCAGTTTACATCCTGTCTCTGCTTTTTGGATGCATGTGCTGGGAAAAGCCCCTGGTTTCCTGTGCACAGCTTCTTCATCTGTAAATCAGAGACATATCTTAAAAGCTGCTGTGATGGCCAACATCAGGTGTATGGCTTACATACTTATATAGCCCAATACTTCAGTGCTTACTCTCGAGAAGTGTGAAGGTTGGGAAAATAAACTTAGTCAATAACTTGATTACGGAGCAAGTGCCAGGACCTGAACTCAATTCCCAGAACATACATAAAAGCACACTTTAGCATGGGGGAAATGAGACAGGAAGAGCCTTGGGACTCACTGGCCAGCCAGGCTAACCTAATCAGCAAGGCTCAGCTCCCAGTGAAAAACCCTGTCTCAAAACACAAGGAGAGTGGTTCCTGAGGGCTCGTGTTTGACCCCTGGCCTCTGCATGAACTTGTACACACACACACCTCACACATACCCATGAAATTTGCTAGTTTTATGATGATATAAAATTGAAAAAGATTAAAAAGAAAGGATGAAAATCATTCTCAAAAAAAATAATAAGTTGTTCTTGAATCCTCCATAAACAGAAAAAGACAATTGCATAGTCAAATAGCTACAGTGTATCTTAAGAGCCAACCCAAAAGCCTGTTCACACAGGGTCACAAGGAACGTGGGACCCACTCCATCCCCCAAACTCTTAACCAGAGAAAAGATTCCAGTAGGGAACATTGGCTGAACCTCTATGCAGGGGATAACCCCTACAGACGTGAGAAGGTATTAGGGACTGGGATCTCTGGATGGGGACAAAGGCCTGAAATGTGATGTCACTGAACATCATGGGGCAAGGAAAAGAAGGTTCCTGAGTCACTAGAATGGAGAACAGAAAGAGAAAAGTTAGGGTCAACTGGAGGGCATCCTGTAAGTGATATGCTCGGGTGATGCTCTTTATCTTAGTTTTCCAGCGTCAGGAAGTGGGGAAGGTACAGTCTTTATTAATTGTCAAAGCCAGGAGAGAGCCTGGGGCTGCAGCTGAGCTGGTCTGCCACTGAGCTGGGCTGCAGCTGAGCTGGGCTGCCGCTGAGCTGGGCTGCAGCTGAGCTGGGCTGCACTGCTGGTACAGTGCCTGCCTAGCATCCCCAGGCCCGAATAAAAGCAGACATCGTGGAGCACCATGTCTGTGGTCCCCAGCACTTGGGAGGTAGAAGCAGAAGGATCACAAGTTCAAGGCCATCTATTGGCTACACAGCAATTTAGAGGCCAACCCCGGGCTACCTTGAGCCCTTTCTCCAAAATAAATAAAAATAAAAAAGGAGGGGGCTCAGTGGAGAGATGGCTCAGTGATAAAGATATTGCCTTGAGTTCAGGTTTGGGGTTCAGATCCCCAACACTCATATAAAAGCTGGGTGGGCACAGTGGCCTACCTGTAATTACAGAGCTCGGGAGGCAGAATCAGGGCACTCCCAAGCAAGCCATCTAGCTACACTACACTAGCTGACCTGGGGAGCTGTGGGTCCAGCAAGAAATCCTGCTTCCATAAATAGAGAATTATTCAGAAAGACATGCAACATCAACCTCTGTCCCCCACTACATATGCACACACATGGGTACATGTACACCCACACACATGTAAACATGCATACATGCATGCACATTACACAAAAACACATTTAAAAAGAACCCATTACATTGAGATAAAACCAAAGCCAGAAGTAGTTTTGCCAGAACTTAACTCTTTGTTTTCCAGTCCTAGTAAGAAGAAAGAGCTTCTATCTGGTCTCACACAGAACCAAAGGCCACAGAGAGTAGCTGGGAGTCAGCTGACAATGCTCAGAGCAAATTTCTCTGTGCAGAGCAAGACTGACAAACACCAATGTGTGGCATCAACTTGCCAGTGACACCGCCACTAGACCCCAGGGAAAGCGCCCAGCGGATCCACTTTCTGCATCCCTCCTGCCCCTTTTCATACTCTGCTTTCATTTCTTCCCTTGCTTGGTTGCCATTGTTTCCACTGTCCTGCTGATCTTTTAGGTGCAGGGGAGGTGTGCCAGTGAGTAGGGTGCTCGCTGTGAGAGCAAAAGAATCTGGGCTTGGATCCCCAACGCTCACATAAAAAGCCAGGTGTGATACAGAGCTATAATCCAACTGCAGGGAGGGAGGAGTGCAGAGCCAGGATGAGCCCAGGGGCTGGCTGGCCTGCCACACTCAGGTGCCTCTGTTCTCAGAACACAGGTGGTGTCTGCCCACCGGGTCCTAGGCTGCCCACTTTTCAGGAGGTGGGCTGAGGTGGTACAAGGACAAGTAGTCCGGGAAGGTCACACTCTACTGAGCTACATGTTCCCAGCTGACCTTCTGGTCTTTATTTATTTATTGACTTACTTACTTACTTACTTACTTACTTACTTACTTACTTACTTATTTTTCTGTCCTCAAAGGAAAGGTGGAGTCTTCCTGCTCAAGAACTTAATTTCTTTTCCTGTTCTTCCCAATGCTGCATTCCTGTCCTGTTCCTGGAGAATGAACTCAGGCTTCCTCCGGGTCAGCACTGCAGAGTCTCTGGGTCAACTGAGAACACGAGAGGAAAAGCTAGAAATACCATGTCTTCTCAGCTGGTATCATTTCCGAGTGTGTTTTGTAGCCTCTGCCTCAGCCTCTGCAAGACCTCAGAGAGCTCGAGGCAGGAAGGAGCCTGCCTGTCTTTGACTCATTCCATCATTTTCAGACATAGAGGAAGCACCAGGTTTCATAGCACGAGCTCAGCCTCCACGGTGGCTGCCCAGAGGTAACAGGTACCTAGAACAGGCAGGCATGGGGCACATGAGCCAGTAGAGAACAAACTCTCAACCAACTCTCCCTCCTAGAGCTCATTTGTAGGCTCAGTGCTTTGGTTTCTTCCTCCAGAGATTCCCCACACCACTAAGAAGTGGCTGTGTTTTCCTATGAGGCTGAGACCAATTTAGTTTCGACTATTCATTTATCATGCCCAAACTTCCCTTTCCTCTCATGTAGCGACCCTGTCACTGTGTGAGCTTTGCCTCTGTCTATCTCCAGGGAATCCTCTAACCTTGGCCTTCTGATCCTAGGATGCCACTCGGGCCTAATTTTGACTAATTTGTTCCAGGGTTGGGCTAGGCTGGAGTACAGTTACCCCTAATGCCCCAGAAAAGGGCCATTCCTTCTGTCTGCCATGGGAAAGAATTGTCTCTGCTCTGGGTATTATGTCAGGAGAGCATTACAGCAAGGTTGGGGGGTGGGGACACAGAAGCCTGCACAAAAAGGAAAGTAACATTTTTTTAATGTTACATTTCTTGAATTCCTAAGTGTACATGAAAAATAACAATGTGTCAGGTTTTATTTTTTAAAGGAAACTTAATAACTAATCGGGCTCTTTTTCTTCAATACAAAAACACACATGTTACATATATTAAAAAAACATGGGAAAAGACAAATATCTAAATGTAATCAGAAGTTGTCATTTTTAATAGTAAGATTATGAAGTGTGTGTGTGTGTGTGTGTGTGTGTGTGTGTGTGTGTATTTGACTTGTTAAAAGGGTTGTCCAGTTAGATGCATAATCTTCATCCTGATAAGGCAGAGGCAAGACGTTTATAAATCTGAACACTGGATGGGGTACACAGTGAGACCCAAACTTAAAACAACAAAATTTCTTGCAAATAATACATTTAGTGGTGTTGTTTTGTTTTTGTTTTTGTTTTTGTTTTTTTTTTACTAAAAAGAAAAAAGCATCCTGGGCTTTGCATTCAGAAGTCTAGGTTCTCCCGTTCTGAGCATGTTTGGCTTTACACAGGGTGGTAGGGGGGTGTGGTGCCTGTGGAGTCACCCACTCTGTCACTTCTCAGAAGCTAAGGGGAAGTAGGGAGCCCAAATGGAAGCACGCATGCTCTTTCTGCCTGGCTGGGACAGGCACTACTGAATGGCTGTCCTCAGTGGTGTCTAATAAGTATTGTGTGGCTAAGGCTCTAACAGACCCCAGTCTGTGCAATCCGGGAGTTGGGGACACAGGAATAGTCAAGAGAAGCTTCTGTGGCGATGATAATAGATGAGCTCTGTGCTGAAGGACAAACGGGAATCAGCCAAGGAAATGTTCAAGTACATTCTAAGGAGGGTCTGAGAGGTAGAAAACAGAGGTACAATTAACATCTGCTGGCCAGTGCTGGCCAGAAACACCCATGATGCTTACGAAGTTTCGAATCTGGGCTGTCCTGAAGAGTAACCACTAGGTGCATGTGGCCATTAGGCTAGCAAAGGAGGGGGGTTTGAATTTGATTTCTTTTCTTTCTCATTTTTTATAAACATGTAGTCCAAACTGGACTTGAAGTTGCTATGTAGTTGAGGAACTTGGATCCATGGTCCTTCCACCTCCACCTCAAAGATGCTGGGGTTATGGCTTTATGCCAGCACACTTGGTTTATGTGATGCTGGGGAGCCGAGACTTGTTTTAGGCAAGCATTCTACCTACTCAGCACTGATTTCGTTGTTGTTGTTTAATTTAACTGTATTAGCAGCAGGGGCTGGAAAGTGCATCAGTGGGTAAGAGCACTGGTTGCTCTTGGAGATGGCCTGGGTTTTGTTTCCAGCACCCATATGGTGGCTTACAGCTATCTGGAATTCTAGTTCCAGGGATCCAATGCCCTCACCTGGCCTCTGTGGCCACTAGACATGCAGGTGATGCACGTGTGCATGCAAGCAAAACCCTTATATACGTTAAATAAATACATCTTAAATTTAACCAGCAGCATAGATCCAGGAGCCGCTGTGTCAGACAGCGTAGCTCTGAGCTGCCATCTGGTAAGGCGTTTTTCTGGTTAGTTTTGTTTCCATTCCAAGGGTGAAAAGGAGTCACTACAAAGTTGCAAAACAGAGTAATTACATGGGTAGATTGAAAAGATTAGTTACAGATTTAGGAGCAAGATAGATTGGCTAGTTTTGAACCTGTATTTGCTTTCCATGAATAACTCGGAGAAGGTGACAAATAGCCCATAAAACAAACATCGCCATAAAAGTAATCTTCTGAATGGATCTGACCATGAAAACTGCCAGACATTTAGGCCGCCCACAGCCCAAGGAGCACAGATGATCATCCCACAGGAGACAGAATAGACAGCATCAGGCACCCTTCCCCGGGGGCCTGCATACAAATGGCCAATTGAAGTCACATAGTATAGTGCCTCTGTAGCAGTCTAAGAAATTTTAAGAAAAGTGAGATTCTTGGGGTTTTTTTTCCCTGTCGTATTAGTAAAATTTTACTTTGAAGGGCACTTATTTAATGGATGGACAGCTGCCCTCTTAACCTGCTCTCGGAGGATGTGGGCACCTCCCTCTTGGGGTTGGTTCTGGGAGAGCTGGTTCACATGCAACCTCTAGCATCCTGTTTTTGAGAAACCGCCTTAAGATATAGTAGGGCTCTCTGGGAAGACTTTGTTCAGGACGGCTCAGGTCTGTCTTACTCAGGACAAAGATAAAATGCCTATAACTTAATTGTGCTTCCCAGTCAGATTTCCTAACAGATACATTTCTATGGTGAAACACTGAACTTCATCACTGTTGACAGCCATGCTGTACTTCATGGAGAAAATGCCCAGAATACACATTTTACTGGAAAAAAATATCTGTCATCATGTGAGAGGTTAGTAGTATAAATTAAACTGCATGAGTAGAAAAAGAACACAAGGAATATTCACCAAAATGTTAATGTTGTTTGAACGTACAGAAGGAAGGTTTACTGGGCTCATAGTTCTGAGGACACAGTATATAGCAGCAGAGGAAAGATGGCCGCTGTAGCGTGAGACAGCTGGTCACATGACATCCATAGTGGGGTGGGGGGGGGAGAGGTGAACACTGGTACTCAGCTCATTTTCTATTTTCTGTTCAGTCCAGGACACCCTACCCCTCATGGAATGGTGCCACCTACATTTAAGGTGGGTTTCAGTGAACCTAATTTAGAAAATCTAGAAGCTTGTCTGGAAACTCTGAATCATGTGGAATCGGTAATACTGACTAACTATCAAAGAGCTGGTCGTCTGCACTGTGATTGCACGCGACATTTCCCTTTCTGCTTCAACTTTGAAAATCTGTGATACTGAAAAAAAATGGAGGGACTGGAGAGATGTCTCAGTGGTTAAGAGCACTGACTGCTCTTCCCAAGGTCCCGAGTTCAATTCTCAGCAACCACATTGTGGCTCACAACCATTTGTAATGGGCTCAGATGCATTCTTCTCGTGTATGTTCAAAGACAGCTACAGTGTACTCATACAAATAAACATTTTTTAAAATCTTTAAAAAATAAAAACAGAGGAACCGGTGAGATGGCTCAGCGGTTAAGATCGCCGACTGCTCTTCCAAAGGTCATGAGTTCAAATCCCAGCAACCACATGGTGGCTCACAACCATCCATAACGAAATATGATGCCCTCTTCTGGAGTATCTGAGGACAGCTACAGTGTACTTACATATAATGAATGAATGAATGAATGAATGAATAAATAAATACAGAAAGCATTTCTAATTAAGGTTGTTGACTATGTAGGCAGTGTTAAATGGTAACAAAGAAGTAATTGAAAGCCAGTGGTTGCCACACTTCTACCTTTCTAAGTGAAGGGGGCAGCAGACATTTGTGAGACATTACAGTCTGGATTGTAGTGCTCTCTCAGGGGCTTAGTGGTTTTGGCATCCTTTCCAGAAACTCTTCCTGTGTTAGTAATTGCACAAGTGTTTTAATTAATCAAGATAAAATGTTGACAGTCAGCGGCGGTCATGAGTGAAGATGATCTTGAAGCCAAATGTGTGCAAAATTTGCAACCTTAGAGAGACTGTCTCTGTTGGGATCCTGTGAGAAGCTTTCCAGACTCTGGATAAGCAGGAAGGAGACTGCCCAGACGTTCTCATTGGAGAACAGAGGAGAACACGAAGGAGACTGCCCAGACGTTCTCACTGGAGAACAGATGACCAGAAACTCAAGCTGGTCCCACGCTCTTCTGCTCTGACTGTTAGAAGTAAATGAGAGAGAAAACACTGAAGAAAACAACTTTAAACAGAGATTTATTCCTCCCTAAATTCATGCAGACTAGAATCCAGGCTTCTGTGTTGGCATTTGCCCTTCTATCCAGTGAAAATTATCCTAACAGGAAGGCTATTTCTTGAAGGATTTTTCAGAACCAACAGAACAGTTTAACTTAAACACATCTACTCAAGCTGAAGAAACAGCTCATTTGTTAGAAACTCAACCATCCAAAAAAATATTATTACTAATCTGGGGTGGTAGTGGTGGTAGTGTATGCCTTTAATCCCAGCTCCAGGAGGCAGAGGCAGGTGGATCTTTGTGAGTTGGAGGCCAACCTGGTCTGCAAACCAAATTCCAAAATCGCCAGGGCTGTTACACAGGAAAACCCTGTCTCAAAACAAAAACAACAACAAACTGAACCATGAAGACCTGAGTGTGGATCATGGTGCCCACCTAACAAGGAAGGTGTAGCTGGCACTTGCCCATAACTCCAGTGCTAGAGGAGTTGGAGACAGGAAGAACTCTGGTGCTGGCTGGCTGCCAGTTCAACCAAAAACAAAAGAAGAGCTCCAGGCCCAGGGATAGACCCTGCCTCAAAGGAATAAGATGGAGAGTGACAGATGGGGACACTCAATGCCCTCCTCTGACTTCTGCATGCACACTCATAGGCTCGTGCACACACACACACACACACACTTATACTCTACTTCCTATACAGAAAAAAAGAAACAGAGGGTAGAAGGTAAGATGGGAGGGGTGGCCAGGTGTGGTGGCGCATGCCTTTAATCCCAGCACTCAGGAGGCAGAGGCAGGTAGATTTCTGAGTTTGAGGCCAGCCTGGTCTACAGAGTGAGTTCCAGGACACCCAAGGCTACACAGAGAAACCCTGTCTCAAAAAAACAAAATAAATAAATAAATAAGATGGGAGGGGTGACTCTGTAGCTAAGACTGATGCCAAGCAAAGGCCCACAAGTCTCTGTGAGTGTGGTTAAAGGCCCAGCATAGTACTCTGTCTGGTTTCTTCAGAGTGAGAGAACCGTCTCCTCCCCTTGCCTGATTGAACCTTCTGTAATCCCGTAACAACTCCACTCCGTCCTCCCAGCCATCAGTCATTTCACCCACTGTACTGGCTGATTTTGTGTGTCAGCTTGACAAGCTGGAGTTATCACAGAGAAAGGAACCTCCCTTGAGGAACTCCATGAGATCCAGCTGTAAGGCATTTTCTCAATCAGTGATCAAGGGTAGGAGGTCCTATTGTAGGTGGTGCCATCCCTGGGCTGGTGGTCCTGGGTTCTATAAGAAAGCAAGCTGAGCAAGTCAGAGGAAGCAAGCCAGTAAGTAACATCCCTCCATGGTCTCTGCATCATCTCCTGCTTCCTGACCTGCTTAAGTTCCAGTCCTGACTTCCTTTGGTAATGAACAGCAATGTGGAAGTGTAAGCTGAATAAACCCTTTCCTCCCCAACTTGCTTCTTGGTCATGATGTTTGTGCAGGAATAGAAACCCTGACTAAGACACCCACCCTAATGTTCCAGCCTCCAGATCTTCCGAATTTCCCTCGCTCCACCAGGGTGAGCTGAGAAAGATCTGCTCAGAAATGTCACTCCGCATTGAGTTCGGTCATTGGAACTTTATGTCTCAGCATTCGGAGCTTCAGTTAACAGCTCCCTTTCTCCTCCCGATTCTGACAGCTATTTAGGGTGGGGAGGGAATTAAAAGGAGGTCTTTGGCTGATAAAGCCACTTGATGACTGACAGGTCTGAGTCAGAAACAGAGAAACGCAATGGCAGCTAAGAGCCTCCGCAGACCATGGATGCCGAAATTAGCAAACCTCCGTGGGACTGTCTGTGGGTCTCAGGGAACACAGGGAGCTGAGACAGCAGAAAGAGAAGCTGGAGGGACGTACGTGCTTGCATGACTCTCAGGTAGATTTTATATTATTGATTGTGAGCCTGGCCTTTCACAGCTGAACCCTCTCTAGCCCTCTCAAGTGGATTTTAAAGTTTGCATTTTGTAGATGCTGTGGCAAAGGCCCTCTGGAATTCGTGACATCACCTTTAGAGAGGTCAACACTGAAAACTCACCCGTGTATGCACATGTACTCATAAGCACAAGCCCTAACTATTGTCCAAACCAAGTCAGCACTAACTAGCCTCTGTCTAGAACTGACACTAATTCCTGCTGCATCTGGGCCTCTGAGCAGTGTCCCTGACTTGGTGTTTGACATCCCTGATGCATCCAGGCCTCTATGCAGTATATCTGACATGGCATCTTACATGCCTGCTGCATCCAGACCTCCATGCTGTGTAACGTGACTCAGGGCATCTGACATGCCTGCTGCATCCAGGCCTCTGTGCAGTGTATCTGACAGGTGTCCGAACCACAAAGGCTCACATCCATAATGCCTGCCTGGAGGAGATTCCGACAACTCCGATTCCATCCCAGACATTCAGGATTTCTTTCTCTTTCTTTTTTTCTTTCTTTTTCTTTCTTTCTTTTTTTTAATCCTGATTGGATTTTCCCACTGAAACTTGGCTTCTGTTTGCAGTCTATGCTGTGCTGGATACAACGCTTCTCTCAACCACATCCCAAGACCTTCAGTGGACATCTGGAAGCACAGAGAAGACAATCCTGTGCACCCTGCAAAGCAATTTCACTTTCAATCCAGCACTCACAGGACTGGCCACAAGAGTCTTAGGTAACAGCATAGATGTAAATGCATCAGTTTGGCATGGGGATATAATCTGAGAAATGCACCCTTGGGAGATTTCATCATGATGCAAAGATTAAAGTTACACAAACTAGAACATCTACAATGCCACCGGGCCTTATGAACATGTATGACCACTGTCATATAAATGGTCTAGAGGACAGGACAATATCTAACAGACGCATTCCAGACACTATATAAAAACCTGTATCTCTCCGAACCTCAGTCTCTCCACCTGGCCCCCCTGGTGGTCTTCCCCAGACTTCAGAGACCCTGAGTTCTCCTTTGTTTCTCTCTAGCCCAAGAGGACCAAGAAGATCTTGTCCCAGCAACAGTCCCAATCTCTTCCCATCCCTTCATAATTTAACTTCTTTCTCAGGTAATTTGCCTCACCATTGCTAAAAGAGAGTGTGTCCAACTTGCACCGTAAGCACACTCTGAGAAATCTATGAGAAAACTAAATTTCCCTCTAAAATAAATTATTGTATATCATCGTATATGGGACCAGTAAGATGGCTGAGCAGGTAAAGCTGATGACTTGAGTTGGATCCTCAAGAGCATGTGGTAGAAGGAGATAACCCACTCCCATAAGCTACCCTCCCACCACCACATGAATGGAGCTCTCACCAACTGAGAAGCCTAGGCTGACTCCATGACAGGCTTCAGATTGGCAGTTCAGGAGACAAGGCCTGAGTCTCTGGTTCCGAGAACTGGGCAAACCCAGGCCTCAGAAGCTGCAGTGCCACCTGGCCTGAGGCAAGGACAATGGGTCAGCAGCAGTTTCCAGACTTCCTCAGCAACAGTTTCCAGCCCCCTCACCCTAGTAATGGAATGTCCACAGAGATGGAACAAGATAAAGGTCACCTACCCCCAAAATTCCCCTAATGTGCTTTAAATCAGGCATGTGAGCTCACTTGGTTGTGAGCTCTCTATCTTGGTAATGGGAGACCCCAGCATGCTGGACTTGTGCAGAATAAAACATTCTTTGTGTTTACATACTATGTGAGTTCTGGGTATCATTCCTTGGAGAATCATGAACCCTTACACAACCACAATGATAAGAATAAAAACTTTAAAAACATAGACTGACATCAACCAGTAAGGCAGAATGGCCAGGGGAGACCTTCCACCACTTCAGAATGAGGGTGAGTCACATGATCGGGAACCCACCTTGAACCTCCGTGTGCCCAATAGTCACAGGCACCTCACAGCACTGTTAACTATCATGGTGTTTAATCACAGGCTGTACTTAACCTTCTTCTCTATCTTTCTTGTATTCTATGTCTTTACAATGGAAATGTGTGGTATTTTAACAAGAAAAGCATTTCAGAATTAAAGTTGTTAAATGTGTAGGCTGTGTTAATTCATAGCAGAGAAGGAACTTTAAGAGGGCACGTGAAGGATCAATTGATGTTATGGCCATGGGCGGCTGCAGGTCACATGACAGGTTCCCAATAGCTCAGTTTTGCCCTCCTCTTCTCCTTTTCTTAACTTCTCAGTGGTGATAAACAGACACCTTAGGAAGTCAAATGCCCAACAGGTAGAGAAAACCCAGCCTAAATATGGGCAGCGCCAGTCCCTGGGCTGTGGTCCCAGCCTGAATAAAAAGGAGTAAGCTTGGAGTCTGGAGAGCTGGCTTAGAGGTTATCAGCACTTGTTGCTCTTGCATTGGGCCAGGATTCAGTTCCCAGGACCCATGGTGGCTCACAATCATCTTCTGGCTTCCTCAGGCCCCTTCATGCACATGATACGCAAAGATATATGCAGGCAAATTGCTCATACACATACTAAAACTTAAAGAAAAAGGAGAAAGCTACCTGAGAGCAGCAGCCAACTCTGTCTCTGCTTTCTGACTACAGATGCAGAGAGATTTCTGACACTGTAACTGCCCTGCAGTGATGGACTACACCATCAGCCTGTGCTTTCTGTGCTGACCGTGTTAGTATTCTGTTACAGCCAACAGGGAATGTAGCTAATACAGAGTGAATGGAGGCAGACAGCTCCCATCTCTTCCACCTTAGGCTGCTTCCCCAGCATCCATCTCCTTTGACACTGAATTTTCTAAATCTGCCTTGCATTCTGCCTGTGCCTGAACACAGGACCAGGGACTTGCTTGGTGAACTCCCTAGCCCAGAGCCTTTGACCTGAGCCTCCTCTGCAAGCATGCCACTCGGTAGGCCTCCTGCCTACCGAGTTTTAGCACAAAGTGTCTTAGCACAAGGAAGCACGCTGGAAGGCCTAAGGCCAGTCTCTCATAGAACATTCAGATAAAGCAAAGGCAGAGGCCTGGTGCATCTGCTACTGTTCTGCAAGTGTCGGGAACCGAATATAAGTGGACCTCAAGTCAACTCAGTCGCTAAGTGGACAGGTGCAGAAGGCCTCCCCAGAATGCTTCAGGGGACCATAAAAAAGTTTCTCTCCCCACTCAGTGGTGCTGGCATCAAACAAAATTTTGTTCTTTGTTTTCAAAAGCAACTTTGAAAAGGGCAGTGGGGAGAGGCTACCAAAGTCAATCACTTGACACAGGCATTGCTTAGTGTGCACACAGCCTGGGTGTGAGCCCCAGTGCTACGTAAACCGTAGCAGCACACCAGGAATCCCAGTACTGTGGAGGTATGGAGAAGCAGAACAATCAGGAGTTCAAGGTCATTCTTGACTGTGTAATATACACCATATATAAGGAGTTCAAGGTCATCCTTGACTGTGTAATTACACCATATATAAGGAATTCAAGGTCATCCTTAACTGTGTAATATACACCATATATAAGGAGTTCAAGGTCATTCTTGACTGTGTAATATACACCATATATAAGGAGTTCAAGGTCATCCTTGACTGTGTAATTACACCATATATAAGGAATTCAAGGTCATCCTTAACTGTGTAATATACACCATATATAAGGAGTTCAAGGTCATTCTTGACTGTGTAATATACACCATATATAAGGAGTTCAAGGTCATCCTTGACTGTGTAATATACACCATATATAAGGAGTTCAAGGTCATTCTTGACTGTGTAATATACACCATATATAAGGAGTTCAAGGTCAGACCGCACTACATAAAACACCAGCAAGGAGGTTGGAGCGTGTTCAGGGACTCAGAGTGCTTGCTGACTAGAGTGTGTGTCCCTGCATCCATGTAACAAGCCAGGCCTGTCTCAAATACCTGTAGCCCCAGCTCCATGGGTGGCAGAGTCTAGAGACTCGCTGGGACCTGCTGGCTTCCAGCCTAGGGAAGAAAACACAGGCCCAGGCTCAGGGAGAGAACCTGTCTCAAAGGAATAGGAAGAGAGTGACAGACAAAGACACTCTACTCTCTCTTCTGACTTCCATGTGGCACACATGTGCGCACACCTGCGCACACATACATTCATAAGCACAAACAAAAAAATAGTTTTTTTAAGACCCTCAACTCAAAACAAGAAAAAAGATTATTATTTACATAATGAATCCACCCAGGTTTATGTCCATCTTATAAGGACATAGTTGTAAAATCAGATTTTTATTTTCTTTATTGGAGGAAAGAGCTTATAAAGGTGAAAACCTTTAGGGTTCATGAAAGCAAGAGAGTGGTCCTGAGCAGCTGAGCCAAACAGCAAAACCAGAGGAGCACGGTGCTGTTGGAGAGCACCTTGCCACTGGGGAGCACTATGCCGCTGGGGAGGATCTGCTCGCTCACTCACAAGGCAGAGAACAGAACGCCTGCTGGGGACTCCCCTACCTCCCCAGCTGGGGGCTGGGATGTTGCTCATCTGAGGGAACCTTGTCTGGCACACTAATCTTGGTGTTCCCCGTCCCATTGTTTCTCAAACAAAAATATGGGAAGCAAAACAGTCTCATTCCTCACCCAAATAACACAAAGGCTGATGATATGAGGTCATCCCCTGCCAATGAGTGATCTCACCTCCTGTCACTAAGGTGCAAGCCAGACATGACCTCCCTGCAATGAGGTGAGGAAACCCCCCCCCTTGGTCCCACTGTATCTTCCCTAGGAGCCTTTCCTCCCTCTTTAGTTAGTTGCTCCAAACTCCAGGCTGATGACCCACCCTCCATCCCACTGCCTCTGAGAATGTAGCTCCGCCTTAAGGTGGGAGTATCTGGCTGGGGCTACTTCCTGCCAACCACGGGGCCAGGCTGCGAGTCTAAAAGCTCATGAGCCACCAAGGCTCATCATGCCTGTGACTCAGCGGGGTGACAGATGAGAATTAATTCTAGACTCAACATTAAATGGGAGTTTTTAGACAAGTCTGTGGGGCAGGCTGAGTCAACCCCAGTGAAAAAGGAAAGAGTCACTGGTGAAGTCCAGGACTGGGAAAATCCTAGAAAAACATTCATGGCGGGGGGGGGGGGGGGGGGGGGAGTGCCTGGGATGGTGCTCACCTGGGAGAGCCTTGCCTAGCATGCAGGGGTCCTCAGTCCCCAGCATCTCAACCCTATGACCCCAGCACTCAGGAGGCAGAGGCGGGCAGGGTTACGGCCAAGTTCATCTTGGCCTGCACAGTCTGAGGCCATTGTGGGCTGGAGAGATCTTCTCAAGAAAATAAACAGGGGCTGGAGAGATGGCTCAGTGGTTAAGAGCACTGACTGCTCTTGCAGAGATCCTGAGTTCAATTCCCAGCAACCACATGGTGGCTCACAAAAATCTGTAATGAGATTTGATGCCCCTCTGTGGTGTGTCTGAAGACAGCGACAGTGTACTCACATACATAAAATAAATAAATCTTAAAATTAAAAAAAGAGGGCTGGTGAGATGGCTCAGTGGGTAAGAGCACCCGACTGCTCTTCCGAAGGTCCAGAGTTCAAATCCCAGCAACCACATGGTGGCTCACAACCATCCGTAACGAGATCTGGCGCCCTCTTCTGGAGTATCTGAAGACAGCTACAGAGTACTTACATATAATAAATAAATAAATCTTTAAAAAAAAAAATTAAAAAAAGAAAAGAATTCATAGTCTGGGCTGGGAGACTGTTCTCTGAGCTCTTCCATCTGTCTGCCCACATCTCCTACTGTCCGGCTGACATCCTTTGCCAAGGAGAAATGGTAGATTCATGACTTCCTGGACTATTAGGTGGCTGGGGGTGGGGAGCACGATTCAGGATCCAGTGCTCAAAACTACTGCACCCACAGCCCAGATTCGTGAGAAAGGAGTGGGCTGTGGGAAAAGCTAGCCCTGTAAACACAAGGCTGTTGCAAGTCGTCAGTGGTGGGGAGGTTGTGAGTATGGGAGAACAGGTGTGTCAGGAATCTCTACTTTCTGTTCGGTGTTGGTGAGAAATACGTTCTACTTAACATCAAAGTCGATAAGCCTCGTGATGATGTTACACACCTTTAACCCCAGCACTTAGGAGACAGAAATAGGCAGACATCTTTGAGTTTGAGGCTAGCCTGATCTACAGAGCAAGTTCTAGGAGAGCCAGGACTACAAAGAGGAATCTTGTCTCAAAACCAATAATAATAATAATAATAATAATAATAGATAGATAGATAGATAGATAGATAGATAGATAGATAGATAGATAGATAGATGTTGCCTGGGGCAAGTAAGGGCACTTGCCTCCAGGCCTGACAACCTGAACTTAATCCCCATGATCCACTTGATGGAAGGAGAAAACAGACTCCTCCAGGAAGTTGCCCTCTGAGTGTGTGAGCACGCACAGTTTCCAGCAACCACATGGTGGCTTACAACCATTTGTAATGGAATCCGATGCCCTCTTCTGGTGTGTCTGAAGACAGTAACACTATACTCATAAATAAGTTATTTGAGAGAGAGAGAGAGAGAGAGAGAGAGAGAGAGAGAGAGAGAGAGAGAGAGAGAAGAAAAATTGGCTGAGATAAAAAACCATACATCTCTTGGGTAGAGAGACAGCTCAGTGGTCGAGAGCTCACTGGCTGCTCTTCTAGGTCTGGTTAGATGCCCAGCACTCACAGCCATTGGGTCTCCAGTTGCACATCCGTGAAATAAAGTAACACTGTCAGCCACTTTGTGATGAAACAAGTTCTCACTGAGTAGCTTAGACTGACCTCAAACTTGCCCCTCCTGCCGCAGCCTCCCAAGTGCGGGCATTACAGCCACCAGGCACCATGGCAGGAGCACTGTTTTATGAAAATGAATTCCTGGTGAGGTTGTCCTCTGTTGCCCTGCCAGAACTCTTGCCACCACCTTCCCTTGTTTTGGTCTGTGACATCTGTCATCATCTCCACCAGGGCTGGGACTTTTCTGTTTTATCGTGTAGCCTCAGCACCGGAAACATTTTCTGTTGTCTAACTTGTGGATAGCTAATGAGATAATAAAGTCTATTACAAGCCAAACATCTAACACAGGCTCATTATCCTTTCTTCCTTTCTTTCTTTCTTTCTTTCTTTCTTTCTTTCTTTCTTTCTTTCTTTCTTTCTTCCTTCCTTTCTTCCTTCCTTCCTTCCTTCCTTCCTTCCTTTCTTTCTTTCTTTCTTCATTCCTTTCTCTCTCTCTCTCTCTCTCTGTCTGTCTGTCTGTCTCTCTCTCTCTCTCTCTCTCTCTCTCTCTCTCTCTCTCTTTCTTTCTATCAACAGAATTTCTCTGTGTAGCCCTGGATGTCCCTGGAACTCACTCTGTAGACCAGGCTGGCCTTGAGCTCAGAGATCCACCTGCCTCTGCCTCCCAAGTTCTGGGACTAAAATAGCACCTTTTGTCAAAGGTTGAAAACATACTGGTATAGCAATGTGATGGCTTCCACATGGGGCCCTGAATAGCTCAGGGTGCTGCTTGCAATATGGCGGCTCTTTGTGCCCATTCTTCAGAGACCTCAGGATCTGAGTCAACGGCTCAGCTTCTGGTTTGCCTCCCATGGTGAGATCTGATACTAGCGGGTTACACTTCCACCAGGGCAGGGCTCTGAGCACAAGCATTACGTTCTTTCAGAATTTCACACATCCAGAGCCATCTCTGACCAATAACACACGGACATTGCGTCAGTTACAAGTAGCAAACAGAGACTTGGAGCGACAGCAAAGCAGAAGACTGAGGCAGCATCAGGGTTGAGGGCCTCAAAAGGGCAGCACTTGGTGAAGAAAAACAGAAAAGACACCTGGTTTCAAGCATGCTCTTGAATGAACAGGCTCTGCACAGCCAAAAGTGGCGGTCTTTTTTGTGTTTTACTGGAAACTGAATTTCTTACTTTATACCTCAGTCTTACTTTCTCCCTCTCCCTCTCCCTCTCCCTCCCTCTCCCCCTGCCCCCCCCCCCCGCCACCTTGATGTCAAATTCAGTACCTCCTCAGAGTCTCAAAAATAAATAAGACTCTGCCTCAAAAATAAAACCAAAGTGGGGAGGGTGTGCGTGGTAGACACATCATATCCCCCTTCCACTCCTCACGTCATCCCCTTCACCCATCTCTGTCATCACCTTGACTTCCAACTGCATTGTCAAAAACTGGGCAAATAGCATGAGCCACCCTAGAACAGCGTGGCACAGATATGTCTTTGCAGAAATCCCAGGATATCATATTGAACTTGTTGGGAGTGTAGAATGGACCACTAGCTCCTCCACTGTCAGCCTCCATGGAAAACAGTTGATTCTTCATCACCTGCAGATGAAAAGAAGGAAGGAATTCAATGGGCTTTTCTCGTGTTCATAGGTGTTGATCCAGGCACCCCTGCTGACAAAGCCTGGGCTTTGACAAAGCCTGCTGCCAGCTGGGATGGTTGGTGATTTCAAAAGGAGAAGCCAAACTTTGGCAAAATGTAACTGTGGGAAGCCACATGTGCCGATGCAGGGTGGTGCAGGCTACTGCTGGCCACCATGCATAAGTTTGGGCAAACGACCAATGTGTACATATGCAGTAAAGTTTTTCGCCAAAACACTGCCTGGCCCGGGCATGATAATGAGGCTCTGCAAAGTACTAAGAGAGTTAACCAATCAGATGAGAGACATGCAAATGAGGTATGATAATAAGGTTCTGTAAGGTACTGAGAGAATAACCAATCAGATGAGAGACATGCAAATGAGGTATGTTAATGAGGTTCTGTGAGGTACTGAGAGAGAATAACCAATCAGATGAGGAACATGCAAATGAGATAGAATGCACAACCAATCCGGGTGTGAGACACGCCTCTCCTAGGCCTATATAAGCAGCACCAGTTCTGGGCTTGGGGTCTCTTCACCTCTGCAATCAAGCTCTCCCAATAAACGTGTGCAGAAGGATCCTGTTGCAGCGTCATTCTTGCTGGCGAGTTGGACACGTGCAAGATGAAACAGCACATCAGGTCTGTTCTATCCTTAAACACAGTGGCTGCCAACAAAGAATCACTCTAAAACAGCCTACCTGCCCAGGTCTGCTGCTACCCCTGTAATGCTGGCTCAGTAAAGCCCCACAGTCTGCTCCTGCTAGAAAACACTTCTAAAACAAAATATATTAAGCTCACTTACTTCCATATCACAAAACCAAACCATTTTGTCAGTTACCAACTTCATTTTTCAAACATTCTCTTCTTACCCAATAACCTAGGCCTGGTGCGCTGGGCTAGGTCCAGCTTGTGGAATTCCATCTTGACTGCCAGAGTCTTGCAAGGAGTTGACAACATGCTGTTATTCCTCCATTCCTCTGCCTTCCTCTTATCCATCCAACAAGTGTGCTTCATCCCCAGAGAATGAGAGGGCTGGAAGGGAGGGACTTTAGAAGAGGGCTGTGCTGAATGAAGAAGGGAATGCAGAGTTTTTAGCCCAGGAACTTAGCAATGGTCTTCTGTAGTACAACCAACATAAACTTATCTTCCACTAGCCTACAAATAAATGAGACTCAGGCTATGGTTATTTTATTTGGCTTTGACAATTACTGGGGGGTCACCCCTAATCTACTATTCTAACTGCCGGCCTGGCTGCCTCCCCAGTGGTGTACCCCAAATACTTGCTGCTTCTCCTGGCCATGTGCTCATGGTCCATCTCCCCTCAGGACAGCTTCCTCCGCTCTCTTGTTCTAGCTCCTTCTCCTGGTCTCTCCACACTCCTCTCTCTTCTCTGCCCCCAACCACATCACTCGAAACCCACCTACCTCTGATCCCCCCAGCAATTGGCTGTTGCCAATTTTATTTAACCAATAGCTTTAAATAAAGGAACAAGGACTGCACAATAAAAGCTCGTAGCCCAGACTTTCAGGTACAGAATTTAGCATTACAATACATGGCAACGATCCAAGTCTAGCTTCATTCACTTAATAAATATCAAGTTTTATTTTTTCCGGAATATGTAGCATGTATGTATATGTAGTGTGTACTGCATATGTACATGTGTGTGCACGTATGTGAGGAGGACAGAGGTTGATATCAAATATCTTCCTCATTCTCTCTCAACCTTACTAACAGAGGCAAGTTTCTTCTTTCCCTTGAATCTAGAGCCCACTCACCTATTCAGCTAGTTAATTTCCCCGTTAGAATCCCATCTCTACCTTCCAAATGCTGGGATTAAAGGCAGGCTGCCAGGGCCACCCAGCATCTACAGATTTATTCTGGTGCTGGGGACCCAAGCCCCAGTCACCACACTCACCTCCTAACCCTATCAATGGGATGGGTTCTAGGTGCTGTTTGCAACAACACGGCGTGCAGCAGGAGATAAGTTTTCTTCACCTAAAGAATGAAAGGCTTCTGGGCAGTGGTGGCGCACACCTTGAATCCCAGCACTTCGGAGACAGAGGCAGGCGGATCTTAGTGAGTTCAAGGTCAGGATGCTCCACGTACTGAGTTCCAGGACAGTCTAAGCTAAGTGAGATCCTGTCTCTCTCTTTCTCTGTCTCTCTGTCTCTCTGTCGTCTCTCTGTCTCTCTCTCTGTCTCTGTCTGTCTCTCTCTCTCTCTCTCTCTCTCTCTCACACACACACACACACACACACACATACAAAGGAAAGGCAGAAGTCAGACTATCTTCACTGCTATGGACTTCAGATATAAATACAGTGTAAAGAACAAGTGGAGTACTATGTTAAAATTAATGTTTTCTTAAAAGATTTATTTTCACTTTAATTTACATGTATGTGTGAGTATGTACACAAGAGCCCATGTGTTTTCAGAGGCTGGAAGAGGATTTCAAGTCCCATATGGTGGAGTTACACATGGTTGTGAGGTAGATGCCCAGTTCGGGTGCTGGGAACCACACTTGAATCTCTTGCAAAGCAAGCCACCTCTCCAGCCTGTTTTGCTTGGACTTTTGTTTTGGTTTGTAGATGAAACAATCGTGACAGGAAAGATCTATCCTGAGACTATCAGAGAGCGGGCTCTTTACCTTCCTCTGAGTTCCAGTGGATCCTGTCTGGTTGCAGGAGTCCAAAGGACCAAGGAGTCAAAAGCCAAGGTTAAAAAGCACACAGGCTATCAACCTAACACTGTCCAGTGACCCACGTTGCTCCCCTAAGTCCATTCAACTATATTTCTGTCTGGTCATGTGGGACACCAAGCAAGAGAAGAGAACTTAAGGAGACTTTTGCACATCTTCATGAGCTCCTGCAGAATCTGCCTGTGGTTAGATGAAGCAGCAGACGTTGCTCTTGACTTACAAACAGGTGGCATTCTGGGAGGGGTGTCACCCTGACAAAGAACCACTGATATCCTGTTTCCTGCCGCTTTGTCAGCAATGGCAAATATAAATGGCAGAGTGAGAATGTGAGGGGTCAGGGCAGGGCAGGCAGAAGAAAGCAAGATTCCCCACCTAGTGTAGGCCTCCTCTGTACAGCCCTCAGAGGGGGTCCTCCTGCATTCTCCTCCTCCATAGATGGGGTCAGGTGGAATCCAGTGAATGCAGTTTTACTGTGCATTGCTCTCTTGGCTAGGAGGGTTGTTGACTGTGGCTCTTATTGCCCAACATTGTGCTGTAAAAAAGTGTGGACAAAGTCGTATCTTCAAGAGGAGCCAAGTCCCAGGCTCTAAAGTTCCCTCTATACAAACCTAAAGGCCTGAGCTCCAACACAGGTGTCTATGGACACAGACGTGGTGGCTCCCATGTGTAAGGATTCTTACCTTATTCCCTTTCCCAAAGAATCGAGCCTCAATTCTTTCAAAGAAGCCTCCACAGTAACCCCCGAAACTAGGCGTTCTTTGCTGCTCAGCGTTTTTAATTCATCGGCAACTACTTTTTACAAGATTCCATTCTCTTTCCTTTGAAACTAATAATCCCTTGAGAGTGAGGGAGTCTGGGTCTTTTCTATTTAGCGCTGAAAACCTCAAACAGTGCTAAGACATCGTTCAAAAGCATTTGTGGCACAGGCTGCTTTAGCCATTTGCTCGGAAATCTGGGCTGTAGTTTCCGGGTTGTTTTTAATTCACTCCTCATTCTTCCCCATAACTCCTCCTCCATCTACCACTCATCTCATGCTCCATATCCCCAACTGCAACATTGTATCCTCTCCTTTTGTGACGTCCTCCTGCTCACAGGCTCCTTGGGACAGCCCGCAGGGACTGTACATGGATGGCATCTTCTGCATTTTACCCCCCTGGGTTCATATTGCGCTGGTGCAGAGAGCTGCAGTTCAGAACAGCAGATCACTGCCCAGTCCATGCCTGGCTAGCTGCCCAGTGTGGTAAATAAAGTTTTATTGAAATACAGCCATGACTATTCACTCTCAAAGTGCCAAGGGCTGCTTCTCATGGCAACAGTGAGTTGAGTAGTTTCAACTGGGGCTGTCAGGTCCAGAAAACCTAAGACAGAATTTCTACAAGAAAAAACAAAATCAGAATTCTGTTTGAATGTTCAGATTCTTTTAAGAGTGTCCCCAGAGGGCTTCCCTGTGGTTTCTTTCTATCGCTTCATCCATGTTTGGCTCCTTTTTCCTCTTTGCTCAACCTTGGATCTGCCGTCAGAATATGAAAACTAATCTAGCCATCCACTGAGAGCAATGAGTTGTGGCCCTCTGCTGAGATCCTTCCATTCCAGGTTTATTTGTTCTCTCCTTCTTGCTCCACATTTTTCTATCTCTGCTTTAAGACAGGGCTTTACATTGCCGAGTCTGGCCTCAAACTTGAATTTGTAGATTACATTAAACTTTTCACTCTCCTGCCAACAACACTGGAGTCCTGGGATCAAAAATGCACACTGGGGCTGGAGAGATGGCTCAGTGAGTAAAAGTACTGACTGCTCTTCCGGAGGTCCTGAGTTCAAGTCCCAGCAACCACATGGTGGCTCACAACCACTCGTAATGAGGTCTGACACCCTCTTCTGGTGCATCTGAAGTCAGCTACAGTGCACTTATGTATAAAAATAAATAAATCTTTGGGCCGGAGCAAGCAGGGACTGAGGGAGCAGAGTTGACCAGAGCGAGCAGAGGTCCTAAAGATTCAATTCCCAACAACCATATGAAGGCTCACAACCATCTGTACAGCTACAGTGTACTCTAAAAGTTTAAAAGGAACTGCACGCCAAGGAGCCATTGGAACCTAGGGCTTAATGAGAGTTAAGCAAGAACTCTGCCCAGCTAAGCTGTCTGTGTTCTAAGCCTAAAATTGTTACCCTTGGAATTTTGGGAGGAACTCACTTCATGCTTAGCTTCTCGGCGCAGTCTATGCTCCGGATCCTGTGCTTCTCCGGGTGAGCACTCACCAGTGTGGTTTCCTCCTAGACACACTACTCCATTCTTCAGGCTCACCCTAACATGAGCCACCAGAGGCTTATTTTTGAAAATAACCCACCTCTCCTGATTAGATGATAACTTTGAGTTTTTCTTTTAAATTTCCTGAAATTTGGAAGATACTATCTGTTCTGGTTGTCTCATATCAACTTGATATAAAAACTAGAATCATCTGAAAGGCGGGACCATCCCTCCATAAGATCCAGCTGTAAGGCATTTTCTCAATTAGGGATGGATGGGGAAGGCCCAGCCTACTGTGGGTGGTGCCGTCACTGCTCTGTGGTCTTGGGTTCTATAAGAAAGCAGGCTGAGCAAGCCATGAGGAGAAAGCCAGTAAGCAGCACTCCTCCATGGCTTCTGCATCAGTGCCTGCCTCAGGGTTCTCCCCTGTGTGAGTTTCTGTCCTGACTACCCTCTGATGAGCAGTGATATGGAAGTGTAAACCAAGCAAACCCTTTCCTCCCCGACTTGCTTTTGTTCGTGGTGTTTTGTCACAGCAATAGAAACCCTAACTAGGACACTATCTTATGACTATTGGGGGTACAGAGGAAACCCTGACACTTAGCAGTAGTGAGCTCTTGGGGTGGTGAACCACTTCATTTCCCCTCCCCTCCCCTCCAACCAGTTCTGCTTGGTTTGCATCAGGGGGTGGACGGTGCATCCCTCAATATGTCTTGATGCTTCAGACCCTCACACTTTAGAACGTGACAGTAGTGGAAACAGTCTGTACAGCTACAGCCAAGTTCATCAGAGGTCATAAAAGTGAATCTTTATGAGGACAGGGGACAAGGAGCACAGAGAGTGCACCCAGCTCAGAATTGAAAGGGCAGAAAAGAACCACAGGGAAACCCTCTGGGGACACTCTTAATAGATGCACACACTCACACATGCACACACACATGCATGCACACACACACTCACACATGCACATACACATGAACAGGCACACATGCATGCATGCACACACATGCACACACATGCACAGGCACACACACATACACTCACACATGCACACACATAAATAGGCACACATGCATGCACACACATGCATATATACACACTCACACATGCATACACATACACACTCACACATACACATACACATGAACAGGCACACACACATATACTCACACATGTACACACACATGAACAGGCATACATGCATGCACACACAGGCACACACACACACACACACATGCAAAAATAAACAGACCTTAGCAAAGGCTCAGCCGGGATGCACCAAGGGAATTATCCCCCGTAGAATCTGTCCTCTCCCAATTCCAACAATGTTAATATCAAAGCTAACGTGTATCCAGTATTTGCCATGTGCCAAGCACACTTCCAGCATTAAAAATCCCTAACTCATATCAATCATCAATGCTGATCCTGATATCATTATCCCTAGTTCCCATATGAAGAGACAGCTCAGAACCATGTACAGGATTTCTCAACTTGACTTTCAAATGAGCCTTAACCAGCCTCCAGCCCAGCTCTCCATATAGACCTAACTTCTCCTTCATCGGCTGTGTCTTCAAGTAAGTTAGCAAGAGAAAAACAAAATGAGCTAATTCCATTCCACAATATTGATATGGGGCCTTCAAACTGAGACCCAAGGACTTGAGGTGAATCCTCCATTTTCATAAGTAGGTGAAGCTTGGACAGACATGTAGACGTGTAGCTCTGTGGTTGTGGTTGGACAACAAAGGAGTGAATGTAACAGATTGACTAGGGAACCTAGCAAGTGCTATCCAGATCATCAAGGCCTCTGTGCAGTGCCTTCCCCCTAGGTTCAAAGCAAGATCCCTTCTGAAATAGAGGTCTTCTGGTCTTATGTCTGCTGCACTTCAACAGACACAGGAGGGCAGGGATCGTCTCTATGGTCAGTTCCAAGACAAAGAGGCAGGAACTGGCACGTTAGGGCATTGTTTCTCAGCCTGGTGTTGACTTTTATGGGAAGGCGTCTCAGGTCTACTTATATAATTCACCTTTTTCTATTTCAGTTTTTGAGAAAATGTCCAATGTCACTGAGGCTTCCCTCTGACAACATAGCTGAAGATGGTCTTGACCTCTTGATCATCCTTGCTCCCACCTGCAGAGTGATGTGAATCTCACAGTGAATTCAGGGTTTGCCCTTACTAGGCGAGCAGTGTCTCAGTGCATCTCCGACCCCCTCGCAGAAGAGGAGTTCTAGTTTCTGGGGTTTACCTTGAGGGAGAGAGGGAGCAGGAGACAGTGCAACTGGGGTTGTGAGGTCCTAGAGTCCCTGGGTCCCGGCAGCACTCATCACACTGGGCCTCCCATTCTCCAGAGGACAATCAGATTGATGATAGTGGAAAGCAGACCGGGCATGGGCATTCACTCAGTGTAGCCACATTGGGAAGAGATCCAGCCACTCCCCATCCATCTTTGGAGTTCTGGCTTGAGGTTTTAAATAGAGGACAAGAGGTGTGGGTAACTCAGCAGTCCGGGAAGATACGCTCTCACTCAGCATCGTTGTCTGAGGATCTCCCACAAGGCGGTCCAACACGTTGCCACAACTGCGTGAAATCTCTTTCTCAGGAATAAGCTCCACCTCTGGCCACAACAACAGCTCTGTTCTCTTGTTCCCACGATGAGATACTTAGACAAATTCCACTTCTCAGGAAACAGTGTTTCAATAGTCCATTATTCAGAGGGAGGGGAGCAAGTATCTCTTAGATCATTATCCTGCCAGGTTGGTTACGGAAGGGCCAGAGGTAAGGTACATACATGGAAGACCTCACATTAGAGCATCACCTTCCAATCCCCCACACCAATCTGCTTAGTTTGAGGTCAGAGGGTCAGAACATGGCTAGCCTTACCAGCCTTCAGCATCCCAGCCATTTAGGGTGGCTCTCATAGACACCCAGGGCAAACTGAGCTGCAGGCTGGAAGTAAAGAGAAACCTCTTGATTTATTTTTGTTTGTTTGTTTTTAAAGAATTATTTATTTTATGTATGTGAGTGCACTGTAGCTGTCTTCAGACACACCAGAAAGAGGCATTTGATCCCATTACAGATGACTGTGAGCCACCATGTGGTTGCTGGGAATTGAACTCAGGACCTCTGGAAGAGCAGCCATTGTGCTTAACCACTAAGCCACCTCTCCCTCCCCTCTAGAAACCTCTTGAAATCTCGATTTAAGGTGAATGTAATGGTGCCCACTGGGGTGTGCCATCCCAACATTCGAGAGATGGATGCAGGAGTATCTGAAGTTTAAGGTTATCCTCTGCTACATAGTGATGTCAAGGCCAATTTGGCTAGAAGAGACTTTGTTGAACAAGAAAAATGAAAGGGGACAGTAGAAAGGAAGGAAAGGAAGGAGAGAAGGAGAATGGGGCAGAAGGAAAAATAAATCCGGATTCGACACTACCAACTGAAGATCCGAGAGAGTGGACATAAGGTTGATTGGTGCAAATGACTCTACCAAGTCTAGGCATTTATTCTTTGCAGCTTTGAGATGCAATCTACCAACTGAGGTGTGTTTTTAGGCCAGAAAATGCACTTTTGAACCAAAGCTCATTACCTTTGTATTTAAGGACGACGGATCAGCCCAACTTGGCAGCCAATCCTAACACTGAGAATTAGAGATGAAAGGCAATAACTTGCTTGCTAAATGAAAGAGGAGCTTGATTCTGAGGAAGAGAACCTGTCACGGAAAGCAAATTACAAGCTGATTAAACACCAGTAAACACGGGGCCAGATGCCTCAGCAAGCCACAGGGTTCCTAAGGAAGAAGTGATCAGAGAGGGCACAAGAGCCACTGAGCGCAGACAGGTCTACCAAGGGCAACCTTTGCAGCCCAGCTCTGCCACCACTCGGAAGCAGGAAGAGATTTGCTCTCCTGGTGAACAGGAAGCTCCCCACACCCACAGCAGCACAGCTCCCCCCCCCCACTCCCACCCCGTGAGCCTGGAGGGGTTCAACAGCCAAGCCCAGATGGCAGCAGCGAAAGGGGCACTTGTTATTGCAACACAGGAAGTACTGGCAACTGCTGTTTACAAGGGTTTTGGTTGTATTCAATCTGGAAGTTCTACAGTCCCTCTCAAAAAGAAAAGGACTTGAGAACCATGCCTCTCATCCCTGCAGCTGCAGAAAGAATCTATGCAAATCCCCATAGGAGCTGCCACCCCCAAGTGGCAACTGGGACCAGTGTCTACAGGGAGAAGCCCTGACAGATACCAACTCTCAATGGTCTAGAGCTTGTAACTCTGCAGTTAGTCTGTAAAGCCTGGGAGAAGGGCTGAGTGGTGGAGCCGGGAAAGCTGGGGCCCCTCTGTGCTTACGAAGCGGGAGTCCCTCAGGCTGGTGGTAAGCTAGGATGGTAGAGAGTCCTCACCACTGCAGGGATGGACTGTGGCAGCACACCCGCAATTCTAGCTCCAGAGATGGACGCAAAGGGATCAGCTGTTCAGCATCATCTTAAACCACAGATGGAAGCCAGTCTGGGGTGTGCAGTGAGACCCCCATCTCAAAAAGAAAAGGGGGGAGGACTTGTAGGGAGAAAACATGGCTGACTTTAGCATTGGCTTGGGGAATGACTTCAGCAAAGAATAGACAATAGACACTGTTCATGGGTGTGATCATTTCTATAACCCTGAGCCCCACCCCCAGGTTTCTGTGATCCTCAAGTTGAGCAACTGTGGGCTCTCTCACTCTAAGCACAGGATGTACATTGGAGGCTGCCAGCTGCTGGGTTAGCTCTGCAGTCCTTCACCCCGTCACCTCTGGCTTCCAGCCCTCAGGCCCTAAGTGATCGCTTCATCAAGTGGGAATTGTTGGTAGGGACAGAGCAGACCACAAGGCCCTCTTTGCATTTACATGGGGGCATCCTAGTGTAGGTGGCGAGGGATGGTGGACAGAGGAGAGGAGGGAAGACAGTATCACATAGGAACAATAGTGGAGGGCAGGGGAGGAAGCCTTCTCTGGGCTGGGGTGAAGTCACTTCCTTAGCCAGAGCTGGCTGAGGATATCACTGCTTTCCTAATAAGGAAACACTGGAAGTCGGAAGATGATAAACTTGAAACTCACTACATCGTAGACACCATTCTGTCTTCATCAACAGAGAAATTTATAACAAGCAGAAATGTCTTGGTTCACGGTTCTGATGGCCCAGAAATCCAAATTGAAAAAGGTCAGTACCCTGTGAGAGGCAATTCGCTGCAGGGACAGCATGGCAGCAAAGCACCATGGCACAGAAGGCCAAGATCTGAGGAAGTCAGCCTCAGTGGAAAGAACTCACTGCTATAGTAACTTGGGTGCTGGAAGTCAGGCACTATAGCATATGCAATCGAGGCTCACAGGAGACTAGGAAGAAAGATAAAGGTCAGCCCTAGGCTGCATAGCAAACAGGATCTAAAAACTAATTAATAAATAAATAAATAAAGCAAACATCTCTTAAAGACATAAAGAGAAGCCGTTCTCTACTAGCCTGCCTTAAGTCTTCCCAAGACTCTTGTGTACAAGATTCAGTGTCCAGAACACACTTTTTGGAGACCAATCTATGTATACAAACACACTGTCGCTCTCTTCAGGCACATCACAAAGCATCAGATCCCATTACAGATGGTTGTGAGTCACCATGTGGTTGCTAGGAATTGAACTCAGTACCTCTGGAAGAGCAGTCAGTACTCTTAACTACTGGGCCATCTCTCCAGTCCTTGGAGAATATATACCACAGCATATTCTTTTTTTGGGGGGGGGGGGCGGTGTCGAGACAGGGTTTCTCTGTGTGGACCTGGCTGTCCTGGAACTCACTCTGTAGACCAGGCTGGCCTCAAACTCAGAAATCTGCCTGCCTCCGCCTCCCAAGTGCTGGGATTAAAGGCGTGCACCACCACGCCCGACTACCACAGCATATTCTTAACTAACCACTGCAACTGACTGTTAGGTGGATAGAATTCTCTATCCACAAGCTGGGTCTTTCTTAACAAACCTTGTGATTGCTCCAGCGATAAAGAACTCTTAGAGACTGTACAGAATTGAGCAGTGTGCAGAGGCACATCTCTAATACGTGGGAAGTAAAGGCAGGAGGGTCAAGAGTTCACAATCGTCCTCAGCCACATATGGAGGACAAAGGCTAATAGAGCGTGCGTGAGATCTTGACCCTGTCGAAAGAAAGAAAGAAAGAAAGAAAGAAAGAAAGAAAGAAAGAAAGAAAGAAGAGAAAAAAGGAAAAAAAGAAAAAAAGCTTGGGTGCATTTTGGATGAGGAACTGAAATGAAGGCTAATGCCTGATATCTTGGTCACTAACTAAAATAAGACAGATCAGGTGTACAGGGTGTGGCCAGGAGGAAGTGGCTGTGTGATAGAAAAGGCCACAGGAAGAGGAGGCTCTGGTGCCTAGGGAGTGGTTCCAGACTCTGGAGAAGAGGGCGTGGTATCTAGAGAGCAGAAAGGTAAGTCCGAAGTCTTTTGACAAAACTGGCTTTCATCATGCCTCCCCCTCACAAAATTCCTTACAGCGCTTTGTCCAGCCTCCTATCCAATAGATGTCCCTTTCTCCAGCAAAGCAGAGACAACGATCGATTTTACTGAACGGAATCTCTGGGTTTCACCGCATTGTTCTAAATCGTCAGTGTCCTTTCCCTTAAGACAGTTTCTGAGTCCCAGGAAGCTTCCACCAGCCCTTTAGAAGCCGATGTGGGCTTGAATCTCCTCAGATTTCAGGGCTGTAAGCAGAACAGAGCTCACAAGCCGGTCTACACTGCCAAAGCCGGTCCACGTGGAGTCTCTCCTGCACCAGAAAGGTGTTTGTGTTGGCTGGACCGGACCGTGTATCCTAGGGTCAGGCTCCGGGGCTGGGCGAAAACAAACAGTCCTTTCTTAAAACTGAGACCCAGACTGAAGCAACTCCTGTCAAAATCTCAACAGGTTTCTGTGCAGGGTTAGACAGAGTTATGTGGAAAGGAAGCAGCCATAGAAATAGCCAATTTGGAGTGGGGGCAGGGAGAAAACTGTAGAATCACACTTCTCAATGTTGACAGTTATATGTAGCCACAGCGTCAAGACAGTGTGCACGGAGTGGAGAGCAGGCAAGATGACTAGAACAGAGCCCAGAACCCAGAAATATGTAGGGGGTGCACACGTCAGGAAGGGAGGTACAGCCAGCCCAAGCTACATAGTGAATGACCCATTGGATACGTTGGAATGACCATGTATTCTGATGTAGACCCACGAAGTCCCTCTGACTGTTGACTAAAGAGTGAATGTGAGCCAATGGGTGAAAGGCTGCCTTTCAACAGCTTGGAGCTGCTCACTCTGAGCCTTCCACCTTACACACCACAGATTCAGAATGGATCCTGGACTGAAACAGAATCCTGGGACTGTGAAACTGCTAAAAAGGAATAAGTCGCCAGAAAAAAAAAAAAAGAAAGAAAGAAAGAGGGTCTAGGAGAAGAATTCTGAAACTCAAGACAAAAAGCACAACCCATAAAAGGAAAAATTTATACACTGGGCCTCATCAAAATTAGAAATATTTGCTTTGTGGGGAAAAAATCCTGTAAAAAGGGATCAAAAAAGACAAATTACAAAGTGGTAGAAACATTTACAAATGACGTCTGACAGAGGCCTTGTGTCTGGAATACACAGAGAACTCTTAAAACTCAACATTTTAGAGAGAGAGAAAAAAAATGTATTTATTCCCTCAAAATTGGAACCCTAACGCCAGAAGCAATGATATGACCAGGATCTGCCCTTAGAACATGGAGCGAGAATCACTAAGGACTGGGAGATGGACTCCAGAGTGCTCAATGAGGATGCATTGTAGAATCCCTCCTTGCACCAGGCAGTGGGCCCTCATCACACACCAAACCTGCTGGCACCCAGTCTTAGAGTTCCCAGCCTCTGGAACACTGAGAACTCTATGTCAGCCATTTGTAAGCCCACTTGTGGAACCGCATCACAGCCAGTAGATTAAGTCAAGAACCCAAGGCCACCCCAGCACCCTACCTTCCTTGATGCTCTAGGGACCACTTGGCTTGGGATCATGAGCAAGGGTGGGATACAACAAGAACTCCTGTGTCCTGCCCAGGAATTCTAACATAATGTGCCTGGGTGGGACCAGAGCAAACTGCTTGAACTGAGCTTGCTGACCAAGAGGACCCAGCACCCAAGAGGCTGAAGCAGGAGAATTACTGAGAGCTCAAGACCAGTCTAGGCAACACAGTGAGTTCAAAGCTTTGCAGACTATGTAGGGAGAACTTGGACAAGGGAGGGAGGGAAAAAGGAAGGGAAGAAAAGAGAGAGAGAGAGAGAGAGAGAGAGAGAGAGAGAGATCCAGCCTTAGATCACAAGTGTCACGTGATGGCAAAAGAAGGTGGGAAAGAAGACCAGGAACCAACCTGATGTACTATGAACAGTTGTGTCTAAGGAACAGCCGCCATCTTGTATACTAAGTGTACACACAGTGAAATGCCTCCAACGTACACGAGTACCTAAGTCCTTGAGAACTGCTCTTACAGAAACATCTCAATTTAAAAGGAAAATGAAAATATATATTCTAAAGAGTTTGCACATTTGTGCTCCAATAAGAGTGTGTGTTCAATGGACGTGCTCACAATAACTGGTATAAGCCCATGACAAGCCCTATGCTTTTAGGGTGGGCATAGATTTGGCATCTGGGACATTCATTCTGCAGTTTAACCAATGTCTTTGAGTATCTGTGAGTTGAGCCCTCAGAGAAGCAGGACACACACTCCCCCACCCCCTACCCCCCACCCCCTGCCCAGCCAACATATATAAATGCACACACAGATCTCCTTCCTGCCAATCCCTAAATCATTCATGCAGCCACTGCAACCACCATCCGACTTCCAGTATGAGCTAAGTCCCCAGCAGACAGAAACAGGGCCAAACTGTATACAGCTGAACAGCAACTGAATAAGAAAGCATGATCTAACCTCTGAGAGATATGGACAGCATCCAGACAGACAGAGAAAGAGAAATGGCCCAAGGACAGGTGAAACAGGCAGCAGGCAGCTCTCTACTGTGGAAGGTCTGTCCACTAAGATCAAGGCTGGACCAAAAGAGATGCTGGAGGATTGAGTCAGAGAGGGAACAGATGTTAAGAAGAAGGCTCCAATGTTAAGAAGTAATTTTTGCTGCTACTTCAGGGTTAAGTTCCCACATCCACATCCGGCAGCTCACAGTTCTAATCTCCAGTTCCAGGGATCTGATACCTCCACAGGCACCCACACACACATGCACATATTAACACACATAAATAAAAATAAATCTTTTTAAGGAGACAAAGGTGCTGGAGAACATGAGACAAAGGCCATACCCTACATCTTTAGGGGGAATGACAACTTCATACCTAGACTTTTATGGTGAACTTCCCTGCCCAAGGAAATGGCTGAGAGATGACCCTCTCACCCCACAGCCTGGGTCTTAGAATTTTTGTGTCTGTAGCATGCCCCCCAAGCACACCACACACATTGCACAAACAGCCCCAGAGACCATTGCTCAATGGGCTGTGGTCTGCTGTCCCGGGCCTTTAGCCCAGCTCCTCCATGCTAGCAAACCAGAGAAAGAAAGGGTTTCTTATGATCAACGACCAGAGAGGTCAAACAGCCCACCTCGCAGGGAAAGGATTCCAGCGATTTCTAGAACCTCTGTCTCCCTCAAGCCTTGCTTACTGGCCCCTGCTGGTATTTGGAAGGCAGCTGTCTTTCCCTTTATCCTGCTGCCCCAGGCCACTGCCACACATTCTGTCACCCCTGCATCTGACTCCTGGTTCCCAGACTCGTTGTCACTCCAGTGAGAAGCACCCCAAATTTCATTGGTTCAGAATCCCAGCTTGGATTAAGCAAGGGGCCCACAGGCCAGCCTGGATTAGATTTGGAACGCAGCACGGTTGGGAAACCTTAGCTGAGGTGTGGATTCCAGATGAGGCGGGGAAGCCCTCTAGTGGCCACGAGCGATATGGCAACAGCAAGAAAACAATAACCGTCTTTCTAGGCCTGACTGCTCTCTCTCCATCTGTCTGGACTTTTTTGGCACCAAGTCACTCCCAGATCTGCACAGCCCCCTTGTCACCCCGTGCTCTGCCTTGCCACACAACCCTGCAATCTCTACCTCCTAGGCTTCCTCCTCCAGCGTTTCTGGATAATGAACCCTACACCTCGGGCCCAATTTGTCCTCCTTCAAAGCCTGTCTGATTTTTGGTGGCCTCTAGTTAAGAATGTCTTCCCAAGCTCCCAAGTTGTGTAGAGCCATGATCTACAAAAATTGGAGCGCTGGAGGGTGGCCTACTGAAAGCCACATCACTGACCCTGGGCAGACTGAGCAGTACAGCTCACACAAGGCTATCCCAGCTGGACCACTGATGCTAAGGTGTAGAAGCTCAGGTATTCTAGCACTCGTGCACACAAGCGAAAGACAGGAAACTTCCGGTCCATCCAGCTTCCAAGCCCTGTGCAAACCCTCCTAGAACTTCCTTTCCAGTGCTAGAGTTGGGCTGTGTGAGTTAGAATCCCACCCACAATCTAATAGACATGCAACTAGAAAAGGTTTTGAATTCTTAGCTTGCTCCCAGCGTTGTCATGGAGACTGAGGACCGCCAGGTGTCTGGTTTAGCAGGGCTTGCCAGTTCCCTCTGACTCTGACTGACAGCTGTGGCTTCCAGCACTCTGGCTGGTTTGTTCACAGGTCTGCCCTAGACCTTGCACCTTCTATCTGTGCCTTTTGGCCATTGACACTGAATTGGCCTGAAGTGACCTCTCCCTGCTCTCTGACATCTTTTTCTTATTATGTCCTCTTCTGCTTAGGGACTGACTTAGAAGGGCTGGAGCATCTATGCCAGGCTAACCTTTATAACTTTAAAACCATAAAGCCATAACCTTAAAAACACATACGTGTTGTTTTCTTGTGCATGCAATCTTTTTAAAAATTAAACTAACATATTTATGTATTACTGGAATAGCTCCTTATATTATTTGGCCTTTTTTTCCTCTGCACAGCTAGACTGTACACTCAAAAGACATCAGAACTGTGTTTATTATCTTTATCCAATAAAATCTATCAAATTCGGGGTGGGGGGATTAGAGAGATGGCTGAACAGTTAAGAACACTGGTTGCTCTTCCAGAAGTCCCGAGATCAATTCCCAGCACCCACATGGTGACTCGTGACTATAACATAGCATTACCTTAATATAATTTATAAATGACTGAGACTTTTCATTAGATTAATACATTTCATTATATGAGTTCTCAACCCTTGAAATAGGTCCCCAGGAACCATCTAAGGATCTTTGATTGTCCGATTTTTACATCATCACTGAAAGAAAAGAAAGCCTTGTGGTCATCATAGGAACTGTCTCATATACCACAAAAATCTACCAGCAATATAGGTAATCCATCCTTAAATTATAGCACCACATCTGAGAGTCTCCAATTGGAATGGTATCTGGGTGCAAGGTCAAAGGGTGCATTTTTAAGAATGTGATTATACTACGTTGTTCACAAGTCTTTAAAACTTAAGCTATAAGTTAGATGTAAACACACTTTCAATATTGTGAAGTTGATCAACTTTTCCCTCTGCAATACACTGAACACCTTTTAAAATTACATGCACACGCATGCAGATGCACATACAAGCACACGCACACGCATGCAGATGCACATACAAGCACATGCACACACATGCAGATGCACATACAAGCACATGCACACACATGCAGATGCACATACAAGCACATGCACACACATGCAGATGCACATACAAGCACATGCGCACACAGATATGTACTGGCAGACACTGTCTCACAAATTGCTGATTGAATTTATAACTTTGTACCATTGCTTAGGAAATCTTTAAGAGTTCATCTTCTGATGCCAAACGTGGCCCACTCCAGTTCTACAAGCAAATCTGACAGAAGAGAGCACCTGTGTCCACCAGCACACACATACAAGAGTAGGAGGTTTTGGCTGGTTTTGCTTTTGAGGCAGGGTCTTGCTCTGCAGCTCAGGATGTCCTGAAATTTGCAATCCTCCTGCCTCAGCCTGGAATTATAGGCATATGCTTCTATACCAAACTTATAACAATGTTAAGAGAGGTTTTAATCGTATCTCCAAAGTGGAAACACCCTAAATACCAATCTCTTATAAAACATAATAAATCGGAGTACCTTATCAAAATAACAGCTGGAGACTGACTCTCCAGCAATAAAGAATGAATAATTCCTATTACTGATGAATGGATTGAGGGCCTAACAGTCAGTGAGGGAAGTCAGTATGGATGATTTAATTTATTTGAAATTCAAGAAAAGCAAGACTTTAATGACAGAAATCAGAACAGACCTCCCCACCATTCCCTAATGGGAAATAACCTAAATCTTTCTGAACATAATGATTCTGGCAGCCATCTTGCCAGACTGTAAGAGGAGCACAGATAACATATATCTAACACCCAGTAGTAGTTCCCAGCCCAGCGCAGTAGCTGAATAAAGAGTACTTTGTACTATATATAGTCTCGATTTAGGTTAGTCTGAGAGTTGCTAGGCAAAAGGATAGTTTTGCTGATAGTCAACCCGAAAGTTCTAATTGCTTTTGCTTTTGGAAATCTCCCAATAGTTCTTCTTTTTTTCTCCTGTACTAACTTCATATGTATTATGTGTATTTGTACATATATGTGTAAATGTGAATATCTGAATATTTGTGTGTGTATATGTGTGTGTGTGTGTGTGTGTGTGTGTGTAGCCAGCTCAACTGAAGTCAGTAAAGGTACTCTCCCACTCTCCTGCCCCTTTGTTCACTTTCCAGTTCCTCCTGGTGGCTAAGGGTGTTTGTGTCCCTGGTTTGGGGCCAATGAGACTTGACAAGGAACACTGATGGGAAACAGTTGGGGGAAGGATTCTTCATTTCTGAGCCGTAGCCCAAATGGAGGTTTCAGGCTCCTGACGTCTCGTGTTCTTCCTCTCAGGTGACTTGCTTTCTACCTGCCTTAACTGTGCCCTCTGTTGTATCTACTATGATAAACCAGTAGCAAGGACATTACTGTCGTGAGAAATGGAGAACATAACAGACTAAGGTGATAGAAGGAAAGAGCCTTGTCAACATCTTGGCCTTGCAGTCTCCAGCTTCCACACTGTCAAGAAATGAGCATCTATTATTTAATCAAAAAATTGTTCTCTGCTCTTAAGCAAAAGGACAATGCTGTACTTACCTTCCAGCTGCCCCCTTCTCTGCCCTCAGACAAACAGTGCCCAGGCTGTGACAATCATGTTTTGACCACAAGAAAAAGATGTAAGACCCAAGGAGAGAGGGATAGAGGGAGGATGGCTAATGGATACCAAAATACAGATAGAAGTAATAAATTGTCCTGTTCTGCAAAACAGTAGAATAGGTATCCCCACAGTAACTGGTGCCATAGTCCATAAAAGTCACTAGAAGGGAGATGTTTGTTGGCTTCAAACACAAAGCAACAATGACAGAAAGAGGAACAGCTCTGATTTGATTAGTGCCTGTGATACAGACACATGTATTGAAATGTCACTTGGCCCGCTGGTCCAGCTCAGTGAGAGCCCAGTGCTTTTTACTTGAAGTCTGGAAAGCTGGCTAATTTGTATTGTTGACAATGTTGGGGACAAAGAGTAGATGATGAAGAATTAAAGACGTGGTTGTTGGTTTGAAGATGCTCCTGAAGGGCTTACATGGAGGGTTAGTGTCTCCCACAATGCACTGGCCTGGGTCCTCTAAGGGGGAACTGCCAGAAGATGAAGGAACTTTGACAGAGTTCCAGAGAACACCCAAAAGAGACCCAACAACAGGGCTGGAGAGATGGCTCAGCTGTTAAGTGCACTGATAGCTCTTCCAGAGGTCCTGAGTTCAAATCCCAGCAACCACATGGTGGCTCACAGCCACCTGTAATGAGATTCGATGCCCTCTTCTGGTGTGTCTGAAGACAGCTACAGTGTACTCACATATAATAAATAAATAAATAAATAAATAAATAAATAAATAAATAAGAGAGAAAGAGACCCAACAACCACCATAAGTATTGGCCTTCCACATTAGCCTAACTCAGCACTAAGCATAGTGATAGCAGAGAGCTAAGTAGTTAGCTCTCATTCTGGGTTTGGATGCAGGAGGATCAGAGGTTCAAACTCATTCTGAGCTACATGGAGAGTTAGAAGCTGGCTTGGGCTTCATGGGACCCTGTCTCAAAAGAAAGTAATAGTCTAAAACACAAATTATCATGTTAGGAATATGGCTCTGTTGATAGAACTCTTGCCTAGAATGCACTAATGCTTAGCATTAAGCCTTGGGCTCAACCACAAGAACTGTATAAAGTGAGCATGGTAGAGCATATCTGCAATCCCAGAACCTCAGAGCTGGAGACAGGAAGATCAGGAGTTCAAGGTTATCTTCAGCTACTTAGTGAATTCAAGGCCATCCTGGAATACATAGGCCAGCCTGGAATATATAACATTTGCCTCAAAATGAAAAAGGAAAAAAAAATCCCTGCCCCAATTCTCTTCCTCTTCCCAGGTTCCCACAGAGAAGGGAGGGAGGGAAGGAGGAGAAAAATAAGGAGGGTGGAGGGAGAAGAGCAAGAGGAGGGGGAGAGGCAAGAGGAAGGGGAGGGGCAAGAGACAAGGCTCTGCTTCCTCTTTAACTATAGTTAGCACACAACAGTGGCCAGAAAAGAAAATTTGACAACACATAAAATTCACGGTTTTAATTAGTTCCAGGGTGAACTGTTACATGCCAACAGTGGGTTGTATTGGAGCATTAAAGAACCGATTATGAATTACCATAAAGTAAAATCACCATCCAGGGCAGGGTAAGATGATCACAGAAAAGAGACTTCTGCAGCAGTAGACAGGTCACTTTTATCACTACTTGTGGAAAGAAAGCTACCAATCAGCAATTTGAAGCCGCCCCGCCATTGTAGCATATTCTCCCCAAGTGGATGCTTGATCCTTAGTTGGTGGCCCCATGTGGGTGGGAGAAGTGTGTCATTGGCCCTTGGGGCTTTGAAGCTACATGCCATCCCAGGTTTGATGTCTGTGTCCTGCTTGAGGTTTCTGAGTGAGCTTTTAGCTGACTGCCATGTCTGGTGCTTGTTAATCATGTCTCTCCACTATGGTGGTGACAGACCCTTAGTCCTCTGGAACCATAAACCCCAAACAAACCTTTCCATCTCTATGTTTCCGTGGTTATGGTGTCTCATCGCAGCAATAGAAAAGTTTGGATCCATATCATTTTCTGATCTTTATTCACAGGGCTTGTTGACCACACGCATGTGTCTGTATCTTCGTGCGAGTCATTTACTCAGTTAATATTTACCAAGTCTGGCAAGTTCAGCTTTCCTAAACTTGGCCTTAGGAAACAAATGAATCTTCAACATCACATCTTTGGTCGAGTCATTCCCTTACAGAAGAACATTTTATGACTCCCCACTATTGGCAACAGAATTGTAGTACTTGAAGACTTGTTATTCCCTCTGAGCGTCCTACTTCCCTGCGTGGGTCTCGGTCCACCGTGGTCCACAGAGTGATGTGGGAGGCAAGAAGGTAGTAAGGTCAACACAACTCAGTAGCTGGAGTTCATTCAAACTTCAGGAGTCTCACCCTGAGTAGCTTATTTCAGGCACACTTAAGCAGGGCACAATTGGGTGAAAATTTTCCTCACGGTAATTAATTCTGTATGCACAATAAAGCTTGAGATGTGACTACATTGAAACTCTTTATGAAGTAGATATGACATCTTCCATAAAGACGGCTTCTATAGATTGACAGACGCATGATAGGGGGTCTGGGGGAGGCTCCAGTGTGGTCTTGACACACAGATACTGCAAAGGTCGCTGGGCTGTCAACCATCTCTGCTCCCAGCCTTCTGTGCAGATAAAGAGGGTATGCATCCCTGCCTTAGAAGGAACCTCCGTGTGTGTTTAGCATTCTTGTTTCCTTTGGTGCTTAACTGTGAGCACGAGGACTCCATGCTCCTACACCTCCCTTTCAGTAACCCAGTTTCATCGACGCCCTAAGAGCCACTGTGATTTTTCAAGAGACTCAGCTTGCTCTCAGCAGATCCCATACCCTTTGTCCTCCTAAGTTGGTTAGATAAAAAGGAAATAGAATTATACTTCATTTGGACTCCACTTACATTTTCCTTGTCTTTTTTTTATTACGCCTGGACTATGACCTCTGTTGGCAGGAGCTGAGCATAATCAGGTTAGCCCAGATCTTTCTGAATGTGGCATCCTGGGGCAAGAAAGCTTGGGGGCTCTGAGGAGTGGCCCTGTACAGTGGCAGTTGAGTTATCCCCAAGGGTTCTTTAGTCCCTGGCTTTTTGCATCTGGCCTGCCGGAGGGCTTGGAGTAAGGGGAGCTTACTCAAGGAGAACAGGCAGCCGTCAAAATCTCACCCATATCAAATTTACATAGGCTGCTCCAAGATGATACCTCTCCATCCCTGGTCCAGGGAAAGAAGGTGGGGAATACAGCTCAATCACTAAAGAACTAACCATGTAAGCATAAGGACTTAGTTTGTGCCCCAGGACACACACACACACACACCAAAGCTAGGTGTGGTGATATACATTTACAATACTAACATTGGGCAAACTGAGAGCAGAGCCCCTAGCCTAGTCTACCAGGCTGAGTTCAAGGTCCATGAAAGACCGGATCTTAAAAAGAAGGTGGGTGATACCCAGTGATGTCTGCTGGCCTCCACATACAAACTCAAAGAACGTGTGCACACATTTGATTACTATAAATAATCAAGCATGTACACACAATGCAATTTTCCTCCTCTTCCAAGTCCCAAGGCTGGGAATTTCCAAAAACCCACCTTTGTCCTTCCAAGCTATTGGCTGTTGACATTTTAATTTACAAATCAGAACCAACTGGGGTAGGTTCCTAGAAGCTACCTGCAGACACTTGAGTAAGCAGCTTTGGGAGGACATAATTGGAGGATATAATGAGAATACAAGCAGCTACAAGTAAGTCTTTCAATAAAGTGCTTGCTATGCAAGTGTGAGGAGTTTGAATCTCCAGGATGTGTGTAAAAGCCTAGCTCAGCAGACGGCCAGCAGACAGCAGATGTATCCCTGCATCCATCAAGGTAGATGGCAGGAAATAGGACACAGGTAGGTGGGAGATAAGAGATAGGTAGATAGGAGATAGCTAGATGGGAGATAGGTAGCTAGGAGACCAGAGAGGCTCCAGAAGTTTGCAGCTCAGCTGGCCTGGTGTTCCCAGCTGCAAACAACATGACCTTGTCTCAAACAAGAAGGAAGACAAGAATGAGGAGGGTGTCCTCTGATCTCCATACACGGGCGTGGCACACACGCACTTGTCCTCATTCACAAACGTGTGCAAACACACACATATACACACATCACAGACACACATTCGTAATATACACATCACACTGAATATATAAATATTATCCTATTATAGCTTGTTGTGTAGTATTTGGGAAATGTTCAATATAGCCAATTATGAGAAACATTCAAAGTACATGTATTGGAAGGTAAGATCGACACATACAGACTCCTTTTTCTTTCTCTTTAATTATATTTTATCATTGTGTATGTGCTTGTGTGGACGTGTACCTGTGTGCATGAATGCAAGGTTTCCTGTGAAGAAGTCACAAGACAATTTTCAGGAGTTGCTCCTTCCTTTCTTGGTGACATAGGGGCTCTTATATTCTCCAAACTCCAGGCCATTAGGGTGAGTCTCCTGTCTCCACTTCTGACTCGCTGGGATTCTGGATGAGACCCATTCATCTGGCTTAGTGTGGATTCTGGGGATTTGACTCAAGGTATCATGTTTTCATAGAAGGTGGTTTATGTGATGAGCTATCTCTCTGGATTTCTGCTTTTTTATACACTTCCTTATTCTTCATGTTTGCTCTCTAATATCCTCTGTGTTGAACACTGAGAATAACCAAGATCAGCTAGAAAAAAAGAAAAAAAAAAAACCTGAGGTGGAAGACAGACCAGTGGTTATCTTTCATGACCACTTCAAAACCACGCAGGTAGCATGATGATGATAAATACAGAATCTGGGGATACAGCTCAGCTCACAGACTGCTTGCCTCCCATGTGCAACGCCCTGGGTCCAAGCCCTAGAGCTGCATAAACTTGTATGGTGGTGCATGCCTGTAGCCCCACACTTGGGAGATAAGTATAAGATGCCTAAGAGTGTGGGAAGTCCAAGGCCATTCTCGCCTCATCTGGACTTTGAGGCTAACTTGGACTACATGAGATCTTGTCTTCAAACATTATTTATTTGTAATGCAAGTGGGACTCTTCTAAAAAGAGACAAGAGGTGATCTGTGTGGATCTAAGACCTATAGTCTCAGGCTAGAGAGATGGCTCAGAAGTTAAGAGCACTGACAGCTCTTCCCAGAGATCCTGAGTTCAATTCCCAGCAACCACATGGTGGCTCACAACCATCTATAACTGGGTCTGATGCCCTTTTCTGGTGTGTCTGAAGACAGCGACAGTGTACTCACATATATAAAATAAATCTTTAAGAAAAAAAAGCCCTATAGTGTCTAAATATGCTTATAAGAAAAATGTAGCATTAAATCTGGATTGACCACCCTCTGCTCATCTCCAGAAGAGACACGTAGCCTTCTGGAATAAGAGATGGGCATGGCTGGCAGTGGTGGCACACGCCTTTAATCCCAGCACTTGGGAGGCAGAGGCAGGTAGATTTCTGAGTTTGAGGCCAGCCTGGTCTACAGAGTGAGTTCCAGGACAGTCAGGGCTACACAGAGAAACCTTGTCTCGAAAAACCAAAACAAAACAAAACCACAACAACAAAAAACAAAACAAAAAAAAAATCTGAGATGGATGTGTGCACAATTAAATAAACCATGAATGGAAGGCTTTCCCGTGAGTCCATGGTGTACAAGATCTCTGGCAATCGATTACTTGAGACACCCCTTCTCCTCAGGGTATCCTCTTTCTCTCTGTCTTGGAATAGGCCAGGAGGAAATTCTCCTTACAACCAGGAACCTCTGCTGTCCTTACTGAGTCCTTCCCACACCCAGTCTGCCATAACTGGGAGGATGTTCGGGCCTCATGACCCATCACCCAGAACACATAGATTTTCTCCAGCCTTCTACAAAGAGAAGTGGCCCTGTTGGTGTCTGCTCTTCAGGGTCAGTTTCACTTCCCTAACAGTCATTGCATGGAGAGGTTTCCTGTAAGTCAGCACAGTGTCATGATCTAGGCATGCTGTGAGATGCTATGCGCACAGACCCACCCCTGTGGGCCACAGAGGACACAAACATATCCCAGAGTAACCTGACCTGGGATTTTAAGATTTCTTTTCTCTCCTCCACCAGGAAAAAAGACAGTGGAGGGTAGTACAACCAGAATTTATGGATGTATCATTTGCACAATAACAAAATGAATCAATTACAAAATAGAAAAATCTGCATTCATTTTTTTCTATGGCTGAATGAATAACATTCACCTGCAGACAGGTTTCTCACCCTCTCACTCACCTGTCCATAGACACTCTTTGTTTTCAGCTTGGTTAGCCAGAAGGGGGCTGCTGCACACTTTTCTCTCCAGATACCTGTTCAAGTAATCACTTCCAGTTCTCTCTTGAGTACAAAAATGGAATTTCTGGGTCATGTGGTAGTTGCATCTCCAACTTGTAGAAATCACCAAACTGCTTCCTGCAGTGGCTTTGGCATTTGCCATGCTCATGAAGGTCGCGTGCCCCCTACATTCTCACCAACTCTTATTTTCCACTTTGTTCTGTTTCCTAACTCTCCTAGCAAATGAAGAGTGGTGTCTCAGCCCGGCCTCCTTTACCTCTCTACTGACTGATGATGCTGATCTTAGCTCCGTGAGCTAAGCCCATGCAGAAATGTTTGCTGAGTCATTGGCCTACACTTGACCTAGATTATTGGAGGTTTGCTGTTACTCTTGGGTTTTAGCCATCCTTTATATATTTAGATTTAGATCCTTTATCAGATATGCGGTTTGCACACACCTTCCTCCTCGCTGAAGGCTGTTATTCTTTGTCATACAACCTTTTTAACTTTGATGAGTGTACAATTTCTGTCTTTTGTTGTTGTTTACAGTCTGTGGTTGGCCTGGCCTTGGATGGCATAAGGATTCTTCTCTTAGGATGTCTCACAAACAACATCCCAGACAACTCAATTTGGTTTTCTACTCTCTATCATCATATAGTTTCTACATGATAGAATTTGTGTGCAGCTGGATGCTCTTTTACACCTGAAACTTTCTAACTACACAGTCTTATCCACATAGGTAAGAATCATAAACAACCTGAGTGCCTATCAATAGATAAACAGTTGAGGGCTGGAGAGATGGCTCAGTGGTTAAGAGCACTGGCTGTTCATCCAGAGGTCCTGAGTTCAATTCCCTGCAACCACATGGTGGCTCTCAACCATCTATAATAGGATCCAATGCCCTCTTCTAGTGTGTCTGAAGACAGAACACTCATGTACATAAAATAAATAAACAACAAAAAAAAACTTTTAAAAACTAGATAAACAATCTGAGAGTCTATCATCAGCAGAACAAATAGATAAGTTGTGACATGTGGAGACACTGGAGTAAGAAGCAACCATTTTTTAAAAAAAGAATGCAGTATCCGAGGCAACATGGACGGATCTCACTGATGTACTGACAAGGAAGGAGGCCAGACACAAAACAACATACTCTGGTTCTCTTTATTATGAAGTTGAGGAATCGGCGAATCTACTGTCACCGACACCAGTGGTTTCTTGGATGGGATAGTTATCAGGAAAGGGCACAAAAGAGACAAGGAAGCTTTGAGAGGAATAATGCTAAAGTAAAATTCATATCGTGATGTAGGCTATGACTCTGTGTGTGTGTGTGTGTGTGTGTGTAAATTCATCAAATTTATATATGAATTGCATACTTTACTATTTAAATATTGTGCCTCAATTAAACATTTTTTAATATCTGGGTACTGGTGTGCAGTTCAGTAGCAGAGCCCTTTCCTACCATGCAGAAGAGCCTTGGGTATGTCCCCTGGCTCAACTAATTTGCTTTTTAAAAATCTCTTGCTAATAGGTTCACAGGGATCCTGTTAGTATATAGATCTGGTGAGGTTTTTTTCCCAGGAGACAGTTTGAACTAAATCTAAAACATTGTGCTTTCTCTGGGAAACATCCAGATGCATGATAGAGGGTAATCAATACACATAGAAGTAACAGAGGATGCTCAGTCAACAACAGAAGTAAGTGATAGAGGATAGCAAATCAACACCAGATAGAAGCTCCTTAAGACTGTTACAGACTCGTGGAAGTTTTCTTCCAACATGAATCTTCCTAATGACTAGATGGAAGGGTTGTCACCAGTGTCTACATCACTGTTTGAGTCCTAAAGCAAAAACAGGTTGTCCAAGGGGAGGAAAATCATTGAAAACCAAGTAGAATGTTTTTGATTGCTGATTAAAGATATAACCCGTTGCTAAGATACCATCCATATGGGGAAAAAGAATTGAAAAGAATGAGGGATTATTAAAGCAGAGGGGTGTTGTTGTTGTTGTTGTTGTTGTTGTTGTTTTTGAAACATGGGTGAAAGTTTAACCATTGTCATGTTGATGCAGGCTCAGACAAAACCTAGGAGACAAGGGATGTATGTATGTATGTATGTATGTAGCTCAAGAGTAGAGCGGTTGCCTATAATGTATGAGGTTCAATATCCCACGCTGAAAAAAAATTCAGGCAGCATGGAGTGGCAGTATGTGCCCTCACACTGTTTGTTAACTTATTCTTTCAACAACATATTAAGAGTTGTGTTGGGGTTGGGGAGATGGCTCAGTGGTTAAGAGCACTGACTGCTCTTCCAGAGGTCCTGAGTTCAATTTCCAGCAACCTCATGGTGGCTTACAACCATCTGTAATGAGATCCAACACCCTCTTCTGGTGTGTCTGAAGACAGCTACAGTGCACTCATATACATTAAATAAATAAATAAATAAATAAATAAATAAATAAATGATTTAAAAAAAATAGTTGTGTCAGGGCTGGGAAGATGGGGCTAGGCTCCCAACAACAAAAGAGTTTTGTCTCTGTTATCAAACACTATCACCTGGTCATGGCATGGCTGAGGAACCCATGACCGCACATCAAGAAAGCCACAAGATGGTCCATCAGCACTCCATACTCCATCATGGATACTAGAGAGTTCATATAGCCTCCACCCTTCCCAGGGGAATCCAAACATAGCTAGTGGTTGTGGGTAAGGGAGCTCTATTCCTCAGTGGTGTAGCCAATGGCAAGTTGCCCTTGCTCAGGGGAATATCTCCCATCCACATCCATGCAGTCAAGTCAGGTTAAATGCAGGGGCCACACGAAAAACACACTTGCCTGAGGGTCACTGGTGGGGAAGACCAGAAAGCTTTGAGGGAAGTGACAGGCCAAGGGAGAGTGATGGATTGAGAATGTGCTCAAAGTACATTGTGTATGTATGACATCAAGAAAGAATAAATACATTACATGGAAAAGGTGCACTCCCAATCATACATGATATTTGAAGTAAGACTAGGTTTTGCCCGGTGATGATGTCACAGACCTTTAATTCCAGCACGCATGGGGCAGAAGCAGGTGGATCTCTATGAGTTTGAGGCTACCTGGTCTACAGAGCAAGTTCCAGGACAGCCAAAGTGACACAAAGAAACCCTGTCTCAAAACCGATAAGAATGAAAGAAATTAGATTTTTTTTTCAATGTATACGTAGAGACCTAAGTGGCTAGACACATCCACCATCCGTCTGTGAAACAGGGATGTGATGAGCTGGGACTGAGGTAAGAAAGCAGCTGAGGTGAGCAGGTGACATCAGACAGCATCCTCACACTTCACAATAGACTCTCATCCAGATTAAATGCTTGAAACGACCAATCAAGACCTGGGTGTGTACAGGAGTGAGGCTGCTTGTCTGGCTCATCTTGGGTCTTGAGAATAGATGGACAATAAAATCCTACATAAAAGTCATGTAGGGAGCCGGGCGTGGTGGCGCACGCCTTTAATCCCAGCACTCGGGAGGCAGAGGCAGGCGGATTTCTGAGTTCGAGGCCAGCCTGGTCTACAAAGTGAGTTCCAGGACAGCCAGGGCTACACAGAGAAACCCTGTCTCGAAAAACCAAAAAAAAAAAAAAGTCATGTAGGAAAAGAAAGAAAATGGGTGGGTAACATGTGCCATTCCAAGTTAGAAACCAGTCCTTGGTAATGTGTGCCGTTCCAAAAGATTTTCAATACTGAATTAGATTAGCAACAGTATGACAATGACAGATGTGTTAGTCAAGAGTTAAAAACAAAAAGAATAAATGTTGGAGAAGCTAGAGAAAGTACCCAAGGAGCTAAAGGGATCTGCAACCCTATAGTTGGAACAACATGATGAACTAACCAGTACCCCGGAGCTCTTGTCTCTAGCAGCATATGTATCGAAAGATGGCCTAGTCGGCCATCAATGGAAAGAGAGGCCCATTGGACTTGCAAACTTTATATGCCCCAATATAGGGGAATGCCAGGGCCAAAAGAATGGGAATGGGTGGGTAGGGAAGTGGGGGGCGCTATGGGGGACTTTTGGGATAGCATTGGAAATGTAATTGAGGAAAATATGTAATAAAAAATATTAAAAAAAAGAATAAATGTATATTATTGTCTATAGTATGCTCTCCTCAGAGTATTTAGAAATATTGTTCCCCCTCCACAATACACACAAAAATAAATAAGAGACGCAACTTAAAAAGACAAGCACCACACAAGTATTTAAGTGGGTAATTTCTGAGATGACTGTAATGAGACCTGACGGCCACTCCCCTTTCTAATAGCGGTCAAAACAGGAATGTTCAGGGCACGCATACTCGGCAACCAACAAACATGCATGTACCCCAAGAAACAAAATAACAGAGGTTACGTTATAGAGATGGCTCTGTGTTTTAAGAGTACCAGCAAGAGCCGGGCGTGGTAGCGCACGCCTTTAATCCCCACACTCGGGAGGCAGAGGCAGGTGGATTTCTGAGTTCGAGGCCAGCCTAGTCTACAGAGTGAGTTCCAGGACAGCCAGGGCTACACAGAGAAACCCTGTCTCAAAAAAACAAACAAACAAAAACAAAACAAACAAACAAAAAAGAGTATCAGTTGCTCTTCCAGGGGGCCCAGGTTTAATTCTCAGCACCCACACAGCAGCTAACAACCAGCTGTCACTCCAGTTCTGCAGATCTGATGACCTCTTCTGGCCTCCTCAGGCATCAGGCACCCATGGGCCATACGCATGAAATAAATGTTTTAATTAAAATAATTAAATAATAAAAACACCAGAGTTTAACTACCCCTAAGACATTCCAATGTGTTGTCCAATTTTGGACTGAGTGAGAAACAATGTCTGTTTAAAAGACGGGGACCACATGTCTCTTGTCCATGACAGTTCAGGAACTCAATAATTTCAACTATTTCCCATGTGAGATCTTCTTTTCAAAGTGCTTAAATAGCCAACAGACAGCAGAATCATCCATGATTAAGAAGAGACAAGCATCGCTGAGGTCAAGCCGTCCAGAAAACATTTCCTCCGTTAACACAGAGAACCCATGTTCCAGAGGTAGCCAAAGCTGCACTTTGCATTGGCAGCAGAACTTGGTAGTGTAAGAGTCACCCAGGTAGTACTGATTCTGAAGGCATGGAGGGGTCATGGAAAGCAGCTGAGACTTGGCACTGTGTGGCAGGGTTGGGGGTCCCTGAAGAAAGCCCCTAAGAGGCTCCTAGTGAATGTGCAGCCCGGTTGCAGCAGAGACCACAACAATTTGAAGATGCCAGTGCCATTGGCTGACCTCCGAGAACAGCAGCAGTGGAGTGGAGCCACCTGGAGCCTAGAAGACAAGCTGTGTGGGCTGCAGAGGGCAGAGCCAGAAAAGTGACCCAAGTCCTTTGCAGGAGTCCAGAAGATTATAAGTAAATCCCAGACACTGGACTCCGAGTTATTTACACAGTCGGAATTTGTTTTGCTTGTTTCATATTGCGCATGTGCCTTGATTCTTCCCCCTTCCAGTAAGAAAGTATGTAAGTTAGTTGATTAGCAGGTACTCACAGCTAAGAGAGTTTGAATTTAAAAAACATTGGATTTTTTTTTTTCCTTGTTTTTGGTTTTTCGAGACAGGGTATATCTGCATAGCCCTGGCTGTCCTGGAACTCACTTTGTAAACCAGGCTGGCCTCGAACTCAGAAATCTGCCTGCCTCTACCTCCCGAGTGCTGGGATTAAAGGCGTGTGCCACCACGCCCGGCAAAAAAAAAACAAAAAACAAAAAACATTGGATTTTTTTAAAAGAGAGTGGTTATTTTGAAGAGATTCATTTGTTAAATGTTTGGGTTTTTTTTTGCTTGTTATGTGTTATGTGTATGTGAGTGTGTGTGTGTGTGTGTGTGTGTGTATGTGTGTGTGTTTGAGACAGGGTTTCTCTGTAGCCCTGGCTGTCCTAGAACTCACTCTGTAGACCAGGCTGGCCTCGACCACAGAAGTCCTCCCTCCTGAGCGCTAGGATTGAAAGTGTGCACCACCACAGCAAGTGTACGCATTTTTAAAAGACAGTTGGACTTTTAAAAATTGGAATGTTTGTATCATAATGTTCATAGTAATGAGAGGTCTTAGGAATTACAAAAAAAGAAACAGTTGCAGCTTACCAGTGGTGTGGGTGTGTCAAACTGACTTGGTTGTACTGAATAGTTTTAAGTCAACTTGACGAAAGCTAGCATTGTCTATAGACAGGGAACTTCAGTTGAGAAGATACCTCCATAAGATCTGGCTGTAGGGTGTTTTCTTAATTAGTAATTTGATTGGGGATGGGGGCATGCAGCCTATTGTGGGTGGTGCCTTCCCTGGGCTGTGATCCTGGGTTCTATAAGAAAGTAGGCTGAGCAAGCCATGAAGAGCAAGCCAGTAAGCAGCACCCCTCCATGGTCTCTGCATCAGCTCCTGCCTCCAGGTTCCAGTCCTGCTTGAATTCCTGTACTGGCTTCTTTCAGTGATGAGCTATGATGTGGAAATTATAAGCAAAATAAACCCTTTCCTCCCCAATTTGCATTTATCATAGCAATAGAAATCCTAATATGGGTTGGGGGGGGGGCAAAGAAAAAGTCCATAGTTAGTTTTTCTTGACAAGCAGAATAGATGTTTTGAGAGAGGGACGTGTCTTTTCTGAGACCCTGAATGTTCATTTTCCTGCTCTTTTCTTCAGAACGCATTCCTGAGACTCCTTCCCAAAACTGCAGGTTCGGTTCAAAAGAGAATACAGCTCCTGAGATGTTTTCATTCAATGTCAAGTAAGAGGTTTCTCTTCCTAGCCAAGGCTTCGCTTCTCCAGCCATCCTGACATCAGCAACTAAAGCCTGTTCCAATGCTTACCACCCAGTGACCTCTCCAGACTCAAGGAGTAGAATGACTCAGTCCACAAAACTGTCCCTACCTCAGATGCCAGTCACATGTCCTGGGTCACCCACTCCTCTGACTATAGGGGCTCCCATCACACTTTTCTGAGATACAGAATTTGCTAAACCAGGAGCCCATTACACAACTTCCATCTCAGGAGAAGTCAGTGAGAGACAATGGGGAGGCGCTGACTGTACACGGACCTGTTTCCAGCTCTGAACACCAGACAGGATACACTCTGAGCTCTGTACTTTAGGAGTTCTAAGGAGACTTTGCCTAGTAGGAATTATGGGTTATGAATAAAATTGCTAGCCTCTCCCTACTTCCAGAAGGTTAGAAGGTAAGGCGGAAAGCTCCAAGCTTCGGGTCAATTTGTTTCCAGCAACCTGCTCCATACTGAAGCTATCTGGGGCCACAAAGTGTTGCCTCATCAGAACAAAAGATTCTCCTGTCACTCAAAAGCTTATGAGTGTCTTTGTGCCAGGAACTGACGTCAAAGACCAGAAGAATATCTCTTACCACACGACTATTCTCAATGTGTTGGACCCTTCCCCCACTCGCTTTGGTGATCCAGGGCAGTCCTTCTGTTAGTTAGCTCAGGAGCAGCTGTGTTTCCTCCTGCCTTGTTATCTAGCACATTCCTGGGGTGGAAGAACTACCACAGGCATCAACCAGTTGCTGGGATTGACTTTTGAAAGTAGCCCAGTGCTGAATGAGGCCATTCTCTTCAGCCAAGGTAACCCTCAGGAGAGACACACCCATGTGCCTCAAACAATCAATTTTCCCAGCAGGTGATTGATGAGAGCTTCAGCCCTGAAGGGGATATCTGGGGCAACAGAGCACATGACAGCTGGACGTATTTTAAAATTAGAGCCAACAGTATTTACTGAGGAGCTGAGTCCCAAAGACACTTGGTGTTTTGAGGACTGGGCACCAGAAAGCTCATGACAGGATGAAGAGGATGTCTGTGCTCTCTCACTTAACCCTCACAATTAAGCAAGGAGGCAAGCACTCTGGCCGATTGTGTCATTCCGCTGGGGAAGCTGGGGTATAGAGCTGAAGAAAATTCCAATCGAGGTCACTCGGTTCATCAGTGAAAAGTCAAGATTTGAGCCCAACCGGTCCTGCTCAAAATACTGTTTTATTTTGAAAAGATGTTGGGCCCCTTCTCTGATGCTCAGGAGCCTGGAAACTAGACATTATTTTATAGAGTCCGAAGCTTTCTCACTATGACTAGTGTATGCTGAAATACTTTGAATATTTGTGGACTGACTGTGTGAAAAGCCAGTTGCATACAAAATGCACATGTGTATTTCAACCCTTGCTTCTTCAGTGTTTTCCATTCCCCCAGATCAATAAAACCCCAGACTCTTTACTGCAAAGCCCATTCTATTGGGGACTGGGATCAAAGCTTAGCCTGCAGAATGCTTGCCCAGTATGCATGGAAGCCTGGGTTAGAACCCACGCGCTGTATGAAACCAGGTGCAGTGGTGCATGCTAGGGATGCCAGCACTTGGGAGGTGGAGACAGAATGACCAGGAGTTCAAGATCATCTTCGGTGACATAGGAGAGTCAGAACAGGCTGAGTGACATAGCACCCTGTCTGGAGAATAAAAAAAATCTACCAAGCTCCTCTTGGCTGTCCCAGGTCCCAGGTTATTGAACCCATCAGCTCCTTCTCTCCCCTCCTTTGGAGTTACATGGATATATTACCCACACTCTGTCCAGGGTCAGTGGCTTCCTAATGTCACCAGTGCCATGTTCTGGTTCTGACCCCAGGACAGACCCCCAAAACCTGCAATGACCCTTCCTCCTGAGTATCAGAATATTTCTCATCTTCGAACCTTAAATCAGCGAGCAGTTCTCAGCCTGTTGGTTGCGACCCACTGGGGGATCAATGACCCTTTCACAAGGCTGCCTATCAGATAGTTACATTACAATTCATAACAGTAGCAAAATCACAGCTGTGAAATAGCAATGAACATAAATGTATGGTTGGGGGTCACTGCACCAAGAGGAGGAGCTGAATGAAAGGATCACAGAGTTGGGAAGGTTGAGAACCACGAGTTTAGATGGAGACTTTCTCTTCCGTGAAGGTAAGAAGGCTCAGTGTGCACTGGGGCTCTGTTCAGTTGTAACAGATTGTAAACGTCAAGTGCATTACTTTGTCCACAGGTGTGCATTCACATACACAGGCCCACACACAGATGCACACAGAGACGTCGACACAAACACACATAGACACACACAGAGAAACACATGAGGGGGGCAGGGAGGGAAGGAGCCAGGTAACTGTGGGGTGGAGTTTATATGGAATGCTAACACCTAGGACCACTGGGGTTGGGGTCGGTTTGGTCACTTGACTTTGGCAGAAGGGTCCAGAGTGCAGAATGAGTCTATGGTGCAGCTGTCCCCTCCTAGGTGTTATGTCAGGCTGGAAGCTAGAACTGGGAATTATGATTTCTGAGACCTGGCATAAAGCAAACCTAGAAGCTCCTAACTCATATGTTTTCTCCCCCTCTTCTGTCCTCTTCTTTCCCAAGAAACCCAGAGGCTTAATTTGTTAGCCAACATTATATAACTAAGACCTTTTGAACCTCTGCCTTCCAGCTTCAAGTTTGAGGTTTGTTATTTTGTTGTTGTTGTTTGTCATTGTGTTGAAATTGTTTCATTTTAAAACAAATTAGAACAGAGTTCCCTGGAAACTCCTTCTTTTGATTAATTTACAAAATATTGTTGGTGGAAAAAAAAGAAATATTGTTACCAACAGAAAAACAGATGGCCTGGGTAGACAATGGGACCCCTTCTGTCTGTCCTTCAGTTGTCTCTAAGCCTGTGATCAGTTTGATAGGCTCATCTATGTATTGAAGACAGCTTTGAGGAGAGGGCAGTTCTGACAGGAACTCCATTGTCAATCAATGTTTAGCTACTTAATGGCCTGGGGCCTTCAAAGGGGCCACATGATGATGGCTCTCCTCTAAGCAGCATCAACTCTCAGCTCTCCTCGTCCCAGCACTCATTAGTAAGGAAAGAGCAGTCCAGTGAGGAGAGCCCAGGAAGAGGAGAGGGGGAGCCGGGGCACACACCAGGGTTGTTCTGGGCACTGGCCACAGCCCTGAGAAGACAGCATCTACACTCCCAAACAGGCAAGAAGGGTGAGCATAAAGAAGCCAGAGAGAGCGAAAGGAGATGCACAGGCCCTTTTTTCTTTCTTTCCTGTGTTCCTCCAGAGGAAAACCACCCCAAGGACAGAAGAGGCTCCTCTCCCAAGCCAAGCTTATTTAACATCACCTCCATGGTACTACTTTGAACGGGAATGACTCCCAGGGATCATAGGTGTGACTGCTTGGTCATCAGGGAGTGGCACTATCTGACAGGGATTAGGAGGTGTGGTCTTACTAGAGGAGGTGTGTCACTGGGCGTGGGCTTTGAGGTTTCTCTCTTCCCGATGCCTATGAATCTGGATGTAGAACTCTCAGCTCTCTCCAGCCCCATGTCTGCCTGTGTGCCGCCATGCTCCCTGCCATGATGGTAATGGACTAAACCTCTGAAACGGTAAGCCAGCCCCAATTAAATGCTTTCTGTTAAAAAAAGTTGCCATGGTCATGGTGTCTCTTCACAGCAATGGAACACTGACTAAGACATCCAGTGTCCTGCTCCTTAGGAAGTTTGGCCAGAGAATAGAAAATATAGCTCTGAGGGACAGACAGCCCCTGACTTGAACCCACAAGGGCCTGGGATCAATCACTAGCACCAGAAAGAGACACAGATAGACAGACAGACAGAAAAACATACAGACACACAGAGAGACAGACAGACAGGTGGATAGACAGACATACAGATAGGAAGAGACAGAGAGAGACAGACACATACAAAGATATAAGACAGACAGAGACAGAGAAACAGAGAGAGAGACAGAGACAGAGAGAGAGAGGAGAGAGAATTATTGAGGTTGGAGAAATAGCTAAGCAAATGGATTAAGAGCACTGACTGTTCTTCCAAAGAATCCGGGTTTGATACCAAGCACCCACATACTGGCTCTCAACCAGCTCTAACTCCAGTCCCAGCCTGATCCAAAGCCATCTTCTGGTCTCTGTGGGCACCACACATGCATGGTTCTCATACATGCAGGAAAAATACTCAAACACATAAGATAATGATAATTGAAAAATTAGTCCACATTAATATCGCTCTTTTGGGGCCCATCTCAGGGGTGGAGGAGGAGAGGACCATGAATTTCCTCCACCCAAAAGTCAATGTATTTGTGTGATACTCTTATGATTGTTTGTGTGCTTGTGTGTGGTGAGAGTGCATGTGTGTAGTGCACACCCCAGGGTGTTGTGTGCACCTAGGTATAAAGACCAGAGGTTGAGGTCAGACTTCATCGCAATCACTCTGTACTTTATTTACTGAGGCAGGGTCTCTCCCTAACCCCAGAACTTGCAGATTCAGCTTGTCTAGCTAGCCAGCTTGCCCTGAGAGTCCCATCCCTGCTCCCTAGGTCCTAGGATCACTGCTAGCCACCATACCTTTCCAGAATTTATGTGGGTACTGGGCATCTCAACTCCCATTCTCTCTATCCACTGAACCTCTCCCCAGTCTTATTTCACATTCTTTTAAGCTAGCTTTTATTTATTTTTCTAAAGTTTATTTATTTTGTATTTATACAACTACACTGTAGCTGTCTTCAGACACACCAGAAGAGGGCATCAGATTCCATTACAGATGGTTGTGAGCCGCCATGTGGCTCCTGGGATTTGAACTCAAGACCTCTGGCAGAGCAGTCAGTGCTCTTAACCGCTGAGCCATCTCTCCAGCCCAAGGTAGCTTTTAAAAACAGTATTATATTGCTGGGCAGTGGTGGTGCACGCCTTTAAGCCCAGCACTTGGGAGGCAGAGGCAGGTGAATTTCTGAGTTTGAGTCCAGCCTGATCTACAAAGTGAATTCCAGGACAGCCAGAGCTACACAGAGGAACCTTGTTTTGAAAAACAAAACAAAAAAAGTATTACATTTTATCTGTGTATGTGTGCGTTTGTGCGTGCTCATGTAAGCATGGGAAGTTAGTGCTCTCCGACCACTGTGTGGACGTTGGGGGATCAAACTCAGGTTGTCAGGCCCAGGGGCAAGCACCCTTACCCGATGCATCTTACCAGACATGTGCTTAGTGTCAACATTTCAGAACTGAATATCATAATCCAATATATGATAATACATGGACAAATTTTTTCCAAGAGCCTTTGGGTGCCCCCTCTTCTGAGAATATAGCTAACAGGAGTGTATCTAATTTCTAATTTTGCCTTTATACGCAGACATGACTCACGCTTCCAAATGCAAAACCTTTAAAGGATGGCATGTAGGTTCCGCAGACCTCATTTTGACAATGGGGAAAGATGACTTCCAGGCAGGGATTTTTGAAGCTCTGAATGTTAATCGAGGGGGGCTGTTATATGCATGTGTAATGCAAATGCCTCCCAGTGTTGGGGAATTGGAGCAGCGAACCAGAGCTGGTTTTAATTATGTGGAGATGATTAGGTACCGTAAAACTGCAGCTGGAAAATGGCCTCAGAGTTAAAGAATTCATAAGATTTGAGGGTTGGCAGAAACCGGATGGTCATCTTCATCAGCCCCTACATTTTGCCTCACCAGTCCTCAGATACATACAGAACACCGACTTGAGATGGAGGCTATGAAAACATTTTGTTTTGATTTGTTTTACATATGGATGTGTGTGGTGTGTGCATGTGTGTGTGCATGCTTACACATGTGTGGATCCGTGTATGTTTGTGTGGGTGTATAAGCTTGTGGATGCTTGGGGTTGACTCGGATGCCTTCCTTGGCTACGCTTGGCGCTATAGACCGAAGCAGAGTCCCCTAGCTCAATCCAGAGTCACCGCTCTGGCTAGCATGGTTACCTAGCTTGCTCCAGAGATGCCATGTTCCTAGTTGCTAACCAGGCCAACCCAGCTTTGTTTGTGGGTTCTTACAACCTTGAGGCTCTGAACTGTAGTCCTCAGGGTTGCATGGCAAGTGCAGTACCCACTGAGCCACCTCCCCAGATCCTGCTTTTGTTGGGTTTGTGGTTTTGAGTTGAGTCAGGGTTACACATAATCTAGGCTAGCCTCAAACTTGCGGTCTGAGCTGAGGATGGCCTTGAACTTCTGCTCTTCCCACCTGCAGCCCTCCACTCCAGTGTGGGATGACAGGTGTGTACTCTTATGCCCAGTTTGTGTCATGCTGGAGACTGAACCCAGGGCATCTCGAACACTGACCAAGCACTCTAGCAACTGAGCCACAGCTTCAACTCTCCCCAATTCTTTTTAATACTAAAAATGGCTGTTTGAGGGAGAGATGGCTCAGCAGTTAAGAGCGCTGACTACTCTTCCGAAGGTATTTAGTTCAAATCCCAGCAACCACATGAAGGCTCACAACCATCTGTACAGCTACAGCGTACTCATATACATTAAACAAACAAACAAACAAACAAACAAATAAATCTTTTTTAAAAATAGTTGTCTGAGAGGTATCTGCAGTTAAGGGCACTTACTGCTCTTGCAGAGGATGCAGGTTTGATTACCAGCCCCCACATGTGAGCTCCTAAATGCTTGTATTCTCTAGTTCCAGAAGATTTGCTGCTCTCTTCCTGGCTCTGTGGATACCAGGCATACCTGTGGTGCACATGCATACATACATGGAAAGCATGCATACGCAGACATAAACTAATTAAATCTTTTTTAAAGGAATATATTTTTTAAAGTTCATACCCCCTTTAGTGACAGTGAGGATTAGTCCAGACTTTGAGGAAAGTGAAGTGGCCGTGGCCATCGAAGTAGAGGTCAGAAGACAACTAGCAGGAATTGCTTCTCTCCTGTGTGGGCCCTGGGGATTGAACTCAAGTCGTCCGGCTTGGCAGCAAGCTCCTTTACGCACTGAGCCATCTCACCAGCCCCAAATGAAAAGAAAGTTTTGTCTATGTTTCTGATTCATGTATGACCTCTGACCTTAGGTGGTCACAGAAGAAAATTAACCATTGACTGCTCAATCCCCAGGGCCCACATAGAGGAGCTCTCTGCCACATCATGTCAAGGCTGGTCCGTGGGACCAAGAGAACATGGTTAGGATTGAGTGTGAGTCCTAAGGCTGGTTCATCAAAGCTTTTCAGATTCTACCACGTTCTCTCTCTCCTTGAGTGAGCCAAGCCCACGTCCCTAGAATATTCGAGCAGCCTCCTATGTGGGCAAGAACCTTCAATGAATTCAAGAGAATATTTTTCAGCCTTAGTGAAGCTGTCATGTGACTACAGCCTGGACACATGACGTCTGACTTTTGGAAGAGTCTGAGATAGAGACGCATAAACCGATATGGCCACAGCAAGCACTCTGGAGATGACTCAATGTCTAAGAAAGGGCCGAAGAGACAGATAGGGAGCCCGAGTAGCACACACACAGTCTTTTTTTTTTTTTTTTTATCACCAGAAGAACATAAGTCTGACACTGTGGCACACACCTAGAGTGCCAGCACTCAGGAGCCAGAGCATTGGGTCCCCCTTGGCTATGTGGTAAGTTCCAGGCAAGCCTGAGACTCAGTCTAAAAATAAATACATGAAAAGTACTTTAAGAGTGAAACTCATAGAGTGGAATGGTAGCTGCCAGAGACTGAAGGTGTGAGACATGAGGTCTGACCACATCAGCTATAAATAAGTAAGTTCCGAGGCTCTCATGCACAGCATGAAGTGATAATCACTGCTGCTGCTGTGACTTACGGGAAACTTGCTAGGAGTAGATGCTGTTGTTGTTTACTGTGAGGTTCACACTCAGGGTTCACACATGTTAGGCAAGCATTCTACCATTGAGCTATGTCCTCAGTCCTGTAGTATCTTACACACATACACATGCATACACACACTCAGACACACCATGCACATACAAGCGTGCACACACACACACATATGCATGTGCACATTATGCTCACAATATACAGTCATGTGCACACATGTGCAAACACACACATACGTGTGCACACACATGTGCACACATGTATACACACGCATGCACTTGCACACATACATGTGATATGGTGTATACGGTGACAGTGGGTTAACTTAGTTGTGGCAATCATCTCACAACGTGCAGAGTGGGCATCCAATCATCATGGTGTGCATCTTAAGTACACAGGTTTTGTCAGTTCTACCTCAGAACGTCTAGAAAAGAGCATCCCCAGCAATGTCACTTATGGTTACTGACTTAAACTGTGATGTAACATATGTTTACAGTCTCAAGCTGCTAGCTCGGGGGCTGACTTTTTGTACTGAGACACATGGCTGCTGCCTTCTCTGATTTTGGTATGTTACACTGTTTAGGACTTGGGGATAGTAGGAAACATAGAATATTGGCTTGCCTCTCCTGAAAAATAAGTCAATTCCATGTAGGAAAAGTTAACTTGCACTCCAGGGAATTTAAGGTATGAGTTTCTGAGCTCACCTTTTGTTGTTCAGACCCAGGGTCTTGTCAGTGCTGGGCAAGGATGCTGAAGCTCCATCTGCAGCCAGAAGCACATCTCCCCTTCCCCTATTTTAGAGCATTATTTGGGATTTGGAGCTTTTGGTTGTTTGTTTGCTTGAGACAAGGTCTCACTGGGTAGGCAAGACTGGCCTGGAATTCACAGTGCAGACCAGACTGGCCTCACACTCAGAGATCTGCCTCCTGATTGCTGGAATGAAAGACATGTACCATATAATTAAGTTTTTTAGTTAGCACGCAAAAGTTCCAGGACAGCAAGGGCTACACAGAGAAACCCTGCCTTGAAAAAAAAGTTTCATTACCGCCTTTCACTTGTTCCTGTTGTTATTGTTCCTGTTATGGTTCCTGTTATGGTTCCTGTTGTTATGGTTCCTGTTGCTCATGTCTGCCCACAACTACCCTCCAAGCCAACCTCTTTCGTTTCTCCTCCTCCTTCTCCTCTGGATTCATCCCTAAACAGTCCCCTCTTTTCGCCGGGAGTGGTGGCGCACACCTTTAATCCCAGCACTTGGGAGGTAGAGGCAGGTGGATTTCTGAGTTCGAGGCTAGCCTGGTCTACAAAGTGAGTTCCAGGACAGCCAGGGCTTTACAGAGAAACCCTGTCTTGAAAAACCAAAAAAAAAAAAAAAAAAAGAGTCCCCTCTTTTATGTCATCTATGTATAAATATTCCTGAGAAGGACATCCACAATCTTGCTGTTGAGTAACTGCTGTTAAGGGACCAGCCTGTAGCTCATTTGGGAGAGCGCTTATCTAACAGGACAAAGCTCTGGGCTTAGTCACCAGCATCCTATAAGCTGGGTGTGGTCCCTAGTTCCTGTACCTCCAACACTGCAGAGGTGGAGGCAGAAAGTGAAGACTCTCAAGGCCATCCTCACCTACACAGAGAATTTGAGGACCGCCTGGGTTGCCTGAGACTCGGAGTTAAAACTCAAGAATGAAAAAAGCCATTGTACATGTGTACCACATTTTATTTATTCAACCGTCTGCAGTTGGGCATTGAAGCCATTTCCATATCCTGACTGTGGTGGAACAAAGAGCAATAAACCTGATACACAAGTGTCTCTGTGGAATGTTGTTGCAGACGCACCACACACCCATGTGTTTCTTCTATGCAGGGCTGGGCTGGGGATTAGCCCTAGGGCTTCCTACATGTTAGGCCAGTACTCTAACGACTAAGCTACGGGAAGCTTCGGTGCCTCCCTCACTGGGCTAGCAGATGCTATGACTGGTGTTGAAATGCATGGTCTCAGGCTCTGTGGAGATGGCCTTTAGGAAGAAATAGTGTTGATTATGAAAGGCACACACCATGACTAGTCTCTGAACACGAGATCGTCACTGTACTATGGTTGAGGACACACTGAGCTGGCAAGTTCCCAAGCGAGTGGTCAGTTCTGTTGTACAAGACCTGCAGAGGAAGCTATGGACAGGTTTTGAGACCTCAGCTGATTATCCACCTTTAGCCTGTGAGAGAGGTTGGAAAGTTTGCATGGTGGTGGGGGGAAAGGCACAGACGGCAAGAGCCATATTTAGTGGATGGCAGGGCATGGTTCCCCAGGAGCCCATGGGGCAGAAGAGGCAGCGGGGCCTAGAGGAGAATTTCTGGAGCTGTAGTAATGTGAAACTTGGAATGCTGTGTGCTTCGGACCTGCAAATGAAGGGCTGCAGGCCGGGAAGTTACAACTGAGGAAGTAAGTTTCCTCCAGGTCAGGTCAGCGGAACACTGACATCCTGACAGTGTACGGATACCAGAACAGTGTGCTGTGGGCTGACCTAAAGGGATTTTGCTCTCAAGGTCTGGTCCACAATTCTCCCAACAGAACTACATCCTTAAGGATAGCTACATTAGGAGTCAAGGGCCAGTGGCCAGGTGAGGGTGCTGCACTGCAGGAGGTGAGCTGAGAGCAGGGTCTCCTGGGCATCTCTGAGATCAGCAGAGAAAGGGCTCAGTTGTGTGTTTCCCACACTAGTGAAGAAGTACTAGCCGACATTTTCAGCCCCTTTGTCTCACTTTCTCTTTAAATACAGCATGGGTCAGAGGTTACCCTGGCAGCTGAAGGGTGAAACTGCTGTCAGAGCCAAAGCTAAACACAGCCCTCTTTCCTTCAGCCTTCCTAACCATAGTGGGCTAATTCTGAATGATTCATACTTTTTATTATTCCTCTGGGCTGGGAACAGTTAATTACTGCTGTAGTTTGTACCCTTAATATCTCCCCTAAGACTTGGTGCTTAAGGCTTGGTCTTCACAATGGTTCTATTGAGAAGGCAGTGGCTCTTGGGAAGTAGAGCCTGGTGGGAGGTCTTTGGGACATAGGAAGGCATTCTACTGGCTTCAGTACGTCATATGATAAGCTGCTCCAGGGGTTCCATGCACACTAGTTTAGGCAGCTTTGTTCTGGAGTAGGAAACTTCATGTATTCATGGTCTAGAAGGACCACCATGAGCCTAGCACATATTAGTAAATATCCCTTTTCCTTAGAGCCCACAAGGTACTATCATATTTGTCTCCTGCAGTATGAAAGGAGATACTGGAGGGTCACAAGTGAGCTGGACTAAGGCAGTTGTCATAGGCTTAGAGAACCTGGTCCAGTCTGCTCCCTGTGTTTGGGGCTTCCTGATGGGGACTGTGTGACTGAAGATCAAAGCCAGTTTATGTACAGTAGAGTAAACAGTGGAAGGAACAAGCAAAGATACAGCCCAGATTTCTTCACTCTGGCTTTGCTTACTGCATAAAAAACACACTGCACAGACCACTCCTGTAGCCAAAGCCACAGGTATTTACTGGGTGTGACCTGGACCTAGCACGAACTCCATATAACCTGTTCCATCTCCAGAGCCTTTGTGTAAACCAAACCATATTTATATGTGTTTTATAGTTGGTTGTTTGGTTGGTTTGAGGTTTTGTTTGTTTTTGAGATCAGGTCTTATATCTGCCTGCCTCTGCCTCCCAAGTGCTGGGATCAAAGCCATGGCTCACTACACCCGGCCACATTTATGATTTAATTCTCATGACTCCAACTTGATGTCCCTAGAAAGGATCACGGGGCTGAGGATGTACCTCATATAGCACAGTCCTTCCTGGTGTGCATGAGGTCTAAGGGCCTACCCTTAGAAACTCATACATTAGGCATGGGATATACATATGTAATCGAGCACTGAAGAAGAGCAAGAGGACCTGGGATTAAAGGTCATCATCAGAGACATAGCAAGTTCAAGGCTAACCTGGGTTATATTGAACTGTCTCAAGAGGGAAAAGTATGCTATGGGAGCCAGTCACGGTGGCACTGGCCCTAATCCTAGCACAGGAGGATGATTTGGAGCCAGTGAGTGCCTGGATGAGACCCTAACTCAATAATCATATGCATCCACTTTGAAAAGATGGGCTATACTTGTTCTACTGACAGTAGCAGATGGGCTGGGGTGTTATGTCAGTTCAGCTGCTAGAATGTTTGCCTGGCATGCAAGCATTGCCTGGATGCTTGGGTTCCATCCTGCGTACCACGTCCTTGGCATCATCCACTATGCAGTAGGTTCAGGGCCATCTTGGGATATGGGATACTCTGTCTCAAAAGAAAGGAAACAAACAGAAACTACAATTCTTGATGATTTCCCATAAGCCACACTGGAATAAGGATTCTTGGGGGCTATGGACTGTAGAGCGAGACATGACGCTTCAGGCAGCCTGTTCCCAGGGACTTCTTTGTGCCGTGGGAAGCCTGAGCAAAGTGTGTTCACTTCTCTGCTCCCGTGTCCCAGAACTTCACTGCTGTGCAGTCATGAAATGCCACCGTTTGGTCACTAAGGCTCGAAATGAATGCATCGCATGCTAAGTACTTTGCTGCTGGGAATCCTCAGGTTTAAAACAAGAGAAATGTGGGCGGAATGAGCCAGCTCATCGCCACTTCAGATGCTGCACCTCACGGTAGCCAGGGGGAGGACAATAGAAAGAAGGGTGGGGGTCAGAGGCTCTCGTCAGCATTGTTCCGAAACCTGAGCCCTTCCCTTCGGTCAGCACAGGTTGGAAACTGATTTTTCAAAATATAGACAAGAACCAGGCCGTGAGGTACCCCAGAGATGCAGAAGGCTCTTCTCCATCTGCTCTGTAAATACTGTGGACGAGACTGCTAACCCCCATGAGGCACTCTTCTCTGTTGTTTATGCAAACCTTCACCAGAGACAGAAGACACAGCTAGGCAGCCAAATTGAACAAGACTATTTCAATCACCAACAGCTTTCTGGCTTTGATGGCGGTGCTTGAACAGTTTCACTAGGCTACAAATTAGAATTTATTTTCAGGTTTGTGTGTGTGTGTGTGTGTGTGTGTGTGGTATATGCACAAATGTGTGTATAATGTGGCAATGCACATGTGTGTGCATGTATGTGTGTGTAATGTGGTATGTGCACACACATGTGTATAAGAATGTGTGTGTGATATGTAGTATATACACGCATGTATGCATAATGTGATATATGTACACACGTGTGTAATGTAGCATACCCACATATATGTGTGTGTGTGTGTGTGTATGTGTGGTGCAGTATATACACAGATGTGGTATATGCACAAATGTGTGTGTAATGTGGTAATACACACATATATGTAATGTGGTATATGCAGAGATATGTATGCACATGTGTGTATAATGTGGAATATCCACACATGTGTGTATGATGTGATATATGCACATGTGTGTGTATGTATAATGTGATATATGCATACCCATGTGTGTAATGTGGCATATGCATATATGTGTGCATGTATGTATGTGTGATGCGGTATATGCACAGATATGTGTGCATGTGTGTGTAATATGGTATGTGTGTGTGTGTGCGCGGGCGCGCGAGCGAGTGTGTTCAAGTGTGCACTCTCATGTCTGAGTAGTATTAATCTCCCCATTGCTTCTCCCAGGTCTCCTCCCTCCCTGAACTATGCTGGCCTAGCAGCTCTCAAACTCCATGGTCCTCCTGTCTCTCTGCCCTTGACACACTGGGTCACAGGCACAGGCACCACCGCACTCAGCTTCTCCTGTGGGTGTTGGCAATTTGAACTCAAGTTCACACTTGAGCTTGTCTACTGAGCTGACTACAGCTTCTACATCAGTGGTTCTAACCTGTAGGTATCAACAAATTTGGGGAGGAACAACCTTTTCATGGGGGTATGAAGACCATTGGTCACCTAAGACCATTGGAAAACACAGATATTTACATTACAATTCACAACAGTAACAAAACTAGCTATGAAATAGCAACAAAAATAATTTTATGTTTGGTGGTCACAACATGAGGGACTGTATTAAAGGGTTGCAGTGTTAGGAAGGCTGAGAACCACTGTCCTATATATTTCTTATTAATATCCACAATAATGTTGACTTAGGCCTCTTCTGCTTAAGAAAAGACAAAATTAAGACATGTCTGTTTCCTATACACTGTTCAGAAAAATTAGACTAGCGCATGATCTATTTCCGCACCTTGTATTTCTGTAGCGCCTTACAGCTTTTGAGAACATTTTAACCGATTGTTTTTGGTTTTTGCTCTCAAAATGTAATTACTTATTCTATTGCTTTTGCAAAATGCCTGATGAAACTAACTTAAGGAAGAAAGGGTTTCCGCCAGCTGGTGCTGGAGAGAACAGTGCGTGACGTGACGGTGGGGGAGGGGTGGGGGGCACTGTGAGAAGCAGCTGGTCACGCGGCTAGTGAGGAAGCAGGCAGAGAGAAGTACCAAGGTTCCCCTCACTCACAGCCTCAGGTTCACTGGTCCTGGAACCCCAGCTGCCCAAGGTCAGGAAGGGTCTTTCTCCTCAGTTAAACTCTCTGAAAAACAAATCGGCTGCCCTGGAAGTCTGTTTCCATGGTGATCCTAAAGCCAATCATGATGACTATGAAGACAAACAAGGGCCGTGACCCAGGAGACCTTTCCCTGACAGATGAGGAAACAGAGGTCTAGACAGGTTAAATATGTCAGGGAGAGTCCAGCACCAATAAACACGTGAGCAACACCAAGTCAGCTGACCTCCCTGGGTGTGGGGTGCCTGCCTTTCACCCTAGCACCTAGGAGACAGAGCCAAGAGAATCTCTCCGAGCTCCAGGCCTGCTAGAGACAAGCTGTGAGACCTTATTTACAAGCAAACGACAAAACAAAACCAGCAACGACTGGGTGTGCTGACACAAGTCTTTATGCCCAGCACTTAGGGGGCAGAGGCAGGTTGGTCAGTGTTAGGTCCAGGTCATTCAGGTATACAAAGGGAGTTATAACCCAGCAGGGATACACAGTGAGACCCTGCCTACAAACAACAAAAACAAAAATAAATAAACAACAGCAACAACAAGAAGTTGTTTTGTGGGGCTAGGGATGTAGCTCAGTTGACAGGGTAACTGCCTAGCATGCATGGAACACTGGGTTCCACTCCCAGACTCCCAAAAGCCAGGCATGGTGGGGTAAGCCTGTCCTCCCAACACTTGGGAGATGGAGGCAAGAAGGTCCGAAGTTCAAGGTCTTCTGTGTGGATTACATGATACCCTGCCCCAAAATGCTGTCTTTCATATTATGTATAAAACAGCGCTTTTATTATTATTATTACTATTATTATTATTACTATTATTATTAATTAGCACTCCCAAGGACAGTTTCCTTGTGAATCAGAAACCTCAAGCTCACATTTACATTTAGATTAAGTCATTGAAGCATTTGACACTAGAGGGCGCACCACGAGAAGGCTGGCTGCACAGACGCCCAGAAAGCCTGCCAGTGCAGCTAGACACCTGGCAACGCAAAGATGAAACAGGAAATGAGCAATAAAAATCTACAGATAGCATCTCCAGGCCAAATGTCACGGGCTGCTTGATGCGTTACGAACCAGTGCTCGCCACTCACCCACCCCCACCTCATCACCACCCCACCCCCCACCCCCCACCCCACCCTCACCCCAGCTCCACACCAGCCCCACACCAGCCCCACCCTAGTAATGGGAATGACCTTTCTCATTTAGTCTCAGATCTCAGTAAAACAGGACTGGTATAATTATCTCTGCTTTATAGATTAAGAAACTGGGCTGAAGAGATGGCTCAGCGGTTAAGAGCACTGACTGCTCTTCCAGAGGTCCCAGTTCAAATTCCAGCAACCACATGGTGGCTCACAACCATCTGTAATGAGATCTGAGGCCCTCTTCTGGTGTGTCTGAAGACAGCTACAATGTACTTACATATCATAAATAAATAAATAAATAAATAAATAAATAAAAATAAATCTTTGGGCCGGAACGAGTGGGACCAGAGGTGGGGGGTGGGGGAAGGAAGAAACTGAAGTTATACTAAAAGCGAGCGATGTTTTCAAAATCCAAAGTACAGGAGCATTTTACTGTCTGCCTTCTTCAAATGGCATGGACAGTTGATGTTTGAGTCAGCGTCTTCATTTGCAGAACTCTTTAATAAAGATTCCTACATCGAAACTCCCTTGTTCCGCACCCTTGACTCCAGGCTGGCCAGTCTCCCTGCAGTCACAAATACCTTTCTGGATTTCTCTCTTGCTCCATTCCACACTTGCTAACTGGAAGTGCCTTCCCCCTTCTCTTGGCATTTCTGAGGCCAGTGAGCTCCCCTCCCCCCACCACCACCCCACCCAAGGTCTTCTTAGCACTCCTCTGTGTGTCTTTAGAGGACTCTGTATTGATCCTAACTCCTAGGGCTTCCTATGCTGCAAGGAGAGCTCCTAAATACTGCCTCACACTGGCTCATAATTCTTCGCAGGGGTCAGAAACACCTCAAGTCCTATTTGTAGGCGCCCAAGCTCTATACACAGTGTGATCCCAAGGCTGGGTTAATATCCTGTCCATTTATTGAGCATCCTGAGTCGCTATGTGGTTATCATGATTATGGTGTGGGTAGCTGGTGAGCTCTGAGTCCGGGTGCCTCTACTTGCATTCATTTGAATGTGTTCACACTTCTATATTACGGCATCCACCCAGATTTGCATTTGTTACTGCTACTTTAAACATTTTCTCAGGATTCTTCATTTCTACACATTTGTTTCTCAAAAGTGGCAGCTGTGGGACTGCGGATGTGGTTGAAAGGTGGCACCCCCTAGAGGGCACAAGGCTCTAACCACCCCCCACACCCCCACATTAGGTGAAAGCCTATCATCCTAGCATTTAGGAGGTAGAAACAGGAAAACAAAAAACCAAAGCCATTTTTGGTTGTGTAGTGAGTCTAGAGCCAGCCCAGGATACAGGATTCCCTTTTAAAAAGCCGAACTGAACCATCTTGATTTATATAAGCACGGAAAGTGTGCCACCCCTGTAGTCAGGGGTCAGGGTGGGACCCCCAGAGGAGCTGTGTCATCATAGCTATTTCACCACCTTCATTTTCCCTGTCGATCTAGTGTTGTTGAACTGGACACATATTTCTGTTCATCCTTGGATGTGACTGATGCTACACTAGACCCTGGAGAATCAGAATGAATATGGAAGTGGGTTCACTGACAAAGCAGGTGCCTGGTGTGTGTCCTGGTTTGGATCCCTAACGTTAAAGAAAAATAATCAAAAGTCCCATTCCAGTTCCTGAAACTGGACCTGTCATGGTTACAATGGAGCCATCTCAAGATCTCTATGTCGGTGTCTTAGTCAGGGTTTCTATTCCTGCACAAACATCATGACCAAGAAGCAAGTTGGGGAGGAAAGGGTTTATTCGGCTTACACTTCCATACTGCTGTTCATCACCAAAGGAATTCAGGACTGGAATTCAAGCAGGTCAGAAAGCAGGAGCTGATGCAGAGGCCATGGAGGGATGTTCTTTACTGGCTTGCCTCCCCTGGCTTGCTCAGCCTGCTCTCTTATAGAACCCAAGACTACCAGCCCAGAGATGGCACCACCCACAAGGGGCCTCCCCACTTGATCACTAATTGAGAAAATGCCTTACAGTTGGATCTCATGGAGGCATTTCCTCAACTGAAGCTCCTTTCTCTGTGATAACTCCAGCTGTGTCAAGTTGACACAAAATTAGCCAGTAGAGTCGGTGTGTTTAACTGTTAGCAAGAAAGAAGAAACGATTTCATTCCACTCTTAGGAGAATTCAAATGACTCTGGATCTTATCATTGGTACATTGTGCGAGGATGTAGCTTGGTCAATAGAGTGCTTGCTTAGCATACGGGAAGTCCGTGCTTGATCTCCGCATTGTGTGTTGTGTCTATAAAAAGGCCTTGGGAAGCCCTGAAGGATAATGGGACAAAACCAGGCTGTAGATTTCACAAAGCGTCTGCTGGGCCACCTTAGTCCCTTGCTAATGATGCTACCGAGAGTCTGTTTCCAGGTGGACTGATACTAAGGCCACCCTGGAGACCGTACGGACGGTGTTCCGGGCCGGGGCCTCTCCTGAGCACTTTGCTCGTGTTATTGAGCTCTCCCCAGTGTCAAGCACCAGTCATTTCCATTTTACTGCTGAAGAACCTACTCATTATGCTAAATGTCTGTGCCCCGCCCCCAGTTCATACATGAAGCCCTAATCCCCAGCGTGGCGTAGCAGCTTTGGAGACAGAATCTCTATCAGAATAACTGAGGCTAAATGAGGCGGTGCCCTAAGATGAGGCATCGCAGAACGCCTCTTGGTCAAGGCCATGTGGGGACACAGGGAAAAGCAAACAACAGCAACCTAAAGATGTCACAAGACAGTGAGCCTTCTAGCAGGTTGATCTTGGACTTCACCTCCAAAACTTCAAGACAGCCAATGTCTGCTGTCAGAGCAGCCTTGCTTACAGCTTTCCGTCCTAGCACCCGGAGTTAATTATAATTTAACCAAGGGAGGGTAATTTGCCTGACACAGATAACAAGTGCTCCTACCCAGGACTTGCACTTAGGACTGCTAGTGAGTAAATAAGATAATGCAGATAAGTCGAAGCCGAGGCAGGAGGATTGCCAGACTGAAGCTAGATAGCAAAATCCTTTCTCAAAATCAAAGCAAAAGAACCCAAAAAATAAAAATAAAATAAAATGACAAACACACACAGATACATTAGCACAGCAATTTATACTGGATACCATTTGTTACTCTTAAGTTCTAAAACGTAGTTGCTCAACCACAGAGGATGCATAAGGAAAATATGCTCTGTGTACACAGTGGAATTTTTTTTAAACCAAAAAGAAGAAAAAAGTTAAAGACGGAGAGTAAGCTCAGCAGTAAAGGGCACTTGCTGTTCTTCCAGAGACTGAGTTTGGCTCCCAACACCTGCACCAGGCAGCTTACAGCTCCTGTAAGTCCAGAGGACCCAACTCCTTCTTCTGGTCTCCATGGATATCTGAACTCAACTCACTTGCATATAAACACACACACACACACAAATACACGTAATATTTGGTTATTTTGGCTTTTGTTTGCTTGTTTTCTGTGTGTGGCTTTATTTTTACTTTATTTTATTTTATTGAGATAGTATCTCTCTATGTAGCCCTGGTTGTCCTAGAACCTGATATGTAAACCAGGCTATTATCAAACTCACAGAGATCTGCCTGCCTACCAAGTACCGGGATTAAACCACCCTGGCTCACGTTTTTTTAAAAAAAGAATCTGGATACTTATAACTGTCTAGAGGGACAAGGGGACACATGGGTTGGAGAAACAGCAGGGTGACAGAATATGGGTCAGAATATGTTCAATGTACAGTAAACACTTGGATGAAAACTTTAAAATTAATTTAATTAAAAAACACTCCAAAGGCCTGGAGAGATGGCTCAGTGGTTAAGAGTACTGGCTGCTCTTCTAGAGGTCCTGAGTTCAATTCCCAGCAACCACATGGTTTACAGATCCTCTGTAAAAGGATCTCATGCCCTCTTCTGGTGTACATAAAAATAATCTCTCTCTCTCTCTCTCTCTCTCTCTCTCTATCTATCTATATATATAGATAGATAGATAGATAGATAGATATACATATACACACACACATATATATGGAGAGAGAGAGAGAGAGAGAGAGAGAGAGAGAGAGAGAAAGAGAGAGATACAGACAGTATTAATAAAATCCTGGCAAGGCATGATAAATTATAAGAACCTAAAATGGTTTCTAATATACCCACTTAAGTCTAAAGTTGCACCTACAAGATTGTACCTGTTGGGGTGAGTTATTCTGCAAGCCATCAAGGGGCCCATGGCACAAGCCAGAGGCAAAAGAAAGCACACTTGACTCCAGTCCCAAGTGGCTGCAGCTCCTACCTTCTGCTTTCAGAGACTCAGGAGCCAGCTCCCCTGACACTGAGGCCTTTGTGCAACCAGAGTCTCCTGGGGCTCCAAAGACTCCCTGGCTCGCAGTTGGGTCCCCAGACTGGCACATGCATCCCCCTATCCCATCTGCCAAGTGGCTGCCCCTGTTTAACTCTGTCTCTGCCTATCCATGACCTGCTAGGATAACACTGCTTGCTCTCTGGTAAGGAGGGCAGGGATTGACTAGACCTTGGGTCACAGAAGTTATCATTGGACACTTGCAAACTCTGCACAACAGCTCTGTCATAACTGTGCTACAAGGAGGAAAACCCTGGACCTAGGGGACTGGTGGGGTTGGCATCACTACCGAGGCCTTGGTGACAATTGTCAGAGGAGAGCTGGATCATAAGGCTGGACATGTGCACATCTGAGCCCACTCTGGCCAAGTGCCCTGGGTTCACGCCCTGGTGCACTATACCCACAAAGGCCTGGGGATGTGCCTCAGTTTGTAAGTGCTTGCTAGTATGCGGAGTCCTAAGTTTGATCATCAGCACTGTACAAAACGGCATGGGGGGTGCACATCTGTGATCTCAGCACTCCAGAGTGCAGGACAGGTAAGGGGGTCAGAAGTCCCATCCTTTACTACGTGTGGAATTTAAGGCCTGCTTGGGGAACATGAGAACTAGTCCGGGAGGGAGAGAGGAGGGAAGGGAAGGGGGCAGGAGGGGAGAAGAGGAGAGGAGAGAGGGAGAAGAGAGGAGAGGAAAGAGGGAGAAAAGAAGAAAGAGGGAGAAGAGAGGAGAGGAGAGAGAAGAGAAAGAAGAGAGACAAGAGAGGAGATAAAGAAGACAGAAGAGAAAACAGAGGAGAGGAGAGGAGGGGAGGGGAGGGGAGGGGAGGGGAGGGGAGGGGAGGGGAGGGGAGGGGAGGGGAGTGTGTGTGTGTGTGTGTGTGTGTGTGTGTGTGTGTGGTCTTTGTCCCACCCAGCAGGTGTGAATGTCCTTTATGAAGCTGTCACAGACCTCATCCTCACTTCTTCCTGATAGCACTAAGCTTCTAGGACTTGTTCTTAGGCTATTTTTAGCTTGTCCTTTCTTTTTAAAAATTACACTAGAGAAGCTTAATCAGTCCCATTTGGTTTTGTGCAGAGAAAGAAAATTTGCAGACATTACCCAAGAACTGCTACAGAACATGAAGGTTGGCTGGCAGGCCTACTCAGGCAGCCTTCTCCCTCATTGTCATCGGTGCAATAGTTTATTTTTGGGTGGCAGCCTCCACACATCACACTCATGCCACACAGGGGTTCATTGTGAATCTAAAAGAAACTCAAGATGTAGGTGAGGGAGTCAGGGAAGTCAGTCCCAGCTTCAGATGGCAAAGGAAGGGGGGAAGAGCCTAGCACTGGGAATTAGCACTGGGAATTCCTGGCCGCCCTAGGCAGCTTCAAGCACCCCACACCTGCACACTTTCCATTCTTCATCTCCACAGCTGGTCAGCCACCAGCAGGAATGGCAGGAAGCCAATGGAAGAGACAACTGGCATCTCGGACTTTTGTTCACTTACCACGTGATACTCACTTCTCTAAACCACCCCTGACATCACCAACAAAGCAAACAAGAGAAAGAGTTTAAGTGCTCTTACAAAGGGTAAGACACTATGACAATAAACACTACAGGGCCCCATCCACCCAAATTCTGGAATTCACCCTGGTCAAAGCTGAGTGCCTCAGGATCCAAGTTACGAACTGCGCTGCTAGCCCCAGGATGGCTTGCCAGCTGGGCTTGGGCACTTGTTCGTTCTCTGGACTTCAGCTGAAGTATCATCCAGGTCCTGCTGGGTAAGTCACTAAAGCCCAGTTGCTGTTCATGCTTAGACTGCCAATCATTCCAAAGTCCTCTGGCCACTCTTGCTATTGGCATATCCCTGTCCTTCATGGGGCCTGGAGTTGCTGACTGCAGTGCGTGATATTCAGATAGTGTGTATCTCCTTGTGGTGTATGTGAGGTCTAGCGAGAGGGGGAGGGAAGGCTGAAATATACAGCCCATCTTCCCAGAACCATGCTGGCATTAAAACTTGGCCAGCCAGCAGGATTTGTCTTCTATTCTGCACTTTCCTGTGCAGAAGATGGGGGTGCTCACCACAGGAGGCTGAAGGGCTGCCCGGTCATCTCACTTAAAAGAAATGACTTTCAGAATGCTGAGAAATAAAGGCGACATTTGTGAGGGACAGCACCCGTTTTAAAGTTTGTGCCTGGAAGACAGAGCTTTTCTGATGGAGTGTATAAAGTGTGAATGGCTGATGCATACAACTCTTTTCTTTTTTAAAAAAAAAGATTTATTGTTATATGTAAGTACACTGTAGTTGTCCTCAGACATACCAGAAGAGGGCGCCAGATCCCATTACGGATGGTTGTGAGCCACCATGTGGTTGCTGGCATTTGAACTCAGGACCTTCGGAAGAACAGTCATTGCTCTTAAATACTGAGCCATCTCTCCAGCCCATATACAACTCTTTCAACTATTCGTGAGTAGATGGGATTAGGGTAGTAATTTTTTTTCTGAGTTGCCTCTCACGTCTAGGGCTCATAACGGAAAAAGGCAAAAAGGTGTGTTTAGACTTTCGGTGATTAATTAAACAGTTAAAGCAACAAGAAAACAACACAAACCCCTGGGCCTGGAGAGGGACGGAGCTCAGTTGGTAGAGTGCTAGCCTAGCACACACCAAACCCAGGATTTGGTCCCCAGAACTTTGCGAACTAGATGTGGTAGGGTACACCTCCCAGGACTGGGGGAGAAGAGGCTGAAAGATCACAATCACAAGTCCTTTTTGCCCATGTGGGGAGTTCAAGGCCAGCCAGATCTCTTTAAGTCTTTGTCTTGGGGGCAGGGGTAGGGGTGGGGAGCAGGAAAGAACTAAAAATGTGTGTCCTGAAGATCAAGTTTCAGGAGCTGACACAGGGCAACACTGAACCCAAACTGTTTCCCTAGATTCCCCACTCAGTCAACACAAGAGTCATGTGACCTCACAGGTGTGGGAATCCCCCTACCAGCAAAAAAAAAAAAAAAAAAAATTAATTCTGGAGTGGGTCCCATGTATTGTTGATCTTGATCTCATTCAACTCACTCCAGAGAGTATCTATAGAGTAGTATAGGATTCCATAGGTTGGGGGCAGAGTCCCCAGGCTGCCTCAGATGCCAGTAGCGAGTCTCAGGTTGTGGCCCATGCTTCTAACTGAGCAGCTACAGGCTGGGACCCCATAAACCCCTCTTGAGTTTAATTTGCCAAGACTCATGGGAATGTACTTAGTGGTGTATTGTGGAGAAAATCATGTAACAACAGAGACTCATGGGGTGGAGCAGGGAAGTACCAGGTCAGAACTTCTAGGCCTCTGTAGGCATGCCGGCTTGATCTGGGAGTTGAATATTTCTTTGGGGTGGAGGGTGGCTTGAGACTCTATTCACACACGTTTGTGGTTCAGTCATTGATCATTAGTGGGTATGTCACCTCCAGCTTCAGTCACAGGCATCAGGGAAAATGAAGACCAGAGTTCCAGCCCTTTTTCTTCCAGGTGACCAGCTCCTGTTTGGAAAGCTACTTAAAAACTACCAGTGGTCAGCTCACATCTCAGCACAGGCACAGAAGGAATGAAAGACAACAATCCCTGGCTTCCACGTTTCCTAAAGCTGCGGGCTGTGCGACAGGACACGAGGCCAAAGATGAAATCCCTATTTCATAATATCACGCAGGTGGCTATCATAGGCTATGACAGACTCCCAGGAAAAGGGTCTCTGGGCCTTTCTCCTGTGTGAGTGGCTTAGACTCCTCTTTAGCTCCTCCTTAAGGCCTTGGTAAGACCATGTCTTTAACTCCTTAAGACCCTATTAGGGTCTTCCAGAGAGCTAGACACAATGGGTCGCAGACAGATGTATAGATTAGGTAGTGCATATAGATGAGATATGGCAAATACAGACAGATGATATAAACACACAGATATGAGCATGAGGAAGTATATTATGGGAGTTGGTGCATGTGATGATGGAGGCTGAAGAGCCCCATGCACCAGTTCTGAACAGGAGAAGAACAAGGGGATCCACATGTAATTGGTCTGAGTCTAAAGGTTCCAGGTGTCACGTGACACTATTCCTGGGCAGATGTGCATACATGTCTATTCATTACAGATAGGAGGTTGCCAACAGACCACAGTAAGGACACCAGGAAAGTCCACATTGGTGAAGCAGTAAGTTTTATTGCGGTGTCCTTACAGAAATATGAGGCATTACCTACAGAAGCAGAAATGACTCAGAGGCAGCTGCATCACCAAAGACCACCCCAGCATGAGTGGCAGCTCATAGAAGCTGGGAACCTGGAGCCCAGTGTAGAGCCTGCAGGAAGCTCAGCTGGGTGGCAAGTGGCCTTCTCGTGTGACTTGGTTGGTTTAAACCTCTTCCAGGCGGCTGGGCTGGTTTCCGAGTCTTCCAGGTCTGATCGCTGAGTCTTAGCATCTTGGCTGGTCTGAGAGGGACTCTTTATTGCTTGTGTTGGGAGGGGGGTGCCCAGTGACCCTGGACTGCTAGAAGCGATTCTGAGTGTTTACCTTCTGGCTAAAGGGGTTTCCTGGTAGGAGGGAGTATTTCTAGGAGGAAACTTTGACACAACAAGGGGATGGTACATGAGGTCAGTGGGGTATCTGAGGAAGTGCTGCCAGACACTCTGAGAAATGCTTTGTCAATTGTGTCACTTCACAAAGTGAGGTTTGTTCCGAGCTAAAATGCCTACAGCCGATAAAGTCTCAGGGAGAGGCTATTATTCATTCAGTGTGTTGTTGCTACTTTACAGCAAAAGACTAGTTAGAAGGCTGACGTAGGAGTGTGTGTGTGTCCGTGTCCATGTGTATGGTGGCAGTGGTGGTGGGGAGAGAATATCTGTTGCTGGGACAAGGACCTGAGAGTTGTTTGAAGGAGGAGAGATTTGTTTTGGCTCAGGGTTATAGACATGCACGCCACGGTCATGTGGATCTACTGCTGTGGGCTGGTGATGAAACAGAGCATCATGGGACAGTACGGATAGTAGAACAGAGCATCATGGGATAGCAGGGATAGGAGAACAGAGGATTGTCATGGGATAGTAGAACATAGCTACTTACCTCACAGGTGCTGGAGGTGGGTAGAGGGACGGTAAGGAAGCCAAGATACTCCACAAGTGCATGTCCCCCAGTGACCTACTTCCTTCAACAATGACCCATCTGTTCAAGTCCCCACAAGCCTCCCAGAAGAATGTCACCAGCTGCAGACCAAGGCCTCAGTGCACGAGCCTGTGTGGAACTCTTCATATTCAAGCCATGACAAGAACTAACAGATTTCCTGACTCTTTAGATATCAGTGAGAGAAAATGTCAAGAATGCCTTCAGAGCATCCAGTCCACACAGCACCGAGGGCTGACTTGCCATTTACTGAGGAGAAGTGTAAGAAAGCCCAGAGGAGGAACGGGCTCTGAAGGGAAACCAAAAGCGAGGTTCTGGTCATTTAAGTTTGTGCTAGTTTCAGGGGAAAAAAAATCAAGAGAAAAATGGGTAGCATTGGGTACAAAGAATCTCTTGAGGCATTCAGATGCAAATGCGAAAAAGAGAAATGGGTAGAGGCTGTCATGAGGAAAAGTTCTATGCCCTGAACTGATGCACAAGTGCCCATTCTTACTGAAAGCCCCTCTAGTCTCTTGCCCTACATCCCACCTAGTCTCAGGGGACATCTGTGACCAGGATCACCTTTCTGCTCTTTTCCCCTCTCCACTCCAGTTCTGCCACCACTCCACCATTTTTTTTAGCCAGGGTTGTAGCAGGCAGGAAATCAGAGCCTGCATGGACAGATCTACAGGTGTCTGAATTTGTTTTGTTTTTTTGATTTGTTGTTTTCCCGTTAATTTATTGAAATGGTATATTTACTTCCGGGCTACAATTTAAGAAGTGCCTGTTTGGGCTGGAGAGATGGCTCAGAGGTTAAGAGCAATGGCTACTCTTCCAGAGGTCCTGAGTTCAATTTCCAGCAACCACATGGTGGCTCATGACCAACTATAATGAGATCTGGTGCCCTCTCCTGATCCGCAGGCATGCATACACGAAGGCAGAATACTGTATACATAATAAATAAATCTTTTTAAAAAGTGCCTGCCCCAGCACTCGGGAGGCAGAGGCAGTCAGATTTCTGAGTTCGAGGCCAGCCTGGTCTACAAAGTGAGTTCCAAAAAAGCCAGGGCTATACAGAGAAACCCTGTCTGGAAAAACAAAACAAAACAAAACAAAACGAAACGAAAGAAAAAAAGAAAAGAAAAAGTGCCTGCTCACCTTGATAGGCTGGCTGAAACCTGCCAATCTTGGAATCCCTCTGAGAAGGGTGCAAATCCACTTCTCATTCTCTCTGGCTAAGACGAGTGTCTTAATCTTTCTGGTTTCAATTTCAACACACTCTTTCTAACTATAACAGTCTGGCAACGTGTTACATCATAGGAAGTTACCCAACATGGTCCACCCAGGCCCGCTTTCTGCCCCGTCACAGCTACTCTGGCCTCCATCACTGAACCGTCCTCAGCTGTGAAGATAGGAGGGGATTTGCCACCTACTTCAAGGCTAAGGGTTTATTTATAAAAACCTAAGAAGTGAGATGCTTAAATCCACTTAAAGAGAAGATAAGAAGAAAGAAGAACTACCTCAAACAAGTAGAGGCAGGAGATAAAGCAAGGAGTGGTGGCACTGACCTGTCCTGCCACTAGGGAGACTTGTATGGGAGGATCAAAGGATGAAGGCCACCGTTGGCTACATCGGAAGCTCCAGGTCGGCATGGGCTACCTGCAACCATCTCAGGAACTCCAGATGAGGTCTTGCTTTACCATTGGCTGAGGCTAAGCTCACAGTGTGTCTATGTCTGCGAGGCGGTTTCCTTCGCACATTAGCAGTGCTGTAAGAAGACTCACAACAGGGCAGACATTTTGTCATACTTCTGCTATGTAGAAATATGTATACTAGATAACGCCTATATTCTAGGCTCCTGGCTAAGCCCTTCCACACATTTTCTCACTCTCCTAACTCACATCCCTGCCATGGTCTATGCTGTTTATATCTGAACACCCAGGTGTAACCAGATTCGGCCCTTTTTCCCAGGGGGGGTGGTGGTGGTGTTTTTCCAGCACATCTGGGAGAAGTCTGTAAAGTTTGATTTCCACATACGTTAAAAAGATATGCTTATAGATCATTTGTCTATGGCCTATCACGTTCGGTTGTTTTTTGTTTTTTGTTTTTTACTTGATAATGGAAAAATAATGTAAAAATCTCACCTCTAAGGAGCAGGACACCTTTCTGGTTGGAAGGTCAGTAATACTGAGAGTCTGCAGGCATACTATAGTATAGGTAAGGACACATTACCTTTATAATTAAAACACAGGGGGAAGATGTACATGGAACAGCAGGCTTATGATGACTATACAGTCTCTCTCTGAGACAATGTTGCATGTATCCTAGCCTTTCATAAAATTTGTTACATAGCCAAGAATGACCTCCTATCTCTGATTCTCCAGTCTTCTGCCACACAAATGCTAGAAGAACAGGCATGTGCCACCATACCTAGAGTACTGGGTATTTGAGATCAAGACCCAAACTTCCTGCATGCTAGTTAAACACTTTACCAATTAAGCTGTGTCTCCAGGTGCCACGTGTTAAATGCTTTTCACACATATAACTTTTGTATCTATGTACTGAAAGCAAAAATTCCTAGATGTGGAATTGTGCATTCAAAAATGTTCACATGAAGTTAATCCCAGCAGCTGGGAGGCAGAGGTAGGCAGATCTCTGTGAATTCCAGGACAGCCAGTGCTGTTTAACCTGTCTCAAACAAAACAAAAAACATGGGGCTGGAGAGATGGTTCAGTGGTTAAGAGCACTGACTGCTCTTCTACAGGTCATGAGTTCAAATTCCAGCAACCACATGATGGCTCATAACCATCTGATGCCCTCTTCCGGTGCATCTGGAGACAGTTACAGTGTACTTAGATATATCTAACTAAAAAAACCATTAAAAAAATGTCCACATTGAGGGTCTGGGGAGATGGCTCAGTGCCTGCTCTCACAGAGGACTAGAGTTTGATTCCCGGCACCTACACCAGGCAGCTCACAGCTCGGGCCTCCAGCGGCATTTGCTTCACTTGTGTAAAACTACACACAGACTGCACAACACACATAATTAAAAATCAATCTTTAAATCTTTTTTTGTCACGTTTTGGCTGGGCATGGTGACTCACTTTCCTGCAATTTCAGCAAGAGCTGGAGGTGAAATCAGGAGTTCAAGGTCAGCCTGGCCTATAGGGGACCTGGTCTCAAAAAGAAAACACAATTTCCAAATTGTATTTCAGAAGAATTTGTCAAACTTGATCTCACATTCAGCATTTGACAATGTGTTCTCTCTCTTCGGTGTGCACACAGACTGGCTGATCAGTTCTTTGCTTTCTCAATTTATACCAATATTTGGAGGGGGTTGGGGGGCTTGGGTGAGAGTGGTTTTTTAAACAGGACCTCATGCCACCCATGCTGGCCTCAAACTGGTTATGGAGCTGAGGGTAATCTTGATCCTTCTCCTGACTCTACTCTAGTGCTGAGATTTTGTTAGTTTGCTTTTTCGAGACAGGGTTTCTCTGTGTAGCCCTGGCTGTCCTGGAACTCACTCTGTAGACCAAGCTGGCCTCGAACTCAAGAAATCCGCCTGCTTCTGCCTCACAAGTGCTGGGATTAAAGGTGTGGGCCACCACTGCCTGGCCTAGCTTTTAATTTATACCAATAATAAAACCATAAAAAAAACCCCCAACTCTCTAGAATCAGCTTGAAAAAAAAAGAGAAGATAGAAAAAGCAAGTGGTGGTTCTGCAAAGGGAGAAACTTTTCTAAACTGATTTTAACAGCAGGACATTTTTCATGTCCCACCATTAGCTGTCAGGAGCATGAAAACCTCTAACCTCCTAGATCAGCAAACCCAGGGCTGTAATTACATCACCTGCCACACACTGGCTGCCCACGCACTTCCTCCTTGGCAGGGTGTAGGGAATTGGAGAGGCTGCAGTCCGGGAGGGTCGGGGAAGCAAACAAAAGGCTGAGGTTCCATCTTAAACTGCCTGGGGCTGCTCAGCGGGAGGGTGTTGGCCCTCAAGGCCTGGCTTCTTCTTCCATGTCTGGGCGGCCTACTTCTACCTTTTAGGGGCCACTGTCACCATCTGGGAGCCCAGAAAAACATTTTCCTTTTTGCCTCTCTCTGTAGGATCCTGGCCTTCCTTAAGAGCGTTGGATGATAAATGAATCTGGAGGGCATCTTTTTGGGCATGAGTTCCCAGAAGCATGAGGTTTCAGATGGAAGGAGATACTGAAGTATGGGGACGAATCGTTTGTTTTGATTGAACTAAAATAATTACCCTGCCTGACTTGGTGTCCTGGCCCTCATCTCTCCAGAGAGGGAAAAAAACAACAACAACAAAAAAAAAAAAAAAAAAAAAAAACCACTAAGGAAACTTCACCCGCACGGCAACAAAAACACACCGGAAAGCTATCGAGTTGGGAAACTTTTTTTAGAACAACTTCCCAAGTGCCTGTTTCGTACGTTTTTGGCTTAAAGGATTGGGACCCGGGAGGTCCCGATTCAGCTGAAAATAAAACATGCGAGATAAGGCATTGTTAGTAGAGAAATCTCTTCGCGCAGACATCAAGTTAGGTGCACGAGCCCTGAATCCCAGGTCATTGTTTTTCCCAGTTGGAAGGCACTGGATGACTTTTTAATGCCCATCCCGCACCCGTTCTCCCAATCTCAACGATCTGTTTTTAGTGGTCAGAACAGCCTCCTGAAACTGCAACACAGACGAAGCTTCCCGGCCCAGCCCGGTTGCTTCAGGGGAACAGACAGCCTGGCACCATGCCCTGCCCAGGTGCGCTTGAAAGAGATAAGCTCTGCGCCTCCGGCGACGTCAGCGGCCATTCTTCTCTGCCTCGTGCACCTGCTGAGCTTCAAGCAGCCAGCCCAGAATCCCGGCCACCTCCCGGCCACCCAGCCCCTCGGGTCAGCCGGAGCGACCCCCTAGGCAGGCGCGGCGGGGTGCGCGGGCACAGAGCAGGCAATCACATGGAGGCCCGGGCCCGCCCCATTGGCTGCGACCCGGCCAGTCGCGGCGCTCGCAGGCTGCGGTTGGTCCCAGAGCTGCGGCGCCTGCACGGGCCCGGAGTCCATGTTACGCTTTGTCTAATTCCCCTCGTTACAGAGTCATGTGCTGCTGCTCCCGTCGCCGCCGCTGCCGCCGCCCGGGGTGCCCCGGCTCCTCCGCCGCGCTTAGAGGTGGCAGCCGCGGGCGGGGCCGCGGACTCAGGGTCCAGGGCGCCGCGCGCCTCCGGGGCGCGTCCCGGTGCAGCCGCCGCCCGCCGCAGGTGATGCCGCCGCCTCCCGCCTCCGCTTAAGCTCCCGCACGCGCGGCCCAGGCTGCCCGCGAAGGTGGGTGCGTGTCAGTCCACCCTGGCCGGGAGGGCGCAGGTGGAGCGGCCCCGGGGCGCGCAGACGTCCGGCCTCTCTGCGCGCGGCGCCGCGGGGGAGCACGGGCTGCTCCCGGGGCTGCGATTGGGAACTCCGGAGGGCTTCGGGACCCCGGGGCGGGGAGTGCGACCAAGCCCCCCACCCCGCTCTGGGACATTGTTTCGCTTTGGGCCCTGCGCGGGCCGGGTGCCGGCTGCCGCGCTCCCGCCTCGGCCTCCGTGCGCGCGATCGCAGGGGCGGAGATTGCCTATCGCGGTGGCTCCAAGTCCTCCTGGAGGTGGGTGTCTGGTGTCTGGCCTGGTTGGCCCGGAGCCGGCAAGAGGAGCCCTTGAACTTCTGCAGAAACGCTTCCCCATCCGCCTCCGTCCCGCTCCGGGTGGGCCACTCGGGGTGCTCGCGGGTTGGGGCGGGGAAGGGAGGGGAGCCCTGCGCCCCGCCCTCCGCGCCCGGGGGGAGGGCACTGGGGCCGCAGGTGCACCCTGCGCGCCGCGGGCCATCTCCGGGTTGGGTACCGGTATAATCCGCTTCTAGCTTGTTTGGAAGCGTGGGCTCTTGGGAACGGGACTTCTGCTTGATTCTGGTTTAGGGGCTTGAAAAAGAGGAGAACTGGGGTGCCTTCCCAGAGGACTGTCGCCTCCAGTTACTGGAGGGTCGATGGGGGACTCTCTGTCTCTGTCCCCCTTTATGTGGGGTATCCCTAACAGATAAGGAAATGAGATTTTCTTTTGTTGTTGTTCTTTGATTTTTTTTTTTTTTTAAGCCATCCGCAGTGAAGGAGAACTGCTTCGGGTCGAGGGGAGGAGAGGTAGGTCCCCTCTGGAGAGGGTTGGGGTATAAGGTTTCGCGGTTCCCATGCAGCTGGGGTGTGTGTGGCAGAAAGTGGGGAGGTAGGATTGCTGGAAAGAAAAAGCAGGGTAAAGAAATGAGAGCAGAAGGAAGAAGGCGAAGAGATGAGACCAAATATTGGGCGTCCTCGCCGAACCGGAGCCCTGACTTGAGACTTTGGGGGCTCCTGTTTGGTTTCTTTCCTCCCACAATTTTCTTCTCTGTGACTTTGAAAGTTTTCTTTTAGTTTTTATTTTGTATTGGTCAAGACAGCTGTGAAGACGTGGGGTTTTTTTTTTTGTTTTTGTTATTTTTTTTTTTGAAAGAGATATAGACGTGAAGCACTGATATCCGGAAACTTTCCCTGGCCATTTAAATAATAAAATCCCACCCAGGCAGCGTTCACTGAGCACCTAATACACTCGCTCAGTGCTCGAGTGTGGAAAGAGTCCCGGCAGAGCGTGGAGTCTGGTCTCAGTAAGGCTGTTTACTTAATAAACACCGAGGAGAACATGATTCAGGCCCCCCTCCCCAAAGTTTCTGGGGCCTGGTAGAGGGTGAGGGTCATGAAGACCTGGGGTGGGGGGAAATCACTACTCTGTCTGTGAGGTCTTCAGATACCATCTGTTTTTTCCAGCTCGAGAACACAGCATATATATTATCAGCAAGGTCAGGGTCAGAGCTGTCCTGACACCAACTGAAGTTAAAAGCCAATGTCTGGACATGAAAAAGAATTGGAGATTAAAATGAGGTCGAGAACCTGAGAGTGTTGACTGCCACTAATTTAGGGAGCCCTCCGGAAATACACGTGGAAGTAATCCACAGAGCTGGACGGAATTCCACAGCGGTAGAGCGTTCCCACTCTGTCCACAGGAACATACTATCTTAGATTCCTCTAGTTTTTATTGAAGGTGTGTAAACTTTGTTGATTGAAACCTTATAGATTAAGAGGTCAGCATTGTGAGCTGTCCTCAGGTGACCTGGCGTCCCCTCCCCCACTTCCCACTGGGGGAGGGTGGAGTGTGTCTGATGCAACCAAGTATTGAGCCATGGCCACAGCCTTCTTTGCCTAAGCGTTGAAAACTCTTAGTCAACCTGTGGCCTTTCCCTCCTATCCCCACCCCAGTTAAGTTTTATATTTTATGGAGATTTAGGAACTTTTTTTTTTTACTTTTTAAAAACTTTTTCTTTATTTAATTTTAGAATTAATTTTAAAAATTAATTAAATTAATTTTAGAATTAAAATGTTTGGCTTGTCCAAATAGTTAAATTGTTTTGTGAGCACTCTTGTTTTAGAAATTGGACTTTCCTGATATTTGTGGGCAAGTTGTAGATAAATTGGCTCAGACCATAAGGAGGTTAAAGTTTGGACAGATCTTTGTGTGTATGGTCGTGTATGTTCTTTTGTTTCTGACATGGGGGAAGGTCTCACACTGTAGCCCAGGATGGCCCAGAGCTCTAGGCTGTCCTCTCTATACCTCCCCTTGTGCTGGGATTGCAGACATGACCCACCTTACATAGCCACATATCTTGTTAAAGTGGTCATTGGAAGGGATTTCTCTTACTGCTGGAGGTGGTGCGTCTGACCTGAGATAAACTAGATAGTAGTGGCAGTGAGCAGGGTCCAAGTAGATACTTTGTGATCTTAGGGGGCAGGGATCTCTGTACCACAAGGGCAGATAAACAGTAGTTCAGGAGTCCGATAGTTCCGGGTGAAAATGTGTGTCGGGACAGAGGTCGGGATCTGAGTAGCCTTTTGACAGTAGGTTAGGGGTGGAGTTGCCTCAAAGGAGGGAGTCAAGGGGCACACACACTTTAGTGGAGGCTTTAAGGAGTCAATAGGTTTGCCTAACTGGAAATAGGTTAGAAAATACTAACCTATTAACTAGTTAGAGGAAAGGTTAACTACAAAGAGTCACTAGTGTTGTTAATTGTTTGCCTTAACCCAAGGTTCTCCAAAGGACCATTCTGCCTCAGCTGGTAGTTGGCAATATGTGGAGAATGTGTGCTTACCATAGCCTGGGGGCAGGTGCCACTGGCTTCTGGTGGTTAGAAATGCCATTTTAACAGCCTTAGGGGCCCTGGAGATCGAGCAGCGTGGAAGAGTATTTAATCCCTGGAACCCACACACACAGTGGAATTTGAGACTGACTCTTGTTTCATAAATATCCTTCCCCCTGAGTAACTAATGTAAAACAGGAGACAGGCCTTCAACACATAGGACAGTGCTCCTAGCCCAAGGAATGAACTTGTCTACAGTGTCAGGAGTGCCAAACCCGGGGCTTGGGGAAAGTTAGTGGGTTAAGCTCTTGCAACACAGGCACGAGGAAGCAAGTTCAGATCTCTGGCACCTTGGGAAAAGCTGGGTGTGGCACGTGTTTATAGCCCCAGAGTTGGGGAAGGGGAGACAGGAGGATTCCCAGACTCACAGGCCAGCCAAACTGAGATGGTGAGTTCATGGCCTACAAGAGACCCTAATCTCAAAGTGGAGAGGGGTAGAGTACATGGCTTCTATACACATTCCTGTGGGCACACGCACGTGCACGCACAAGTAGTGCCAACGCTGACATTGCTTCCTGTTAGCAGTGAGCAGGAGTGTTGGGGTGGCCTTCTCAGAAGTGAAATCACATCTCTGAGTGCAGGGCAGTGGTTCGAGACTCATGAAGAATAACAACAAGAAGGCTGGAAGTCAGTCTAGGAGAGCATGTCTGCTTAGGCCTGAAATGACAAGGGTGTGGACAAATCCTGATCAGGAGACAGATCGTTTTGAGAGCAAGTAATTGATAAGCTTGTGGGCGGGGTAACGCTGAGGTAAGGGGAGCGAATGTCACCCGACTGCTGTTTTGGAGAGCCGTAGTCTGACTTCTTTGGCAAATTCTTACACTTGATAAGTAGCTGGTTTAAATATCCCAAGGAAAGGGGAGCTCCCATTTGAAGAGGATCTCCGTCTTTGGACTGTTCTGTTATTCTTGGATCTAAACATGGCTCCCTCCCATGGTTTCATAGGAGTTCCTGGACTTGTTCCAGTTCACAGAATGAGGTCTCCTTCTCCCTGATTAACTATCACAATGTAGTCTCCAGTTCTAGTCAGTCTTTCAGGGGATGCTAATCCTTCACATCTTGTCAGCCCAGCTCCTGAAGAGCCCGGAATTCAGTGTGGTGATGGGGATAGGTGAGGCCAACCGGGAACAGTCAGAGAGCCGCTCGGGAGACCTACTACACATAAACGGCTATCCTTGCTTAAACTCCCAACTGCTTTTCTGATAAGCAGCACCCACTGCAGACTGGGGTTGTAGGTGATCAGAGCTGCAGGGCTTCTGGATTCGTATGCGCGGAGCAGCATTTTTCTTCTCTTCTTGGGAAGTTGAGTTGTTAAACTTTCTGTTAACCTCATCAACCTTTGTGAATTTTGGTTCCATCTTGTATCCTGACAGAGAAAAAAATAGGCCTCGGTGGTAATCCTGAAACGCCAGGTGCCACTCATCTGGCTGTAGTGAGACCCACAGGTTTGGGGTGCTCCCAGTCTTTTGAGATTGGAGTGTGCTCGGGATGGAGGGAGCTGTCGAGGTTGGTTAACCCTTTGGTGTGGGGCGTATGGGAGTTTGTCCACATGGCTTTGGGCTTTCTCAGCATGTGCACCTGCATTGCCATTTTGCTGCTGTTGGACTGTCACGGGCCTCCAAGAGGCCGACTTCTTCCTCTGGGATTCTTGTCATTCTGTGCGGACATCTGGAGGAGAGCTGCTGCTGTTTTTCACAGATTGGAAGCTTGCCAGATTGGAGTTGCTGTGGAGCCTGTGAGGAGGTAGACGGTCTGAACTTGGTTCCCACTCAAGCTCTTTGCCCAGAGCACTGCAGGCAGCTTTTACATCATGGAGGAAGAGACCACTGGGGTTTGGAACCAAACCTCTGTCCCAGCCCTGAGCTTTCAGGGGCACGCGTGCTTTAAAGGAAAACAGGTCAGAGATCCTGGGAACTTAGTGCCAGGTCCTTCAAATATTTTGGATCTACCCAGCAATATTGATTGATTGATTGAGAAAGATTCGTGTATTCCAGACTGGTCTGTCTCAAGTCCCAATTCATTATGGAGCTCCAGGATGACCTTGAACTCCTGATCTGCTGGCTTCCATTTTCCTAGTAAATTACGGGCATGCAACGCCATGCTTGCTGTGTGCAGTGTTGAGGATTTAACTTTATGCATGCTAGACAGGCGCTCTCTACCAGCCGAACTATATCCCCAGCCCCTAAATTGTGTGGTAGTCATCCCATAGTATCGAGGGAGCAAGATTCCAAAGCTGATGGCCCATATATGCAGTTATGTTGTTAACGTGTGTTCATTGTTTTCTGTCCCTTGCTGTGATCACATCTGCCGAAATAATATAATTCGTTGTGTCTGGATTCTGTTGTGGTCCACGGGAGGGAAACCTGTGTGCACCTTCTGGGGATCAGGGATAATTCTAGAAGAAGGGGCATTTGGTAAACATACGGCATAAGATATGGAAACCCCTTTGATATTGTCCGACATTGCTGGGGCTGTAGCTCCGTGTGGCTCGATGCTTGTTTAGCATGTGAGAGACCCTCGCGTCAGTTCTCTGGACAGCCAGAAAAGGAAGGAGTCAAACCAGGATGGATCAACGTTTGAATGATGCGCACGAGACTGCCCAGCTGTGGGAAGGTGGTTTGATTAAGCTTGCGTGCATTCGTAGTTTTAGGTGTCAGAATCTTTCTTAAGAAGACAAAGGCTCAGAGGAAAGATTTCTCCTCTGCACCGAGGTGTGTAAACAGTTGAGGTCCCTGGGGTCTTATTTATATAATTGAACCAAAAGAAGGCGTGCACAGTGGGATTCCTCGCTTCACAGGTGACACGAAGCTCTTCTGGATTATGAAATCCCTAACCAAGAGGGATTTGCTCTGGGGAAACCACACAGGCTTGTGTTAGTCATCAGAAGGCTTTGTAGGGGAGCAACAGGGCTGCAAATAGATGGAGCTTTTAGGGAGCGCCATGGAACTACTGAGGGACAGTGTTTTGCTTGTTTGATTTTCGAGGGGGTGGGCATGAAGAAGCTGTGGAAAGAACTGCATAGCCCTGCCCTGCAGTTTCAGGCAAGGGGACAGAAATGCCGCTTTCAGAAAAGAGATTTGGGGAAAACATAACAGTCTTTCATACGCACACACATTTTTTAATATATATTTATTTTTATTTACATGAGTATACTATAGCTGTTTTCAGATACACACTACAAGAGTGCATCCAATCCCATTACAGATGGTTGTGAGCCACCATGTGGTTGCTGAGATTTGAACTCAGGACCTCTGGAAGAGCAGTCAGTGCTTTTTTTTTTTTTTTTTAAGATTTATTTATTATATGTAAGTACACTGTAGCTGTCTTCAGACACTCCAGAAGAAGGCGTCAGATCTTGTTACGGATGGTTGTGAGCCACCATGTGGTTGCTGGGATTTGAATTCCGGACCTTCAGAAGAGCAGTCAGTGCTCTTAACCTCTGAGTCATCTCTCCAGCCCTCACAACAGTTTTTTTTTTTTTTTTTAAATAATATTTTGAGACAGTTGCAAAGTACGAGTTGGCCTAAGATTCTGGTCATCCTCCTGCCTCCACTTTCCAAGTGGTAGAATTACTGGTGTGCACCACCAAGGCCAGCCTAAAACATGGTAGTTTGAATTTCATTCCCATGATGCTTTTCTTCTGCTTTCCTCGGGGTCGTGGTCTCTCTGCCCCCGGAAATACAAAGGTGTGTGATTCCCGGAAAGGCTCGGCATTCTTGTTGGAGCGGAAGCCCCATGGGGACAGGCTTCTGGCACAGCTGTTTTTCTGACAGAAATTTACAGCCTGGAATGACGCGCTTGAGGGGCGTTGTCAAAGCCCCGGTAACCACTGCTGTAAGGATTCAGGAAGGAGCCATCATATGATTCCAGTAAGTCTGTTGTCAGTGGAGTGGAGACAGTGCCATTGTTCTCTTGTGTCTTACTGAATTTTTTTTTTCCCATGCCACGCACTCAGAGCCTAAAAGAGTAGAGGGAGAGGGTTTACCTCCAAATCTGTAAGTAAGACGTGAGTGAATTCAGATCAAACGTTAGCAGCTGAGGTTTCAGTTCCCTTGAACCTGAAGCAGAGGGATCCTTTTAAATGTATACCAGGATCTGGAGAGATGGCTCAGCTAAAAAAGTGCTTACCATACACATGGGGACCTGAGTTAGATCCCTGAACCAGCTGTGGCAGTGCGTGCTTGTAACTTGCTTTCTGGGGAGGTATAGGTAGATTCCTGGCCTGCGGGCTTAACCTTGTTGGCATGCCCCAGGTCCCAGCACAAGCAAGACAACAAAACCAAGGTGGGGCTGGTGAGGTGGCTTAGTAGGTAAAGGAACATGATGTGCCTGCCTGGCGACCAACGTTGGTCCCAGAACATACACTGTAGAAACAGAAAACCAGCTCCACAAAGTTATTCTCTTAGTCCTACATCCATGTAACTCTCCCCCCATGCTTCATACAAACATGCACGCATGCACCCATGAATGCACGCACCAATAATAATGTCAAGTTTTGAAAAGGAAAGGTGCTTAAGGAATGACATGTATATTGACTTACACATGTGCACGGACGTATACATAGGACACAGATGTGCACATGTACTGGCTGGAAACACTCTATAGGGTGTGGCTGGTGAACTGTATCAGTTAAGAGGAACTTGGAGGTAGCATTAGATTCCTCGCACATGGAGGACCAGGACATCGTATAGCCCTAGTGTGGCTTTTGGCCCTGCTATGACATAGGAGCCCTGGACAGGATGGCGTCTGTGGTCCTTTCTTAAGCAGTTGTCTTTTTATGTCTAAGTGTATTCAGTTCCAAGAGGACTAGAAATATTTCTATTTCTCAGGTTGTTTTTCCTGCCCCTTTGGATTGGTAACTATTGTTTCTTTTGTGAAAGGATGATAAGGGGTTTGTTTCTTTTTTTTTTTTTTTTTTGGTTTTTTGAGACAGGGTTTCTCTGTGTAGCCCTGGCTATCCTGGAACTCACTCTGTAGACCAGGCTGGCCTCGAACTCAGAAATCCGCCTGCCTCTGCCTCCCGAGTGCTGGGATTAAAGGCGTGCGCCACCACACCCGGCAAGGGGTTTGTTTCTTGATGTTCCATAGCTGCCACCTCTTATCTATGTGTCTTGTCTGTCCATCCATCCATCTATCCAGCCACCCATCTTACTTTATTTTGAGTCTGGCCTATGCTGGTCCCCAAGTCAGTGAATAGCCAGGGGTGGCCTTGAACCCGTCATCTTCACATTCCTGTCTTCCAGTTGTTGGGAGTATAGCACTTTTAATTCAGTGCTGGATATCAAACTCAGGAAGCACCTGAGCAGCTGAGACTCGTCACTGCCTTGATTTCTTCTTTTGGCCAGGGTCTTACTGTGTACGTTAGTAATAGGCTGGCCTCAAATCCAAGATTCCCCTGACTCAGCCTGGCCACCAAACCCAAGCCTTGGTCAGATTTTAATCTGGCAGGACGGTCTTCTGAAATTTTACTGGCGTATGAAACCGAAGGTCTGAGAATAGGTTCCAAGATGTCTACAGCCTTCTCTGACAGCTGCCATTCTCACAAATGTGCTGACAGTTTCTGTTAAGTCTCAGGAAAGACTTCCCCTGAGTGTTTGTGGTAATAGCTGGTGCCTTAGTCACTGATCCTGTTGCTGTGAAGAGACACCATGACCAAGGCAATTCATGAAAGGAAGCATTTAACTGGGGGCTTAAGTCCTTTATTCTCATAGTGGGGAGCATGGGTGGTGTGCAGGCAGACATGGTGTTGGAGGAGTAGCTGAGAGCTACATACTGATCTGCAGGCAGAGGGGGGGTGAGGGGCGAGGAGAAGGAAGAGAAACTGGGCCTGCCGTGGTCTCCAACAAGGCTGCACCCACTCTCTGGTGACTAATCAAAGAGGGGCCATTCTCATACAGACCACCACAGTTTGGAATGGTGTCTGAGAAGTCTCCGTTCTGAATGTCCTCAGGCAAGAGAGCTCCTGTGAGTTCCTCTGGGTCAGGAGAAGAAAGGATGGCGTCACCCTTCTCTCCAGAGGTTGTTGGCTGCTGAAAACCTGTTCCTCTCAGTGTAGGGACAGCATAGAGTGATCAGGTGGAGAATACACAAGCTGTCAACAGTTGTGGGATGTTAGCTCAGTGGTGAAGCTTTTGAGCAGCATACTTGAGGCCTTCGGTTCAGTCCCAGTGACAACAAAGTACTTCAGTCAGCACTCTCCTCACTGACTCTCTACAGCAGCATTTTAAGAGTTGGTAGACAATTGAAGCTCTCGGGGAAACTGTCTTCACCATGTCTGCAGTGGGAATCTCCCGAACTCAGAACTCAGCTTGGAGCCAGTGACACGGCTCAGCAGGTAAAGGACCCGCTCTCAGTCCTGACTGGTCTACATGGTGGAAGGAGAGAGCTGACTCTACAGGTGTTCTCAGACCTCCATAGGTGCTGTAACACATATGTGCCCAATCAATGTATTAGAAATCAGTTTATCATCAGATGTTAGGTTTCTTTCCCACGTAGTAGATCAGGAAGTAATTGGACAACATATTGAATGCCTGAAGGTTTGTTTGTTGTGATGGGAACCGAACCCAGAGGTTCGTGTGTGCCAGGCAAGAACTCATCGACCAAGATATATTTCCAGTCCCCAGAGTTCTTAATAACAACTACCTTTTTTTTGGCCTTGATTAATTATCTAAATATGAACTCTGAAGAGTATATGTGCTCTTGTGTAACTCTTCCACCAATCTTCAGTTAGCATCAGGCTCACTCCCTCAGGACAGGTGTGGTGAGGACGGGGATGTTGTTTGGTTTTCACGGGTGGTTTTCATGCCACCCCCATGCTGGGGGCGGGGGCGGGGGGAGACAGGGATTGAAACCAGGCTCGCGTATTTCACAGCTGGTTCTCGTGTGCCCTGTAAGCTTCCTTCTCATTTCTCTCCTGTAATCACCTCATAAACACTGTGATATTTCTGTGAGAGGGAGTCTCTGAGCTAAGGGTGGAGTGGGTCGGGCTGTGTGTATACTTTCTGCTTTTCCTTTGACAGTATGGCACTGCTGGGTCATGTGTCACCCTTGTCATCCCAGGTCACTTTCACAGGGTGAGTATCCTACAATTCAGAGGGTAATTGTGTGTGTGCATGCATGTGTATGGTGTGTGTTTATGTGATCTGTGTATATATATATATATATATATATGTACATATATATACACATATATACACACATATATGTGTGTGTGTTTGTGCACCTGTGCATGCTTGTGTGTGATGTGTGTGCATATGTATGGTGTGTGTGCATGCTTGTGTATAGTGTGTGTGTCTGCATGTGTTTGTGCATGTGTGCGTGAGTGCTTGTGTATGTTGTGTGTGTTTGCATGTGCATGCGTATGTGTGGAGTGTATGTAGTGGTGTGTGTGGTTGTGTATGTATGTATGTGTGTGTATGCGTGTGCACGTGTGTTGTGTGTATGTGGTGTACTCGTGGAGTATGTAGAGGTCACTATTGCCTTCCTCACCTTATGCTTTGAGTTTATGGATTGGCTAGGCTGGCTGGCCCTGAACTCCAGGGATCAGCCTGTCTTGTGCGCCTCCCTCTCTGTGTGGGCGGAACAGATGGGCCCGGCCACACCTGGCTTTTATGTGAGCTGGGGATCCAGACTTGGCCCTCATGCTTGGTCAGCAAGCACTTCACCAGTGAGCCATCCATCTTAGCCCCCAGAGAGTAATGGGACATCTCAGTTGTCCTGGTATTTTCTTTAGCCCCCTTTCTCTTTATTCATGGTAGGGTGCCATACTGGTTCACACGGAGCATGCACCTCATAATTAGACCAAACCCCACAATAACCACGGTAAGAACCTTATTACAAAGCAGTGCAGCTGTTTGCCAATAGGGCACATCTTTGTTGAATAAATCCTACAACAGACAGGTGTATTAAAATGTGATTTACCAAAGGGAAAAAAAAAGAATAACTATATCCATTCATCTGTATCATACTTAGGGTCTGTTTCATTTATAGAGTGTATTCTTTTGTAGTTTGGGTGCCATTGTGTTGCGGCTGTACAGTTTTGTTTTATTTGTTACTGCGTGTGGACCTGTGTGCTTCGTGGAGCATGTAGGGGTGGGGGTAGTCAGAGAACACCTTATGGGACCACTTTCCTGTTTCCACTTTGATGTGGTTTCAGGAATCCCACTCAGGCCAGCAGGCTTGTGTGACAGGCCTTTTACCCACAGGCCTTTTACCCACGGACCGTTTCCTGCCTCCCAGATTTGTGGCGGTGTTTGTGTTCTTTTTCTTCCTTTATTTATTTTGAGGCTGGCCTTGAACCCTGATCCTCCCGTGTCTGTCTCTCGGTGGCCTCACTTGTAGGCTGGGGTCAGCACACCCAGGTTACTTTCACATTCATTGTGTTCGAGTGTGGTTTCAGTGGATTAAGTCTTTACAGCTCGATTTCCTACTTAAGCACTTGTAGTTTTCAGACTAACATTTAGCCTGTGATGAGGTGGGTGGCCATGTGTCTTACAGAACTATGTCCCCTTTTTACACACACACACAGACACACACAGATTTTTCTCAGTTCTTGTTTTGATTTGTTTTGTTTTTCGAGACAGGGTTTCTCTGTGTAGACCAGGCTGTCCTGCACTCATAGATCTGCCTGCCTCTGCCTCTGCCTCTGCCTCCTGAGTGTTGGGATTAAAGGCGTGCACCCGAGACAAGGCCCTGTTTGTTGTTATTTTTTAAATGCCCGCGCTCTCTCTCTCCCTCTCTCTCCTTCTCTCTCTCTCTTTCCCTCCTCCTCCTCTTCTTCCTCCTCCCACACCCCTCGCTCACACTCCCCACCCCCACCCCCCCAGCATCTGGAAGTCAGAGGACAGCATTATGGAGTCAGTTCCTGTCTTCACTGTGGGCTCCTGAGATCCAAGTCAGGTTGACCCAGGCTGACGCTGACCCACCAAGCCCCTATTCTTGCCCCTTTAGTTTAATTTCTTAATAAAACATTTTCCTTCTGCATAGTTCTAAATTATTTTCCTTATGATTTTTTTGTACCTGGTAGATTCTGTGCCAAGTGGGAGCCTCATAATTACTTTTTTTTCTTTTGTATTTTTTTGCATGAAAAAGAGAGACACTGGTCTGTGGGTGAGGTTGGAGCAAGAGGTGTTTCAGGCGGGCGAATACTAAGGATTCCCCCAAGGCAACATCTCCTGAGATGCTTTGTGGCAGTTAGAGCGTAATCTGGAGGGAGGGCTGAGCAGATGCGCGGAAGAGGCCTCTCTCTAAAGATGGTCTATTTACAGCTGTTTGCCCCGTCAGAATGTGGGCCAAATTTCTGATTTTCTTTTTTTTTTTAACTGGAAGCCAAAATCTGGATTCTTTTGTAAAATCTGATTTTAAAAGGGTAGCTAATTCAACATTTTAAATAAGAACTTCCTGCAGACTAAACAAAAATAGCATTGTGGACTGGAGAGAGCCTAGGCGTTTCAGCTCTTAGGAGTAGATAGCCTGCCCTTTGTGTCCAGATAAATCGGAAATGCAGGATTGGAGTGGGAGCACAGTGTACTTTTCTTTAGTTTCCTAAGGCAGGGTGTCATGTCGGCCTGGCTAGCCTGGACCGACCTCCCTGTGTAGATCAGGATAGCCTTAAAGTGGATCAGACCTCTTGCCCACAGAGGGCTGCGATTATACACTCTCCCGAGCACACATGGCTCACTTATAAAAATGTATTCAAAACTTGGTACTATTCTTCTGTTTCACCCTATACACACACACACACACACACGCATACACACACGCAAATGCACACACACATACACACTTGCATGCACGCACACACGCATACACAGTAGAACACGACTTGGAATGTGATGTTTTCTGTCTTTACATTTGGGTATTCGTTCTCTTGCTGGCCTTGAAGTGTAGCCGAGCCAGGGGAAAATCTAGTATGAACTAGAGGAAGAACAGTCTAGCCTGTCCTGCTCTGTGGGTGCTTCTGTGCAAGACACGTCCTCAGATCTGTATCGTCACTGGCTTGGAGCTCCTGTAGTCGACATTTTTATCTCTGCTCGGGGCATCCTTATTCAGTTGAATTATACCTAGGCACACATCCTCTGAAACAGAAGAAAGGGGAAGTGTTTCAGATCTCTGCTCTAGACAAGATCAGAATCCATTACAAGGATGTCCCAGGACACATTTTCGTCTTGTAAGTCTCAGTCACCGTCACACACACACACACACACACACACACACACAGTGGCTAGTGGACTCTCCTGGAACTTTACTTTTTTCCCTGGGAAGAGAACCTATTTGTTCATCTGCAGGTTGTATTTTTAAACCTTAGCAGTGATATCACAGCGTGAACGGAACCAATCCTTCCCGAGTAGAATAACTTTAAATGTCTATTCTTCTTGAGACAGTCTCGTGTAAGTCCATCTGGCCCCCAAATCATAATGTAGCTGAGGCTAATCTTGAGGGTTGTAAGAGGTTTTTAATTTTATGTGTATAAGTGTTTTGCTTGCATGCATGTCTGTATACCACACGCGTGCCTGGTGTCCTGAGGTCAGAAGAGGGCAAGAAGGCATTTGGGTCCCTTGGAACTGGAACAACAGGTGGTTGTGAGCTGCTAACTGGGTGCGAGGACTTGAACCTGGGTCCGCCAGAAGGACCATCTCTTCTGCCCTAACCTTGAACTTTGAAACTTGGGATCTTTCTGCCTTGCTTAGTTTCAGGTGTGTGCTGCTAACTCACCTTGTTTCCGTGGCTTGGGAGTATTGGGAGTCAGGGGGATGGCTCTAGCCAATCAAGCTTTAAATTTCCAATGTTTTAAGGGTTTTAGAATGGCTGCATTTAAAAGTTCCTCGGCAAATGCTTACAACAGTATGGATTTGGCGTGGATGTTTTTCCTTCTCTCATTATGGAACAGGTTTGTGGTATCTGAAGAGTAGGTACATTCCTCACACGCAGGAAGTGTCTTTGCACTGGTTTGGGACATTGTGAACTAAAAAGTTGTACAGAGACGTGTTCTTTGTTTTTTTGGGAAGGTTTCTCAGTAACAGCCTTGGCTGGCCTTGAACTCATGGAGATCTGCCTGGCTCTGCTTCCCAAGTAATGCTGGGATCAAAGGCATGCACCACTACTGCCTGGCTCTCCCTACCTCCTCAAGATGCCTTCATCAAGCTCCTTATAAAGTGACATTGTGTAAAGTGAAGAGAGAAGGCACCCCGGGCACCTAGTCTGGAAGCACCCGGAGGGAATGCGATTGCAGTTTGCCTGGTGCCCGCTGTGGCGGGGAATGCTTTATTACTGCCTTAGCTCATTTATTCTGCACAGCAGTCCTGTTTTGTAGTGGGGTAACCAAGGTCAGTCTTCCGTCAGCTGCTCCGCCCAGTCAACAAGGACAGCCGAGTAATTCAAGGTCACATAGTCTGGATTATAGTTAAGTGAAAGAGGGGTGATTTGAACCCAAGCAGGCTAGCTTCAGGATCCCGGCTAATGTAAAAGTAATGCTGCCACTACTGCCTGGCTCTCCCTACCCCCTCAAGATGCCTTCATCAAGCTCCTTATAAAGTGAAATTGTGTAAAGTGAAGAGAGAAGGCACCCCGGGCACCCAGTCTGGAAGCACCCATACTTTTACATTTGCTTTGTTTGTTTGCTTGTTTGTTTGTTTAATTTGGCCTTTTTTTTTTTTTTAAACAGATCTCACTCAGGCTCAGCCGCCCTTGAACCCACAGTGATTCTGCTGTGTCTGCCTCCCAAGTACTGGGATTGCAGGTGTGGGGATACTGTGCTTGGCCTGCAGATCTGTTCTAGAAATTTCCTTAACTTTCCATATCACTACAGTCTTGAGATCAACATCAGAGTTTCACTGGAAACAAAGAAAATCCTATGCCTCTGCTCATGTGCTTCCCTTAACCGGCACAAGCAAATGAAGCATAGAACAGAGAGCCCAACTCCAGCCTTCCTGGAGCCATGTTCCAGACAGTGGACTGACCAGTCTGAGGCTGTACTGAGAGCCTGTTGCTGTGACAACCCTCATCCCTGCCACCAAATTCTTTTCAGGAACACAAAACCTGCCTTGTTTTACCTGTCCTTCACAGGAGTGCGCTTGGTGAGCTTCCAAAGTATATTTTAAAATCGCCTCTTACAATCGATGTGAGCTGTGGGAAAGACCTGGGCTTTGGGGCTTAAAGAACGGGAGTTCTGAGCTCGCTGTGTCTTCTCCAGCCTGCACACCCTGTAACCTTGGCTTTCTCAAAACTTGCGGTTCCTCCCCTGTGCGAGGGGGAGGGGCCCATCTCTGCTGTAACTGGCTTGGCCAGGGTTAGGAGCTTCTACATGCAACAGTGTTTCATTAACAACAAAAGCCACATGTGTTGGATAATGAGCTGCCCATCACAACCTTGCCGAGCCTGGGAATTCGTTTTCCATAGTGAGTGGGGAGATAGGTAGATGGGTGGGTGGGTGGGTAAGGCTGTGCTGGTCTGAACTCTTTCTTTCAGTCCCTTCTTACCTGTGTTAGTGTGGAGACCAGAGTGTGGGCGTTGACTCCATTTCTGGCCACAACTCTTTTTTTTCTTGGTTTCTCTCTCCTCCTTCTTTGGGCTGGCTTCCAGTTTCCCCACAAAGTGCTATTTGTTTTAAGGGTGAAGCAGGCGGTTCTCTGGGCAGCAACACTGGCTGCAGGCAGTTACTGTAGATCATCGTAGAAAGCCAAGCTGGAGTGGGAGGGAGGCTGAGGGGCTTGTGCCTAAAACTTGGTACATTGATTTTTTTTTTTTTGAAGGAAAGCAATAGAAATATTATGAAATGTCCTTCACAGCAGAACAAAACTGAGTTAAGGAGAAAGGGTTTTCAGAAGTCCCTGTTTATGACTTTAAAGCCCTCTCCCTCCTCCTTTTCCTCCTTCCCTTCCTTTTTATTTCGAGAAAAGAGGACCCTTTTGAGTATCACTCTGTCTACCATGCACTTCAGCAGGAGAGGAAGTGCGTGGAGGTCCTATCATTGACCACAAGACAGTGATCACTGTAATAATGCATTTTGTCTAAACTCTCCAAGCTTTCCCCCCTCAGTCCTGAAGGTCATTGCCATCTCTGTCCCATATCAGAGATTGTAAAACTGAGGTTCGCACAAGGTAACATGTCGGCATTACCGTGCTGGGCTGTAACTCAGTGAAACGTTCGACTCAAGTCTGGCACTCAAGGTGTGCAATTCTGTGTTCACCCTGCTTCAAGGGAGCAGCCAGCATGGGAGTAGCAGCCAGCATGAGAGTAGCTGTGGAGGATTTGGCACGTGGCAGCCCGCAGTCTGTGCTGCGGACTTGTATGAGCTGCGCTTTGGGGGCAGTTTCTCTAAGGAGGAGACTAATTTTGACTGCAAAGTCTGGAGGTGACTTGAGCAGGAGCTGACCGGTAAAGGAGATGGTGACAGGTAGAGAGAGACCTGGTAAGAGAGGGAGGGACTTTGGGACAGCCTATAACTTTGGTTCTGTGGCAGACTGGGGGTCAGAGGAGGTGTGGGGCAGGTTTGGAGGGTCAACGCATTCTGCTGTGGAGTATGGGCTTTTGAACAAAAGGCATTCCATTCGAGGATGGAATCTTTTAGTTGTAAAAAATTAATTGTATTACTTATCAAAGATCATGGGTGCATGCATGGCACGTGCCAGCCACTGTCAGTGTGTTTGGGAAGCAGCCCTGTCTGTCCTTCTGCCGTGGTTCTTGGGGCTGAACACAGGTCCTCGGGTTGGCGTGGCAAGCATTTCCCCAGGTGGCTGAGTCACCTGACCAGCTGGCTTCATTTTCTGAGACAGAGTTTTATGTAGCTCAGACTGGCCTTGAAGGCCTTATTCTTCTGCTTCTGCCCCTCGTGTGCTGGGACTACAGGCCTGGACCATGCCCCCCTCCACTGTATGTTCTTGAGAAGGGAGAGAAAGCAGCCGTGTGTCTGCAGCATGGCCAGAGCAGCTGGGGGTGGGGTGGGGGGTGGGGGCGTTCCTTAGGACCTGGGAATTATTTAAGTGCACAGCTTCCACAAGCTCCCCTGCTGTCACTCCGAGGCTGCAGATCTGCCTGAGAAACTGTTTAAGGGGCCCGTGTGTGACTGTGCACTCTGGCGAGGGCTTTGGGACAGTTAGGAGAAGAATCTGGGTTGCAGCCAATGTGCAGTTTGTATGGGAGATTTTTAAACGCTGAGGAGAGACCAGTCATCCGACCCTGCGTGCATGCACTCCCTCGCACGCAATCATGAGTGTGAGTGTATGCACACCCGTCTGAGGCCAACTGTCTGCCGCTGTGCTATTTCTCTCCATTGATCTCCACCTATCTTTTGAGATAGATAGGGATTCTAAGTGGACTTGTTGCTCACAAATGCTCTGGTTGTGCAGGTGAATTCTGGGGAGCTAGCTGTCATGTCTGCTGCCTCCTGCTCCCCACCCCCGCCCGCAGATTACAGATGTGTGACTGTCTAGCTTGAGTGTGTGTGTGTTTATGCTGGGGAGCTGAAATGTAGCGCTCACACCTTGAACTACCTCCAGTCCCACAGTGTGTCTCTATTCCCTGTAAATAAGTGTAACTTCAGAGCATTGCCATTGGACATATGCTGTCTCTGCCATCTCTCCACTCGCAGCTAGAGGAGTGCTCAGTCTGCTCTGCATCTCCTACCATTGTGTAAAACTCTCCTCTTTCATATATTAGAAGGAAATGGAAGATGGGGGTTTACTGTTGGCTGCCTGTCTCCCTTGACTGTCACACTATAGTAATGCGCCTTCTGGAGACTTGCCTACATGACAGCCCTACTGTGCCACTAGCTGATAAAGGTCCACGGCGGAGTGACACGACTTCCTGTTAGAATGAAGATGTGAGTGTGTGCTTAGTGGTGAGGGTAATTTATGTAAAATGGATGCAGTAGTTCCTGGCTCAGAGTTAGTTGTTGCTATCGTTATTGTCGGAACTGCAGCCCAGAGGCAGTCCTTCCATACTTCTGTCCCTGGCGAGATCTGTCCCTTTGAAAATAGCTGCCCAGACCACAGAGTCCCGAGAGTGACTGACGTATCAGGAAGTTTCAGTTACGTAGGGTTCCTTCTTTTAAGGCTTTTTATTTTCTAGAAGCACGCCTTGCTTACACAAACAAGCTTGCTAGGATATATAGCTGGAGCCTGTATCCTATAGCTGAAGCCCCTATCCTGGGGTGGGGAGGCTTTCCCCGCCCCTCCTTATTTCTCAGTTCATTCTTTAGACTCTTTGGAGCTCTGAGATGGTCACTTGTACATTTCCTGTGATCCACTGAGTAAAGGCCTTTACAAACCCTCCTCCCTCCCTTCTTTTCTTTCCTTTTTTGCTTTCTGTTCTCTCTCTCTTTCTCTCTCTCTCTCTCTCTTTCTCTTTCTCTCTCTTTCTTTTTTGGTTTTTCAAGACAGGGTTTTTCTGTATAGCCCTGGCTGTCCTGGAACTCACTCTGTAGACCAGGCTGGCCTCGAACTCAGAAATCCGCCTGCCTCTGCCTCCCAAGTGCTGGGATTAAAGGTGTGCGCCACCACTGTCGGGCTGTTCTTTCTTTCTTGACAGGGTCTCCCTGTGTAGCCCTGACTGATCAGAATCTGGTTATGTAGCCCAGAATGGCCTCAGACCCACAGAGGTCTTACCTCATTCACCTAAGTGCTGGGACTAAAGGCATCTCTATGACTGGCCCACTCTTCTCTTTTAAACTTTGTAGCAGCTGCTGACTTTTGAGGCAAGGTTGTAGCTCAGTCTGGCCTTGAACCTCTTTTGTAGCCAAGGGTATTGTTGAACTTTTTATCGCCTTACCTCACCTCTAACTCCCCAGGTTTGGAGATTACAGATGAGGACCACCCAGCCCGGTTTTTTCTCTCTTGGGGACGAGTCCAGCAGCCTCATGCATGCTAGGCAATAGGACACCAACTGAGAAATGGTGCTAGCCATGACTTTTGAAGGATAATTATTTTTTTCTGAGAAGGTAAACAGTTCTGTCAAGGGAGAAGCTATTTTTCAGCATTAAAGACATTAGAAATGATAATTTATGCTTAAAATAACAAGGTTAGCCCAAATTTTAGTTTTCTTCTCCCTGTGTCTGCTGTTCTTCATCCCAGCACGTATCTGCAAACTTTTCTCACGACCTCCAGTCCCAGCCGTGTGTGTACTGAGCCAGAGTACAAACGGACCATCGGCTTTTCATTCAGGGGATGACATTTGTCATGGAACTTTACTGATTAGTGGAATATCAGGATGTATTTGATGGTGATCAGCCTCGGGTCCTAGAGTTTCAAGCATATTCCCACTGTCTTGCCGTCTTGGGGCTAGAGGCAGATACTGGGCATGGGCACCTACAGGACCTCCTTTGAGAATTAAAGGGAGCACAACACTGTAGCAGCTTGTTTGTCTACCATCTCTGTTACTTTGACTGAGCCCTGTGCTCATCCTCGTTTGCCCTTCCAGCACCTCCCAAATTAATGTTCTATGCAAATTTGATTATACCAATGTGAACAGGTTCTGTTACTTCTGAGTAGAGATTACATGGTGTTTCTTCTGGCTCTTTTCTTCCCCTTGTTAGTAAAGGTATCGGCTGTCTGCCTCTAGGCTGTTTTGGTTGCTCTGTGGTTCTTGGGGGCCACGGAAGCTGCAGTTGATCAGGGGTCCTGGCTTCTCAGGTCACTGTATCAACTGCTACTAAGATCTCAGCGCATGAAGTCTATCAGGTTAGTGAGCTCCCTGCAGTTGCGAGTTCAGCTGCCTCTGAGCCAGGCAGTTCTACAGTCTGGAAATCTATGGTGCTGTCAGGTGGAGGAAGCACTGGCTCTTCCTGGTTGGCCTTGCTGCAAATATCTGCGCTTTCTTGTAGTTGTTCCTTTATTCCGTAACTTTTATCAGACTCCAGGTTCCTGCTGTGCTGCTGCTGCTCTCTGTAGTGTGGTGACCAGTGGTTACACTGTTGCCATGGAAAGGAAGATCTGAGGATTTAGATGTACTCATAACCATGACATCAGACCACTCTACTGGGGAAGGCACACTCTCAGGTGTCCTGCTGGTAATTTGTTAAAATGTAGATACTGTGGCCAGGCCTTTATTCTAACACCCTAGAGACAGACCAGCAGAGGCAGGAGGATCTCTGAGTGTTGGATGAGTGAATAACAGCCTGGTCTCCATAGTGAGTTCCAGGCTACTGGAGTTACCCAGTGAGACAGGAAAATAGCTACTGGAGCCAGCCAGGGTGCTGGAAGAATGTACCGGCAAGGACTTGGGGCAAACTTAGATTTCTCTCTGTTTCCTGGCAATTTATCCATTTTGTAGGGACTGGTGGAGGCAGGAAATTACGTCATACATGTGTCATGATTGACATTTTCTTGAGCCAGAGTTAGTGTTTAAAACGTTTGACTATCAGGCGGGGCGAAGTGGCACGTCTTTAATCTCACCACTCCAGAGGCAGAGGCAGGCAGTTCTCTGTAAGTTCAAGGCCAGTTTGGTTTACAGAGAGAGTCCCAGGACAGCCAGGGTTATACTGTGTCTTGAAAAAGAAAATAATGAACAAATAAACCATTGATCATCAGCTTCAAAAGTTTATAATGTAATTTCTGGATGGGGGGCACTTTTTTTTTTAATCTCATGCCCTTTACATGGTTGTCCCATTGAAAGGAAATGGAATGAAAATCAGACTATTTATCTGTACCACACGTTTTTTATGACCTGTAGTTTTTGTTACATACAGTAGGTGATTAAGAGTGGGTGTTGCCAAGACTGTGTGTGCGCCTTATTCCCTGTTGATTTCTGCGTTTTCTTACTCCTACCTCTTACGTGTGTTTGGCTACATCAGGTACTTGTGTATGCACAAAGTCAGGCTTTTCCCCGCTGGGAATTGCTAAGTATCTGTTTCTGTAGCTGCCTCCAGTCCTAGGAACTGTGACCTTCCGGTCTCTGCCACTGAGCTGAGAGCATAGGGAAGCTCTGACTGCTTTATAAGAAAGTCATTTTAAGAGTATTATTGCCGGGCGTGGTGGTGTATGCCTTTGATCCCAGCACACGGGAGGCAGAGGCAGGTGGATTTCTGAGTTCGAGGCCAGCCTGGTCTATAAAGTGAGTTCCAGGACAGCCAGGGCTATACAGAGAAACCCTGTCTCGAAAAACCAAAAAAAAAAAAAAAAAAGAGTATTATTGCCTTAGTAATAATCATGGTATCTATTAGAATTGTTAGGACAAATTACTTTTAAGCTGCTTGGGTTTCAAATACATCACTTTAAAAGTAAGTGTACAGAGAGAATGAAAACAGTCCTTTAGAGAAGGAAGCCGAGATATCCAGCGTAGAAGGTGAATGGCTAAAGCATGCTTTCCAAAGAAAAATGCTTGTCCCGAGTGTTCAGCGGTCAGTAGGCAGCCAGTGTTCCCTGCGATTTCTTTGCTGGGAACATTTTTAACAGTCCTCACTTGTTTGAAGGTATTTGGATTTAGTCAAACTTTTGCGCCATCTCTTTTGTTGTTGTTGCTGGATTTCTTGTTTTGTTTTTGAAACAGGGTCTCATGCATCCCTTGCCGGCCTCAGACTCGATATGCAGTAGAGGATGAATTGTGAATTCCTGATCATCCTGTCTCTGTCTTCCAAGTACTAGGATTGAAGGACTGGGCCGCCATACCCTATCTAATTTTTTTTCCTCTTCTAGCCTCTCTGTGTATTACACTCAAAATCACAGATGTTGACCTACTATCTAAAGAATAAGAGAGGGTACACAGAATAGTCTGGTACAATTTTGTCCACCCCGTTTCAACCCAGCATGGGTCTTAGTGACTAGATAAAATTATGCTTAGATGCTGCTCATGAGCACAGTCAACCATATCTACTGCTGGTACTATGTTGTGGGTAGTTTTCTTTGCCCGGGAAGGAGTGTGCTCCTGTCTTCTCTTTCTACCCAGCCTTGGCTCCAGGAGGTTTCACTCCACCACCACCAGCCCACTCCACTCCCAAGACCCTTAAATCATTGGATAACACACACACACACACAGGCAATTCCTTTATAATTTGCCTTCTTGGTACAATTGTTGGGCACAGGTGTCTACTGCCTGGAAAAGTGTGCCCTTGCCAATTTATTATCTCTGTCTCTCCACCTACCCTAAACGTAGTAGCTAGTCCCACTTAGCCCCTACCAAACATCCTTGGCCACCCCACCCGCAGCTGAGGTTGCAGGCCCTAGCCCTCCCAAGGTCTTACATGATTGTTCTGTTCTTTTCATTCCAAGCATGGCAGAAAAAGTCCCTCTGCTCCCCTGCGTCTGCCTTTTCCTCCTGGGACCTGGAGGTCCTGCCCATATCTTCTGCTGAACAATACGCCCCCTGGTCTTTTTTACTGACAAATCAAGAACCAATTGGAGAACAGGATGTTAATATCAGAACCTCCCCTTAAACCACTATGAAAACTAAAATCAGTTGTCCTTTGTAAAGTAAATGATTGTGCCTTAGGGTTTACCAAAATTTGGGGAGACAGTGGGTAGTTGAGACACCATTACAAGTTAAGATGTATTTATGTGCACTTTGGTTTATGTTTGAGGTGAGGACTTGCCCTGCAGCCCAGGCTGGTGAAACCTCGAGCAGCCCTGCTGGCTTTGCCTCCCAAGTGCACCTCCAAGCCAACTGAGGGATTATGTGTTAAAAATGAGGGTTTTTTTCCCCCTGAGTAAAAGATACATACCCACAGACAAACTACCAAATCACCTCTATCCATTTAAAAGGAAAAATAGACCGCAGGTGAGTGTTCGCTCATTTACCTTCTGCCTTATAACACGGCTCAACACTGAGTGTGTGCGCACACACACATATGCAGGCAAATGCTCATACACATAACATAAAAGTAGGTTAAAACCCCACCTGTGCTGTCTTGCTTCTGCTGAGCTCGGTGGTTATACCTGCCCCTGCCCTGGCAGTTGGGAGAATTCTGTGGCATAGGTTGGCCCGTTGGGTGTATTATTAATTTTTTGATGTAAGGAGGTTCATGACTCTTGCGTTTGGAAGCTGAGAGTACCCAGCTCAGACTCTGACATTGTACTTCAGCTTTTGTGACCAGGGAAGCTGTGCTTTCCAGAGCAGCCTGGAGATTGGCCCAGATGGGATCCTATCCTGTCCTGCAGCCAGATCCTCTGAGAAGATGAACCGCCTGGAGCCCCGTGTTACGTTTTGCCTCGAGAAGGGACACTCATTCTGGCTCTGGGAAGATGGTAATAGCTCTCTGGGGGCCATGCCAGTTGAATCAGCCAGTTGGCTCTCGAACGGCTTCCTTGAAAGCCATAGGCCGAGTTTTCGAGGCTCAGTGCCAGGGGCCACCTTTCCAGGCTGTGTTGCTGCGCGTGTTCCCCTGGAAGGGAGGGCTGAGTCAGGAACATCTATCTGCTGCGAAGGCTGTGGGTGGAGGGCATCTCGTAGGGAACCAGACAGCTTGTCAGCTTTCTTTCTCATGCCTGCATCCATCTGCAGACAGACTGATACCCCCACGGAGAGACCTTGCGGTAAGCAGTTTCAACCTTCAAAGCTGTGCCTCCCTTAAGTGAAGAGCGAGCAGCCATGTTTTGAGAGAAGATAACTTAATTTGGAGCCTTTAAAATGGCTTTTGCACAGTGTACTAGGTTGTGATACTGAGGGAGAGGAGCTTTCAAACACAAACACACACACACACACTTTCTAAAATCAATGTCTTGAGACTAATGAAGGCCCCAAGCAGATCCCCCTTATCCTCCAAAGTGCAGGGATATTACAGGACTGTGCTACCCCAAGCTACTACACTTTTAGTTTCTGCCTTCTCTTCTTGCCTCACTATGATTTTGGGGTCCCCCTACTTTGGATAATAGTAACAGGAAACACAGTACTGTGATACACCCAAGGAGCTGAGGAGGAACGATGTGATATCAGGCCTGGTGCACGTGGAGGGGAATGCATCACGTTAGTGACAGTGTGGTATTCAGTGGAACTGTGTATCCTAGTGCATTGCTCAGGGCCAGGAAGAAATAAGCATGGCTTACTTACTGTTGACAGGGTCCCAGGTATCCTCCTGTCTATGTTCCACAGGGCTGGCATTACAGCCTCATATCACCATACCTGGCTCTTGACATGGGTACTGAGAACGCAGCTCAGTTGCTCAGACTTACGTGGTAATCACCGTACTGACCAAGATATCTTCTTTTTTTTTTTAAATATATTTTTTATTACGTATTTTCCTCAATTACATTTCCAATGCTATCCCAAAAGTCCCCCATACCCTCCCCTGACTCCCCTACCCACCCATTCCCACTTTTTGGCCCCCAAGATATCTTCTTAGCCTTTCTTTTTGTGTGTGTGGAACTTTTTAAAAAAGGATTTAAGTTTTTATTTCCTATGTGTGTATGTTTTGTCTGCATGCATCTTTTTTTTATGTATCATATTCATGCCCAGTGCCCAAGAAGGCCAGAAGAGGGCATTGGAGCCCCTGGAGTTTCAGACAGGTGTGAGCTGCCATGTGATTGCTGGGAGCTGAACCTGTGTCTATGCAAGAGCAGCCAGTGCTCTTGGCCACCGAGCTGTCTCTCTAGCCCCTCCTTGCCCTTTTCTAGGACTTATGCTTTTCCTTAAGAGTAAGGAACTCTTTCAATCCCAGCACTCAGAGACTGAGGCAGGCAGGCAGATCTGCAAGTTCTAGGCCAGCCTGGTTTACATAGTGTGTCCCAAGCCAGCTAGCCATACAGTGTTTCTAAAAGTTTCATTTTTCTTCAGAGATTATCCTTCTGGACTCTTGGGGTTCTAATGAGTAACTGGAACAAAGGGATAGCAAAGGTATTTTAAGAGTGGAATGATGTCCTTCGAAGCTGATGATTATTGGCAGGTTAAAAACTGCAGGAAGTTTTGAGCTGAGGCTTTCCTTCTGACTGGGGACTTTGTGAGACCTTTGGGAAGAAGCATTCCGTTTGTCAAAAGCATTGTTGGGTCCAGCCATGGGATACTGGTGGGCAGAGCAGGACCTAAATGGATTCAGAGCCCTTCAGGAGATTTGTAGATAATTTGCAGACTAAGGTGAGGGTCACTGATTTTTGAGGCCTCTCTGCCCTATCTCTGCCAGACTTGAATTCATTTATGTCATCTACATACAGCTCAGGTCTGTGCCGCTCTGTCTCATGAAGGGGAAGGGTGGGACCAGTGAGATGAGGATTGTGTTCTGTGCAGGTGTCTAGAATGTCCTTATTGCCAAGACTCCTGACTTTTAAAGATATCTTCCATTTCTTAGCCTGTCTGTCTGGAGGGTAGCAGCTACATGCTACGGACAGATGAATGTCAAGTAAGTGCTAACGAAGGAAATGGCCAGTGGGGAATGGCCAGTCATTTTCCTGAAAACTTCAGGCAGGCATTTGTGTTTTAGCAAGCAGCGTTTGCCTTCTTAAACCTGCCCTATTAGACAGAAAGCAATCCGTGGGACAGATATTAGCTCCTTAGGTTCTGCACTGGACAGACTTTGTCCCTTGGCATTTGAGTGAACATCAAAACCTGTTGAACTTTTGCTACTCAGTAACTCTGAAGAGGCTGACAAGGCAGTACAGTTCCTGGATGAGTGCACCCCATGCCCCCCATCTTGCCCCCTTAGTCATCAAGGTCCGTGCAAAATCAGTTGGGTGAAAAACCCAGCTCCCTCACAGTGGGAACCTGTAAATTACAGGACCATTCTGAGACAAGGGATGGATCCCAGATGGTCTCTGGCCTTGACTTCTCCCCTAGAACTCGCTATTGTCCTAGGAATTCAGAACATAGAGGAAATGACCCAGATTTTATACTTAGCAAAAACCTGGATTCAGCTCTCCAGTGGACCACTCTGTAGCTGAGACATCGGGCCAATTACTTAACTTCTTGACCCTGTTTCCTCATCTGGGAATATGGGAGCAAGGTTTTTATAGAGCTGTTGGGAAACCGCTAAGACCTAGCTGGTGCAAGGTCTTAACACCGAATAGGACCTCTGAATTTGCAGCAGTTTCTTCCTACTGTCAGAATTTAGCTTTTAAAAATATATATAGAATAATCATACTTTGTTGTTTCTGTTCTGTTTAGAAACAGGAGCAACTTAATTAGACCAACAGGTTGATGCCACAAGGAGTCATCTGTTGTGTGATAGTTCCAGGTACAGGGGCAGACAGGTTGCAAACTCTGGCCAACTCCTGGAGTTGGTGAGATCTTGCCTTTGGTAGATTTTGAGCCACCTGTTTACTTTTTTACAAATTAAAAAAAAGAATAGTTGTTTATTTACATGTTTGTGGGCACTTGTGTGCTGCTGCAGTCATGGAGCTCAGAGGATAGATTGTGGGAATTGGCTTTCCCATCTTCCACCTTGTAGGTCCTCTGCTTGGTGACAAGTGCCTTTACTGCTGAGTCATCTCCCGCTGCATGCCCCACCCCACCCCTCCTCGTGCGCCTTAGTTTAGTATTACTTTTAAGTCGGTGCCAGCCTGTAAAGGCACTTGTCATCAAGCCCGACCACTTAAGTTAGAACCACAGAACCCACGAGGTGGAAGGAGAGAACTGACTCCAGACAGTTATCCTCTGACCACCACACATACACCGCGTTCCGCTGCGCCGCCCACCTCCCCCGCCATAAATACATTGAAAAAAAAAAAAAGCAAAAAAGGAAAGTAAGTTGGACTTTGACCAAATTGAACGTCACCTCAGAACTTATAACTTTTCTGTGATTCATAATCATGTGGAAGAAAAGTTGAGGGTTTCGTTCTCGGGGAGGATTGGTATGTGGTAAATGGGCTGGTGATCCCCTTGATCTGAATGGAGAGACCCTAGGAGGAATCCAGTATTTGCAGGGTTCACCCCCACCCCCTTCCCCCATTTCGTGACAGCTGTATTGCGGTAGCTGTGCACACGCTTCGCTTTTGAGTCAGCTAGGCACAAGACAAGTAATTTCCCATCCTGAAGCTCCCTGCTGCGCGTGGATCTGCTGGGATGTGGCTGCTAACTTCCCAGATTTGCATACTCGCTGCCTCCTCTCCCTTGGCAAGGCTCCGGTCTTTATACCTTCCCGGAGGTGATTCTTCTCTTGGGAGGCGGAGGCAGGGTAGGGAGGTGAGGCAGGGGGAAGGCGAAGGCTGAGTGCCCGCTGCTCACCCCAGGGAGCCTGAGCGTGAAGTCTGCGCAGGGAGGTCCGTCCTGCAGCTGGGGCTGGACCTGCGGCCGGCAGGGGGAGGCCGGACCGGGGCAAGCGAGCCGGGTGGCCGCGGACCCCAGCGAGCAATCGCTGGCTGGATGGCTGCTTGTGCGAGTGCGAGACGCTGCCCCTCGCTCACTCGCTCCATCCGCGGCTGCTGGCTGTTCCGCGGCCCCTCTGCCAACACACTCTCTTGCTCTTTGAAACAGGAAGTGCACTGCTGACTGCAACGTGCTGCCGGCTCCCAGGATGGAGGAGTGAAGTCTCGCGTCGCAGCGGTTCCAGCCCCCGGAGCCTGCCCGCAGCCGAGTCCTCGAGAGCGCCCTGAGGGAGCAGGGTGGCCACCTGGTCCAGGTGCGCGGGCTGGGGCGGGAAGGAGGGGTCGTTGCTCGTGGGGACTCTCTTGATTGCCTGTGCCTGCCACCATGTCCTCTTCCAGGAGTCTCCGTCACTTTGTCGCCACCGCCCAGGTGTATGGGACAGGGCAGGAAGGTTCTGGCAGCGTGGTTTGGGGACCTCAGGGTATTCCCCTAGACTGGTGCTCTCCAGGCTGGGCTGCCCTGGGACTGTCTGGGCTGCCTCCTGGAGTCCCTAGCTGCCCTCACCACCCTTTCCAGCTGCTGCCCGGAGCAGCTGCTCTTTGTTCCTCACTCTTTGGCCTGAGGCTGTCTAAATACCGCTCTGGGAAGCTGGAGACTGTTGGGTGTTGCTGAAGTTGGTATGAGGGCGAAAGTGGATCGAGAAGGAGGAAGCTGGTGAGCTCTGGGCAAAGCTTACAAAAGGCTTGACAGGGAGGCTGGGAGGCAAGCTAAGGAGCTGGGTTGCTTGTAGAGCCAGGCTATCACAAACTGAGGGAATTGGTGGTGCAGACACACACTCGGAAAGGTAGGGATCATGAATGAGCGAGCAACAGCAGAGAGTTCTGAGGTGTTTAGTCTGGTGTCTGGCTGGTGAACACTGCTGTAGTTTCACTGTGTGGAAACATGGTGCTTTATAAATACGAGCCAGACATTTTAAATTTATTAAACTCCAGTTGTCACCAAACTAAAATAGAGATGACTTTCCTGAGACTCACCAGGTAGACATGATTTCTTAACCATGCCTTGCTTGGTTCCAGGTGCTAGTAGGAGGCGGATAGATGCTCCAGGACAGGTGGATTTACAGTGTAGACTTCACACCTTTATTTCAGAGGATGTTCCTCTACAGGCCTAGACTTCTTCTCCCTCAGTGGAGCAAGGCCTGGCTGTATTTATTCACGGGAGATGGCCATCTCGCTAGGGAACCACTTTGGCTGAGGAGACTCTGTTTGGGATGGTTGTTATGACAAGCTAAATGTCTGAGCCGCGGAGAAGCCAGGAGAAGCCAGCAGCAACGTCTTGCTTCTTTTGGAGGCTGAGGTGTGAGCAAGTGGCAGCGGGGAGAAGAGGGAGGCTCTGCCAGATGAGAGGCTTTTTCTGTGCATACTCCAGTCCTTCGTCTTGTTGGTTGTCATGCTTTCTCAGAGGCAAGCTGATTTCTGAATTTAAGTCCATGCCCCTCAGTGGCAACCATCCCTTTTGGGGTGGGACAGGGACTGGTGTCTTACCACGTAGCATGGACTAGCCTGGAGCTCAGATGTGCCTGCTTCGAGAATGCTGGGATCACAAGGCTGGCAACTCCACACCTAGTCTAACTGTATCCCTCTTATAGCTATATCCTAACTTCACAGTAACATGTATCTTGGCATAATCAATTTTGCTTTCAGAGAAAACTCTCAGATTGGTCAGTACGTCTGTGCCCCATGGTTTTAGTATCAGCAGTCTGCAGATGGTTTCAGTGATAGAACCTCCTTGTTTCGGGGATTCTTCTGAACATCCATTTATTAAATACCTCTGTCACATTTATTTATCCCGTGCGTGTGTGTGTGTGTGGGGGGGGGGGGGGGCTCACACACAGTGTAGTTGCAGGATTCAGTTCTCTTCTTCCACCATGTGGGTCCCCAGGGATCAACCTGGACCGTCAGGCTTGGCGCAGGTGTCTTACCTGCTCTGCCCTTCAGCCAGCCCCAGAGCATTGATCTCTTTAAATTAGAGATTTTGAGCACCTTGATAATTTCAGCAGTTAGCATAATATAGTAGCAGCAGCCAAGGCATTTTGTATGGACTGAGCAGTTAATTTCCTCCTTGCTAGATAGATAGGCCTTGACCTAGGTTTGAAGTTAACTGTATAGTATCTGTATTTATGCCCCTTCTTTTTCCAGATACTCCCCAAGAATAAAAACAAATCATCCAAGAAGCCCCCACCTCTTTCTCTCCTTTTCTTAGTTCTGCTATGGCATGAACTCAGGACACTGTGGCCAAGGTCCACCCAGTTACACTTGATCACACACACACACACCACCTCTGAAGGATCTATATAGCCATATTATTATTCATATTCCAGGAGTATGCATTGCCCTCAGGCTTAGTAAATTGCTTGAGGACTTTTTTTTTAACATTAATTTTTTTTTTTAATTTACTTATTCCTTAAGGATTTTGGTGTCTATCTGTCACTCTGCTTTAATATACAGTGGACTGGCTTCTCTGACCCTCTGTAGGAACAGGATATATTCCCACATCAGTGTGAACTTGAGAGGAATACAGCCTTGGGCATCTTTCTCTGTTTGTAGGACTACTTTCTGTATCTTACAAGCCAGTCGGTCCTGGCAGTAGTGAGGTGAAGCAGCCCATTTATGCAGAGAGTAAGGCTGATACGAAGGTTGTCAGCCTCTGTAAATGGAGATGCTGGGACTCAGACAAGGGTCTTGGATTTGTGGCTCTTGACTCTTTCATGGTAATTTGGGAACTTGCTGCCTCAGGACAAGAGAGCAGTGCTAAGTCAGGTAGGCCTTTGCTGGTCCGAAAAGGACCAGCACATGGGATCAGGTGTCCCCTTGGCCCCCAGTTTGGATTTCTCCTATTCCTCTGTCTTGACTAAGCTTCTTCCTTTGTCTGTCATGGGGTTTAATTGCATTTATATGAATATGATTTATGTTCTGCCAAAATTCTTACAGCATGTTGTAATCTGCGGCGTCCCATGTCAGGTGTCCGCAGGCACGTGCCCCACAAGCTTTCAGTATTAAAGAAAACCTACTCAGCAGGTCACAGTGGTACGTGTCTGTCATCCCAGCACTCAGGAGGCAGAGGCAGGCGGATCTCTATGAGTTCCAGGACAGCCAGGGCGGGTGCCTTGGAAGATAGGATAGATAGACAGACAGACAGAGACAGACAGACAGATGAAAGGACTCTCTGGTTTGTTTCTCAGGATGTAATCAGTTTATACCTGTGTTATATAGACAGATCTTTATGAGTTCCAGGACAGTCAGGGCAGTTGCACAGAGAAACCCTGTTTTGGAAAATAAATAAATAAATAAATATTAATTAGTTAATAAATAAAGACTGTGGTTTGTATCTCAGGATGTAATTAGTCCATACTTGGGGTATGCAGGCAGATCTCTGTGAGATCTAGGACAGCCAGGGCGGGTGCACAGAGAAACCCTGTCTCAGAAAAATCAATCAGTCAATCAATCAATGAATACAAAAGACTCTGGTTTGTGTCTGAGGATGTTATCAGTTCACACCTGGGGTGTGCACTTCTTCCGTGTATACCGTCTTGCATCCCCTACTCTCCTGAGTGCTGAGAAGTCCACATGTGGGAACACAAGGGTAAGCTCATCTGCCTTAACAGTAACACATGAAATATTTTTGTAACGGTCCCAAGATGGGAGCGAGGGTGTAGCTTAGTTGGTAGCGTGCTTACGTATCATGTTCGAAGTGGTAGGTTTGATTTAACTCTGTGTAGATTGTCTGTGCTCGTGCATGCCTAGAATTCCAGCCTTTGGGAGGGACAGACTGCCTGAGCTACACAGTGAGTTTGAAGCCAGCCTGGGATACACAAAATCCAGTTTCAAAAACAAAAGTTGTTACGTGGAAGTAAGCTTATTTTATTATCTTTGCATTACTTAAATTTGAGGTGTCCCAAGATATTAATTAAAATATGTAGAACATTTTCTTTAGAAAACGATACATAAACACTTGTCTTCTTTTTAGTTTTAGTGCTTTTAGTTGTCTAAGATCCCGACCATGTAATACTTTGTCAAAATGGTAGGGAGAAGATAGGAAGGACAAGAAGAAAAGGTGGGAAAGTTTTTGGTTTTGTTCTTTTCTAAGGGAGCGGTGAATTGATACATGCAGGTTTTCTTAAAGGCCACAGGCTGCCATTTCTGTCTGTACTGAGGACTTGCTCAAGCAGTGGGTTTGTCTCTTTCAGCAGAGAGGCTAAGACTGAAGGGTGAGCGGCTTTGATGTTAAATGCCAAGGAGAAGTTCGTGGTCAAGAGCGGGTTTGCAGTGGAGGTCAGCATAAGCTACGGGTTTCATTGTTTTTAAACCCTCTAACTTTTCTTCCTATGGATAAAGTAAAAATACTGTCTCTGTCAGACATTGTATTCCATTGGTTCTCAACTCTTAAAAAGTCAGGATGCTTTTATTTACTAATAGATTTCAGAGGTCTTGCCTTCTTTAGCGATGATTTTTGTCACCTGTGATAATTAAATTACATATTTTAAGTACATATGGAGTAATGGCTATAGGCTGTCTTGTCTGTCTTAGTACTTCTGAGTATGGGGCAGGGATTCAGGGGATTCTCCCAGGATCTTAATTCAGTTCAACACAAAGCTAGCCCACTCCAGACTGAATGAAGCATTCAACATCCACGCTATGTTGCCATCAGATTGTAAAGTCCTCAGTGGGACTTTTCTTCTTTGTTATACAGTAGATTGGAGATGTGTGACGTCCTGCCTTTGAATCTCATCTTGTTTCTAGGCTAATTGTTTTTCGTGGTCAGCTTGGAGATCTTGGAGTCACTCAGTCATAGGTAAAGGGATGTTTTCTTAAGACACTCCCATCCTGAGCCATGAGCTTCTGTTCCTCACATCTGCCAGGACTCAGGCACCAACTGCAGAACCACCACTGTCTAGCTGCAAGGCCTTCCTAGCCTGTCTTCATTACCCTCAGGACAAGAGCGCTCACCCTTAACCTTTACAGTGTGTGATAAGCTTGAGGAAAGGGGCCTATTAGTTATCTGTGGTCTGCAGTGCAGAAAACGTTGACATTCATATTGAATCGGCTTCTCTGACTGCCATTCCAATTGTTAGAACAGGTCTGTGTACTAGGGTTAATCCATGAAGCTCTTTATCAAGTTAAAAAGGCAAACATGTCTTAGGCCAGGCATAAGTGAGAGTTGGAGGCTAGCTTAGAGTACATACTGAGACCTTGGTGTGCATGGGCGAACGTGTGTGTGTGTGTGTGGGGGGGGTGTCTATGTGTGTGTCTGCATGTATATGTGTGATGTGTCTTTGTGTATGTGTGTATGTGTGTCTGTCTCTGTGTGGATGTCTCTGTGTGTGTCTGTATGTATATGTGTGGTGTGTCTCTGTGTATATGTCTGTGTGTATGTATATCTGTCTCTGTGTGTGATGTGTCTGTGTAGTGTGTGTTTCTGTATGTGTATGTGTGTGTGTGTGTGGTATGTCTCTGTGTGTGTCTCTGTGTCTGTGTCTCTGGTGTGTGTGTCTTATTTAGTATCTCATATACTCTCTAGACACTTGATGTATGTATGGTTCTCTTGTTACTATGCATTCTGGGTAATGACCCTTTTTATGAAAAGAAACTGAGGCAGGCATAGATTGTGACCTATATACACAAAGCCTAGCTTAGTCCAGATTTGTGCAGGCCTCATTCCTTAAACATTCCCCTCTCTCTCTTACCCCAACCTATTGAGAGCAATGATTATGGTCTGTTTAGTCTGACTTGCCATTTTCAGTGAAGTGTAAGTTTAAGCCTTGGGGATTATACTGATGTTAGGGATGGAGATGTGGGAGAATCAGCATTTTTGTAAATATTTTGAGTTTTCAAAGATGTATCTCCCTTTTCTCTAAGGAACCTGGGTGTATAGAGTTATTGGCTTCATTTTTCAAAAGACTTGTTATTATTTTTTATCTATGTTTATGTCTGGGTGAGTGTGTGAGATGCCCTGTGATTGATTGGTTGTACCCTGTGGGTGCTGCACTTAAATGCTGAGCCATCTCTCCAGCCCCATGAGTTTTTTAAACAGTTGTGCACAAACATTTTTACTGGATTATAATACATGCTTGTGCTAATGTTATTAGGGATTGTATAAAATGTCAATTTTTAATCTCCACCAATGCCCCATAATGACTTACTTGTTTTTGGGGAAAACGGTCTCATTTGCTATGCACACCAGGCTCGCCTTGGACTCACAGAGATCCACCTACCTCTGCCTCCTGAGTGCTGAGATTAAAGGCCAGCATGCCTCACATCACGTAGTGTCTTAGTTTTCCTTTTACATTTTCACGCAGGTGTGTGTGAGCATTTCTCCTGCGTGTGTGTGTGTGTGTGTGTGTGTGTGTGTGTGTGTGTGTGTCTGTGAGCATGTCTCCCCACCATGGCCTTGGATTGCTGATACCTCCCCATTGGTGCCGTTCATTGCTGTGGATAGCTGTTCTTCTTCCGTGTCATTAGTGTACAGTGATTTTATGTCTAGGAACCATTATGATTTATCTCACTAGCGGGCTTCCTATGGTTACTAAGTGGGTAGGTTCTAACTAGCCCTCATAGTTTAACTTTTTCTTTTGGGGATCACTGTTGAAGATGAGATTTCTTTATTGATTGCCTTCTCTGAGTATCTTTTCATGTTTTTGGCATGTCTCCTTTTTTCTGTTGACTCTCCCCTTTCCTTGAAAGTATTTTTTATAGAGTATCTGATATGTTCCATGAATTAATGTTTTCTTGCTCTTCTAAAAATATTGTCTTTAAAAATGTGTGTTTGTGTCTGTGAATAGGTACCTGCACATGTCTTATTACTTTCTAGAACTGTATCTACTTATATGGAATATTCTGGAATGTTATCCTTTGATGGCAATTTACTTTGGGATTATTTAAACAGTTAACTGGAAACAAGGTTAGCTCCGAAGCCAGGGTTTTGTGCATCACCAATTTAATGTACAACAAAGAGGAAAAATATCACCCAGCAATGAAGAGGCGTCCCTGAAGGCTAGAGGCTAGTTCAAATCTAACCTGGGCTATGTTGGAAGACCCTGACTCAAAAGAACTAAACCCAAACTCCACAACTTCTAAGTAGGATATATACTTTTATTATTTCCCTCTCCCTCTCTTGCGAGAGCGTGTGTGTGTATGTGTGTGTGTCTGTGTGTGTGCACGCTCGCGTGTGTACAGGGACTCACTCATAGCTAAGCATGTAGTACATGCCAAATCCCAGCACTTGAGAGACAGAGCCAGGTGGATCTCCTGAATTTGGGACAGCCTGGTCTACTGAATGAGTTGCAGGATAGCCAAGGCTATGAAGAGAAACCCTGTCTCAAAATAAGTGAAAGAATGAATGAATAACTCCGACCTTAAACTTAATATGTGGTTGAGTATGATCCTCGTGCCCACGTCCTTGGAGTGCTAGGGTTACAGATGATGTCATCCAGGCTAGGTTAGCATGAACCCATTTTGATACTTTTTGTTCTTTTAAGATTTGTTTACTTATTTTATGCATATGAGTACACCATAACTATCTTCAGACACACCGGAAGAGGTCATTGGATTCCGTTAAGATGGTTGTGAGCCACTATGTGGTTGTTGGAAATTGAACTCGGGACCTGGAAGAGCAATCAGTGCTCTTAACAGCTAAGCCATCTCTCCAGTCCCCCATTTTGATACTTTTAAAGGGTCATATTTTGAGGGTCAACATTACTTTATCATCTAATACAGTTCTGCAGTTCTCATACTGTGGCTGTGGTGGGTTCTGTTCAGTTGACTTACTTGTGTGTACCTGGGCCTTCGACACACTGTTTCATTGTTACCGGTACATTTATATAACTTAATCTTGTTTACATAATTATCATACTAATGTAAGTTAAGAAGTTCGCAAATGGTTTAGGTTTGTTATTTTAGATTTTTTTTTTTTTTTTTTTTGTGATAGTGAGGATCAAGACCTAGAGTTTCCCATGTGATCGCAAGCCTTCTTCCGCGGAATTACACACCCAGCCGTGAGATTATTTTACAGCTGACTTCTTGCCCTTGTCTGCGTGTCTGAAGTCTTTTATTTTATTATATTTTACTTGTGACAGGCTCTGCTGTATCCCCAGCTAGTCTCTAGCTTGTAGCCAGTGATAAATTCGGACTTGTAATTCCCATCCCCACCTCCTCAGTGCCCGGCTCGTGCAGTGCTGGAGATCAAACCCAGGGCTTCTCGAATGCTAGCCAGACACTAGGCCAATTAAGCTGTGACCACAGCTGCCGCTGTAATTCTTTATACACATAAGCACACTTTGTAAATGCGTCTACTGATGTGGAACATGCTGTAGTTCTCATTCGAAGGCAGCTTGCTTTCAGCCTCTTTATATTCCTGCCTGCCTGCTGGCAGCATGGCTTTCTTTACTCTGGTCCTCATTGCAGGGCGGTGGTGTCTTTGGTTAGAGGTTTCTCTTTCTTCTTCAGTGCTCTATGTGAGCTTGGGTGGTTTTAAATGTTTTATGAGGTATGATGTGGTAAGACTTGGGCATACCTTTGAAAGCCTGTTAATTATAGATGTCTCTTTATTACCGGGGAAGCTGCATCAGTTTCAATCTGCTCTCCTCCAGCTTTTCCCTGCTCCAGTGCATTCTCAGGACACAGGGTCTCATTTCTGCAACTTATATTACACTGAGAGCTACATTATGTCATTTTACTGAGTACTGCATTATGTTACATTAAGTAAGCGTTTGCATTTCTGGGCAAAATAAATGAACATTGCTTAGATTTTTATTATAAATAAACTTGCAATCACGGAGTAAATACATTTGGTCTCAGTGAATATTTCGAAACAGGGTATCATAGTCCAAAGATGGCGGTGTCCTTTCCTGTCTGGTTTAGGAGTATGTGGATGATGGGCCGTGGTTTTTTGGTTTTGTTTGTTTGAGACAGGGTCTCACCACGTAGCTCTGGCTGTCCTGGAACTCACTATGTAGATACTAGGCTGGCCTCGAATTTCGGATAGATCCACGTTTGTACCTTCCAAGTATTAAAGGCACGACATGCCACCATGTCTGGCCTTACTTAGCTTTCGCTTTTATAGCACAGTCTCGTGTAGCCCAGGCTGGCCTCAGACTCATTATGTATCTGAAGATGACTTTGAACCTCTGATCCTTATGCCTTCATCTCTCCAAGTCTGGGATTACAGTTGTCTGCCACCATGCCTGGCTAGTGCTGTGCTAGGGTGTGAACACCTTTATGCTTTTTTTTTTTTTTTTTTTTTTATGCCAAGCAAATACTCTGCAGCTGGACTACATCTTCAACCCTTTATCTGTAGTTCTTAAGAGAGGGCTTGATATTTATTTAATTACTGATGATCACAAAGCTTGTATTAAGTCTGATGAAATTAGGTGCCTGTCCCGCCTCCAGAACCTCCTTCCACAGATAAACCCAACCTCTGTGCTGTTCCAGTTGCTCTCCTGACTCCCATGCTTTAAACAGAATCTCCTACCTGTTTGACTTACTGCTTATGGAGGACTTGATCAACGTTCCCATTTTTTTGTTCAGGTTCTTCTGGGCTACCCTCAGCAGCCATCAGACCCACCTTTCCTACTAAACTCTCCCCTGTCATTATCCTAATACAATTGGCATTCAAGTTATGTCACCCAGTCTACGATATTTGCCAATCTCCAAACAGTGAAGTCTCAGGTCCCTTTCTGCCTTCCTAGTTCTTGTGTTAGGTTTGGAGGGTGCGCTGGAGAATGGGCAAGTGCCTGGACTCAGGACACATTAACCAAAACTCGAGCATTAAAGACAACATGGGTAGAATACACCAGGACGGGAGACAGAGAGTAAGACGCAAAGAAGCCAATTCTGTGTCTTCCCATTTTGTGAGGAAAAGAATTGCTGGTGTTTGGTGTGAATGTAAGTTACCAAGCTGAGGAGGAAAAAGCTGTCCTAATGGAAGCCGCAGCCACGGAGAAGAGAGGGAGAAGCCAGTGTGACTGTGACACAGGCAGAATTCCTGGGATGAGTGATGGGAATGTGGAAGAAAAGCGGAGGTGCCTCTGTTTAGCTTGCATCCAGGGTCCTCGGTGATATGATAGCCTGGAAATGTGGGCTTTATCCCAACGGGGTCATGCAGTCTCAGGACTTAAGAAACACTCAATTTCCATTCTCAGGTGTGGGGACTAGACCCAGAAATCCCGTGGTTCTGCAGTGGGTTAGCAGTGACCCAGCTGAGACTTTGTGCTCTGCAGCTGAAGTGACAGGAGACAGAAAGGAGATAGTTATGGGCAAGACTTGGTGTCTGGTTAGGTAGAAAGTGGGAGGAGAGTCAGGAAGGAAACAGAAGAGCTAAGGGGAGAGTTTCCTGGTTGGCCATTGCCTCTGGGCTGTCCTTAGGAAGGACGGAAAGCCAAAGGACAGGTTTGGAGAGGATACTGAGTTTGTTTAGAAAACTTCCTGACACTCATTTGTATACTTGGTAGGGTTGGGGGTCACATGGTCCACAGACTACACGCACAGGTTGAGGGACAACTGGCAGGCGTCAGTTCTGTCCTTCCGTCTAACATGTTCTGGGAGGTGGGATGGTGGGGTGAACTGTTTGTGAGTCTTGGCAGCATGTGCCCTTACCCACTGAGCCGAGCCATCATGGTGGTCCTTTGAGTCTGTGTGAAGTGAAGATGGAGTGTCTGTAGGGCACCGAGAAATGTGGGCCCCGGGAGGAATGTGAAGACAAGGCCAGGCACACAGGGCTGGATCAGCCTAGCCACAGATGTAATTGACATCCTCCAGGCATGGCCAACGGATCAAAGACAGAGTGAGCAAACAGAAAGGAGTTAGTCACCTAATCCTTCCAGTCACCTGTGTGGGAGAATTACTGCTATTGTCCTTTTCATACATGGTAAGGAGCCAAGTCGCCAGGTATTCAGTTGGTGCTTAGATCCTGTCAGGGGAAGAGAGGATGATCTGAGAAGCGGGATGCAGGGGGCAGGAGGCTGGCTGTGTGTACAGGCACAGCCTGTTTGTGGAGCACCTGATGATGATTGGCAGTTGTCCTTTGTTTGTTTGTTTGTTTGCTTTTGAGGCAGGAGCTCATTCTATTTCTGACTAGTATTAGACTCCATATGTAAACCAGGCTGGCTCTAACTTGTAGAGATGTGCCTTCCTCTTCCTCCTGAGTGCTGGGATTAAAGGTGTGGATGGTTAACCCTTATGGTGGATTAATTGATTGAGAAGTGATTAAAGGTAGGAAAGGGAATAATTTACAGAAAAAGTTTTGAGAAAACACGGGGCAGAGGAGGGCACGCTCTGGAGTCTAGGGGCGGGGGAGGGCGTGCACAGGTGTACGGGGAAGAGGGGAGGGCACGTTCAGGACTACTCATGTGCATGGTGGAGTTGACCTAGAAGGCAGTCAGGACAATTCCTTGACAGGATGAGAACTCCATGAGAACGTGGGGGAATGGGCAGGTAGGTGGGTATGGGTGGGGAGGACGCTGAGGAATTTACTCCTGTTGCTGGGAGATTATTAGCAAGGGGGCAGATGTTGCTGTGAGGGTCTTTGAGACAGACATTCAGAGGTTACCTCAGTAATAGGAGCCACTGGATTGGGAGAAGCCAGAGTCATACATTTGTTATTTTACACTTGTTTATTATGTGTCTGTTGGGGTACACTGTGGAGGTCAGGGAACAACTTGAGGGAGCTAGTTCTCTTCTTCGCTCTGCGTGTGTCTGCAGCTGAGGTCTTCAGGCTTGGTGGCCATCTTGCTGTCTTAGCTAGGGTTTTACTGCTGTGAACAGACACCGTGACCAAGGCAACCCTTATAAAGGACAACATTTAATTGAGGCTGGCTTACAGGTTCAGAGGTTCAGTCCATTGTCATCAAGGCAGGAACATGGCAGCATCCAGGCAGGCATGGTGCAGGTGTTGCTGACAGCTCTACATCTTCGTCTGAAGGCTGCTAGCAGAATATTGACTTCCAGGCAGCTAGGATGAGGGTCTTAAAGCCCACCACACCCACAGTGACACACTTAGTCCAACAAGGCCACACCCACTCCAACAGGGCCGCACCTCCAAAGAGTGCCACTCCCTGGGCCAAGCATATTCAAACCATCACACTTACCCACCCCAAACTGCATACTCTTTGAGCATCCCTTGCTGACCGACCGCTGACTGTGAAGTTTGTTTTCCTGGTTGACCGAGTGTTGTGGTAACATTGTAAACTTCTGATTAGGACCCTGTGGCCTTGCCTGAGCGTTGAGGTGGTGACAGGAGGATGTGGAGGAAGTGGGGAGCTGGAGACTGATTGTTAAGGGATTGGGGTGCCAGCTATAGGGGAATCATTTACCCCAGGAGGCCTCAGTTTTCCTGTCCGGTAATGGTGGGAATTAAAATTTATGTCTTCTTGCATCTCCCGCAGCTCTCGGGGCTGCAGGGAGACTTGTGCACCATTTGACAAAAATTAGTGGCTCAGATCAAGAGAAGCTGCTGTACAAGGTAGCTCCTGGGCCTATGTCTTTAGGGGGTTGGCCACATGAGATCGGGTGGGGCAGGTAACTTGTTTGTGGTCCTGGGCGTCAGTTGGGGAGAAGTCACAGCCAGGGAAGGAGACCTGCAGAAGGGAGAAGCAGTGGATGTTATCGGTTCCTCTTGTGTGACATTGTCCGCTCTGGAGCCACCTCTTAAGTATGGGGCTGGTCCCCTAAGGCCCCAAGGCGTGGCTGGCATTACAAGGTGAACCCAGGTCTGGTTAAATGGCTTCAGAGATTATTGTAATAACTTAACAAGCTATGAAGGTGATAGGACACTCTTTTTACAGTAAGCCTGTAATCTTTCTCTAGGCTCTTAGAGAGCCAGGGACCTGGGCACTTCCTTCCCCCTGCATTTTGCTGTTATACAACTCAGTGCTTGGAAAATTCTTCACAGGAAGAAGAAACAGGGTGTAACAGACTCAGTGAAATGTGTTTTATTTTTTACAAAATTCACCCATTTAAGGCTGAGAAGACGATTCCATTGCCACGCCTCTTCTCTAGTTTCTCAGAGTCTGTTCCCCTCATAATTAAATATTCTTCAAAGTGAGGCAGAAGTTGAAAGAATGAAAACCATTTCGTCTTGAACTTAGGCCCTAGTCTCTGAATGCGTTCTCCCATTTCCTGAGGAACAACAGGAAGGATACACTTCCTCAAAATAAACCCAGTAGCCCGAGTGTGAACTCAGGGCAGTGGAGATCAAAGATTCCAGCACCTCGCCCAGTGGGAGCTTTCTAATCGCTTCTGTGACCTCAGAAAGTCAAGTCTGATACCATCCACGGTCGCTGTGGGGGTTTTAGCTTGGCATGAAGTGTGAGAATGCGCACGCGAGCACGTGTGTGTGTGTGTGAGAGAGAGAGTGAGAGAGTGTGTGTGTGTGTACATATGAGTGTGTGTGGGTGAGTGTGTATGTGTGAGAGTGTGTGTGCTTGAGTGTGTGTGTATGTGTGAGAGAGACTGTACGTGTGTGTGAGAGTGTATGTGAGTGTGTGTATGTGTGTGTGTACATGTGTGAGAGTGTGTGTGCGTGAGTGTGTGTGCATGAGTGTGTGTGTGTGTGTGTGTGTGTGTGTGTGTGTGTGTGTGTGTGAGAGAGAGAGACTTGGATATGCCTTGAGTGTTCTTAAGCTGTTGTTGGCTTCAGTGTCCTCCCTCCTGTGTCCTGGAGTCTAAGATGTAGTTTATTAGTATGCATGCTCAATGGGGATGCGACATCACAGTTAGGGAGACAGAGCACCTCCTGCCTTTCTGCCTTGGGGTTTGAATCAGAATGGACCCATAGACCCATATAGTTCACTGTTCATTCAGTAGAAGGACTAGGAGGTGTGGCCTTTTGGAAGAATTATGTCACTAGGGGTGGGCTTTGATGTTTCACAAGCCCATGTGTGCCAGACCAGTGTGTCTCTGTGTGTGTGTGTCTATCTGTCTGTCTGCCTGCCTGTCTGCTTATGGATCTGCAGCTCTCGGCTACCTCTCCAGCTCCATGCTCTCTGCCGTGATAATCGAGGCCTAACCCCCTGATACTGTAAGCCAGCCTGTAATTAAATGCTTTCTGTTATGAGAGTTGCCTTAGTCATGGTGTCTCCACAGCACTAGAACAGTCACTAAGAAGACATGCATCTATTTGGCGGTAAACCCTGTAGCCCAGGAAGCTCTTTCATGCTGTTTGGTAGAAAAGGGTCAGCAGCTCACATACTGAGCTCTGTTGAGGATGAAGTCTCTGACAGTAATTATATGTCTGTCTGTCTATCTGTTTACTTTAGGTGGGAATAGGATGTTTATTAATACTTATTTCCAGAGATAGGATTCCACATGTAGTTCTCTGTCCTGTCCTTGGTGTACAATAGGCCAATTTATTTTGTATAATTAGCACCTTTGTAGGGTTATACTTTCAACAAACTAAATTCCCCCCACCAACCACACCTCAGCACCGTTTGTCTCTTAAGAAAAGGTAGAGAGAGCCAGGCAGTGGTGGCACACGCCTATAACCCTTGCACTTGGGAGGCAGAGGCAGGATGATCTCTGAGTTGGAGGCCAGCCTGTTAGACTGAGAATCCCTGACTCGAAAAATAAACAAACAAAACGGGGGGAGGGGGGAGAGGGAGGGAGGAGGGGAGGGTAGAGGAGAAGAAAAGAAAGAGAAAAAGAGAGGATAAAAAGAGCGGGCACAGCTCAGCAGTGGTGCAGCACAGGCGTCGCCTGCAGGAGGCCCGGCTCCATCCCAAGCCCGGAAAGCAAAGTGAACACAGGTGAAGGCAGACCCCAGAGCAGCCCAAAGCTGTTCTGTTTCTCGGTCTCTTTACTTTTGACCCAAGTCTTTGTATTTAGTGGGTTTCTTATGTAGAGTTTTCCCCTACTTTACCAGTACATAGTTTTAAGCATACCCAAGTCTTTCACATTGAATGGGGTCAGTGATGGAGGGTAGTGTTTGCCATGTGTCTTAGTCAGGGTTTCTATTCCTGCACAAACATCAGGACCAAGAAGCAAGTTGGGGAGGAAAGGGTTTATTCGGCTTCACTTCCATGCTGCTGTTCATCACCAAAGGAAGTCAGGACTGGAACTCAAGCAGGTCAGGGAGCAGGAGCTGATGCAGAGGCCATGGAGGGATGATCTTTACTGGCTTGCCTCCCCTGGCTTGCTCAGCCTACTCTCTTATAGAACCCAAGACTACCAGCCCAGGGATGGTCCCACCCACAAGGGGCCTTTCCCCCTTGATCACTAATTGAGAAAATGCCTTACAGTTGTATCTCATGGAGGCATTTCCTCAACTGAAGCTCCTTTCTCTGTGATAACTCCAGCTGTGTCAAGTTGACACAAAAATAGCCAGTACACCATGCTAGAAGTTGCTCTTTAGTTTTTGCCTTGGACCTTGGCTACCCCTTGGCTGACTTATGTGGTTTTTGTTTATTTGATGGTTTTGTTGTTTCTCACTATATTGTTCAGGTGGGCGTCCACTCACTCTCAGTCCTCAGGTGTGTGGGTGCTCACTCTCAGTCCTTAGGTGGGTGCTTACTCTCAGTCCTCAGGTGGGCGTCTACTCACTCTCAGTTCTCAGGTGGGTGCTCACTCTCAGTCCTCAGGTGGGTGCTCACTCTCAGTCCTCAGGTGGGTGCTCACTCTCAGTCCTCAGGTGAGTGCTTACTCTCAGTCCTCAGGTGGGCATCTACTCACTCTCAGTCCTCAGGTGGGTGCTTACTCTCAGTCCTCAGGTGGGTGCTCACTCTCAGTCCTCAGGTGTGTGTCTGCTCACTCTCAGTCCTTAGGTGTGTGTCTGCTCACTCTCAGTCCTCAAGTGGGTGCTTACTCTCAGTCCTCAGGTGAGTGCTTACTCTCAGTCCTCAAGTGGGTGCTTACTCTCAGTTCTCAGGTGGGTGCTCACTCTCAGTCCTCAGGTGGGTGCTCACTCTCAGTCCTCAGGTGGGTGTATACTGTCAGGCCACAGGCATCTGCTCATTCTCACAGTCCTCTGTTCTGACTGTCTCTGGGATTACAAACACACTTGGCCATACTTAACCATACTTTCTTTTAAAAAGCAGTTAGTGATTACTTTAGAGTTTATAACTGACCCCACCACCTTAATGATAATAATAATAATAATTCTCCCTCCTTCTCTTTCTCTTCCTCTTTCTCTTCCTCCTCCTCTACTTCCTCCCCTCCTCCTCCTCCTCATTATTATTAGTGACATGTACAGCTTTAGGATTGACCTGACTGGGACCAGGGAATGACGGACACACACATGTACAGAAAAGCTGGGATCTGGTGGGCCCTGCGTTCTTGATGGAGATTTCATTAGCAGCCCAGAAACTCAGTAGTTTGTTAACATAAGCTGAAGGAGGGTGAGGTTAGCTCATCTCCAGAGGGTCCCTGGAGAGGAGCAGTCTTTTAAGCTTTAGTCCTGGAGGAGGAGGGTTGATACTTCTCTGTAAACCATCAACATCTGTAGTTGGAGCAGGCCTTGCCATTGCCCTCAGCCTGACTGGTGGAAGTCTCTTCTGTTCTCATTGGTTTAAGGCATGAGGGTCTTTCACTCATGTCACACACACATGCTCATTCTCACAGGGTACTCTCATTCTGCACAAGTGCATATGCACACATGTATGCCACAGTGCATGGATGAGAGTCAGAGGGTGATCATTTAGAGTCAGTTCTCTTCTTACACCTTCACACAAGTTCTGCAGCGCAAACTCAGGTCATCAGGCTCATGTAGCAAGTGCTATCCCTACTGCACCATCTTGCTGGCCATCAACTTCTGCTTTGTTTGTTTTTTTGAGACAGGGTTTCTCCTTGTAGCCCTGGCTGTCCTAGAACTCACTCTGTAGACCAGGCTGGCCTTAAACTCATAGTTTCTTCTGCTTCCCGAGTGCTGGGATTAAAGGCACATGTCACCACAGCCTGACTAACTTCTGCTTTAAAATTAGTAAATAAAAAAATAAAATAAAATAAAATAAAATTGGGGGCTAGAGAGATGGCTCAGTGATTAAGAGCACTGACTGCTCTTCCAGAGGACCTGAGTTCACTAGCAACCACATGGTGGCTTACAGCCACCTGTAATGGAATCTGATGCCCTCTTCTGAAAACAGAGTACTCATATACATAGAATGCATAAATGCATAAAGACAATTACATATGTGACATGCATAGAATAAAATTGGAAAGCTGTCCATGAATATAGTAAGAATAATTGTTGCTTGATGGTAATATAACATATGATATATATACATACAACATATATGATATATATACCTACACATATATATGTATGTATGTGTGTGTGTGTGTGTATATACATATATATATGAATGCTGGAGCCCTGGGAGACCAGAGATGTTGGATCCCCAGGCTCTGAAGTTGCAGGTGCTGCCCAACATGAGTGCTGGGAACTGAACCCTCTTCCTTGGCAAGAGAAATCTCCTCTCTGAACAACCGGCGCCATCTCTCTAGCCCTCTAGACTTTCTGCTTTTTTAAAAATACAGCTTCCTGTATTACCGGAGTTTTAGAGATAATCAGTGTCACATTTATTACCAGAATGAACCAGATTTGTTTCACTTTGAGAAGAAGAGATAAACCAGAGTCAAGTGAACTGAGACTCTGCTTGGCTCTAAATATCCGCCCTGCCTTTGGCATGTGGGGTGCGCACAGGGTCTCAGCCACCTCCACTTTCTGGACAGGAGGATGACAGAGTTGGTTGCCTCTCGATGTTATCACTCCTGTTCCTTCTCAGTCTATATAGTGAGAAGGAGCCCAGTAGGCTGTGGGAATCTGTGCACTCTTCGCAGATCTGTCTGTCTGTCTGTCTCTCTCCCTCTCCCTCCCTTCTGCCTTTCCTCTCTCCCTCTCTCTCTCCAAATGGCACAGAACTGCCTTGTGACTCTTTCCCGTCTTTTGAAAAATAATGAGAGCCGAGAATGATAAAGTTTGCTACCTTAAAAGCGTAACCTTTCACATACAATGTCTGTTTAGTTTTGTTGATAAATGTGCAGCTCTTGGGTTGGTGGGACGTGAACCTGCTGAAGGCGTCAGGTTTGGGGGCATCACCTGTGAAAGGCGTGGCTGGTAATGACTAATGTAAGGCTGTCTAGATAGTAGGAAAATAAAATATTTGAGAAAATCATGATGGGCTGCCATTGTGTGTGTGTTAATTCTCCCTTCTGGATTTATTTGGGTTCCTAATAGAAGACAAATCCAAACTCAGGTTTGGGGAATTTAGCATGGTGTAATACCAATAGATTGATGGTGGCTCCGTTTACTGCCATTGTTACTGTTTTTGAAGTGTTGCAGATTGACTCTAAGGCCTCATCCGTGACAGACAGCTACATACTACACCGATAGCCTGGGCTCACATATATGGATGATTGCTATTCAAGGGACTGTGAGCAAAATGGCACCATTTTCCTGTAAAATACTTTACAGCAGATGTTTTACAGGTATATGAGCCCTTGGGATACTTCAAGAGAATATTGAAATGTTATCGAGGTTTTGTTATTTGTAATAAAATCCTCTCATACCATTCGGTAGATATTGAGGGTAAGGGGGGCAAATTTGACTTCGTTTTCATACTCGGTCCTGAATAGAGATCGCATTTGTGGGAGGGTTGAATTACCAGAGGGATGCGGGAGAGGGTTCTAGGCCTTGCTCCTGGCTCAGTTTACCTTTGGGGCTGTGAGGCTGTGCTGTCATTGGTTTCTCCCCTGTTTTTAACCTGCTGTTTGCAGCTGTGATGGGCTGTGAGCAAGGAGAGAAATGACCTGTTGTTATGTTAAATGCAGAGGAAGAGAATAATCTGCTGAGAGCTCTCTCACAACCAAAGAGCAAGAGCATGATGGCTTTGCTTTTGTATATGCGAAGGTAATGCTTTAATGACCACTCTGAGGAGAAGATTGGCAGGCGCTCATTTCAGAGTAGCCTTTCATGGGCTACCTCAGGGTTACCCCCCTGCCTGTTCTAATCCTTTGCTCTTTGAAGGAAGACATCTTGTGGTCTTCCAAATTGCCACAGACGCCCAGTGTGAGCCCTAGATGTAAGTGGAATAGTACATTGTGAAAACCAGAGTGAGAAATTCTGAAATGACTGTGATGACCCTGGCGGAAGGGTGGCAGGTCCTCCAGATTGTATCCAGAATAGTGACTTTAATATTCTTTTTATAAACTTCATTCACATCCAGTGCAATAAAATAAGATATTTTAGGTAGTTTCAGAATTAGACTTCGTTGCCATTTTCAGTGTTAACTCATAATTTGTGTATTTGGAAGAGCAGACGTTTTACAGTTTCTAAATATATAGTCTCCCAAGTTTTAGTCTTTGTGGACGAGCCCAGCACATTGGGGTCGCTCATTAGCCAAACTTTCCATTTGTGCACTGATGGTGGGCAGTCAAACCTACAGACGCGGTGCTCCAGGCAGGCCTATACCCCACCAGATATGTGCAATTTAAGCTTTTCTAGAAGACATCAGAAACATTATGAATTAAAGCTTTTATGGTAAAACTTAAAAGATTTTTTCCCTTTGGTTTTATTTATTTATTTATTTAGTTAGTTTTTTGAGACAGGGTTTCTCTGTATAGCCCTGGCTGTCCTGGAACTCACTTTGTAGACCAGGCTGGCCTCGAACTCAGAAATCAGCCTGCCTCTGCCTCCCAAGTGCTGGGATTAAAGGTGTGCGCCACCACACCCGGGAAAATTTAAAAGATTAACACAAATTTGGCTCTAGCTCATCTGTCCCTCCCTCGTGAAATGGTTGACAGACGAGCTAGCCTCCCTTCCCTCTCCTTTCCCCGTGAGTTCCCAACTCCAGAACGCTTTCCTTACTTTTCTGGACAACTCCAGTCATTTGGCTTTTACTTTTGAGATGCAGTCTTACTCTGTAGACCAGGCTAGCCTCAAATTCAGAAACCCACCTGCCTCTGTAGGGGGTTAAAGGTGTCTGCCCTCCTCTACCCATAGCAGTTTGTTTACATTTGTTCGATTAGATTTTCTTTGAAATTCTTTCAATACTCCTCATTTTTCCTTTTGAAGTTACATTGGAGAACCTCAGATGATCTTCTGCGGGAAGGCAGGCGAAGAACACACAGAAAGGAAACCCGACTCCTAAGCCTTAGCCCCTCTGATGAACCAGTAAAGTGCAGGTGCCTTTGGCGGGTCTGTAAAGCTCTGTGCAGTTACCCCTTCCACGTGGCTTTGGGATGCTGAAGTTTCTCATCCTGCACCCCTCTCCCTGAATGTTTTTTTCCACAGTCTGTTACTATTTTGAGATTAATACTTGCTTTTCAAGAATATGTACCACAAAGTGACAGCGTTGCTTAAGGATATTTCAGAGATTCTTGGATATTCTGTCCTAATTCCAATGACGGTCTTCATAAAACTCAAGCCGGAAACAGCCATTTTTGGTTTGGTTTGGTTTTGTTTTGTTTTTCGAGACAGGGTTTCTCTGTGTAGCCCTGGCTGTCCTGGAACTCACTTTGTAGACCAGGCTGGCCTCGAACTCAGAAATCCGCCTGCCTCTGCCTCCCAAGTGCTGGGATTAAAGGCGTGCGCCACCACTGCCCAGCGGAAACAGCCATTTTTAAAACCTACCATTCTAACAGGATAACCTTCAAAGATAGATGAGGGTGATACATGCTGAGTGATGGGTGGGAAATACGAGAAGTCCCAGCTGGCTTCTGTGCCTCCAGCATTGTCTCTGTAAGGCCAGACAGCTCCATGTGTGCACGGTAGAGACACTGCAGTTCATAACATGACAGCCGCTGAGGGGAGTTTCAGTCAGTGGTTGCTGGCCTTGCACGGTGTGACAGACAGTCTACGCACTGCAAATGCAGTGCAAAATGGGCGCGTTCGGAACCACCGGAACGGTCACAGGAATGGATACTTTTTTTTTTTTTTTTAATTTTCTGTCATTGCTAACGCCAAATTTCTTGTGGCCCTTACATTTACTTACCTAACCGCATGGTGGGGTCGTTTCAGAAACCGAGTAGGAAGCACACTAACGGCGGGTACATTGTAGCAACTTGTTGCTCCCAGAGCCTGAGCCCCCTTGTAATTTCTGCCCTCTTTAACAGTCTTTACTGCCTGTCATGAGGAAGCGGGTGTGGCCTGGAAGGTCCTGGAGCTAGCCTTCCTGCCTCCTTCCTGCCTTCTACTGGCTAAGCTGTTTTTTCCTATGATTTCATGGGTGACATATTTGAGGCCATGTTTCTTTTTGGGTTTCATAAAAGTTTGCTGTTTCAAAATAAGAATTTTCATTTGGTTCTTTTTTGCGGCAACATAATAAATACTCATTTAATGAAAATATAGGAGTTGAAGCAATTGAGAAATTGCATCGCAGGCTGCAGTGTGTAAGTAGGTGTGTGTGTGGAGGTGGGGGGTGGCGAGGGCGAGAATAGCCTCCAGGGCTCTTGCCTGTCTGCCTGCCTAATTTGTAATCTGGATACCTGGATTATTATTGAAGGTCTCCTGTCTCTCGCTGCTATTGGTTTTCAGAATGACTCTGTTTCCTTTCTCTTCTTCTTTTACTTAGCCCACGAAGACTAAGCCTGTCTATTTGAGAATTGTCTGTTACAGACCAGGCCAGACATGAATCTCTGTTCATGTGATGTTTTCTGGGGTCTGTGTTAGTTTAATTCTTTTTCCCTTGTTTTTCTGCACTTTGGTGTGAAGATGCTGTGTTTATGAAGAGAGCCTCGGTGCCTTTCATGTATTATGCATCCTTAAACCAATCCCAGCCAGCTCTGACCCTTTGAGATTTTAAAACTGCTTTGTTCCGGTTTCTGCGAATTTTTGAAATATTAAAAAAAAATGTTCTTGAGGGGACGGGTCATGGGAAAAATTTCTCAGGGTCGTTTGTTCTTAGAAAACTGTAATTTTGCATAGAGAGGTTTTATTCAGGGTTCAGTTCTGCCAGGTGCACGCCGCCTTGAACTTGAGCCCCCCAGCTTGTTTGGTATTTAATTCTCTATTTTTTGGAGACAAAGCCTCTTGAGTTAACTGCCTTCAGTTCTTCCCGTTGTCCCATCAAAGAAAGGTCTGAAAGCCTGGGTTTGTGTTGGAGCCACATGTCAATACATGAGGATCAAAAGATTCTTCTGTTCTGTTTTTTTGTCTTTGAACCAGGACTTTCCAGAAAGAACACAGACTTGTTTTGAATATTGCCGCCTCTGGGTGTGATTATGCAAGTCAGTAGTATTTTTGATTTTTAAAACCCCGTTCATAATAGTTGCAGAGGTATGAAATTGCAAGGAAAACAAAAATACTCTTTTTTTTTTTTTTCTTCTCCAAATAACTTGCACAAAGCAGCCTTTGAGTGCAGGTGGCTTACAAGGATCTGCAGTTCTTCCACTGCAGAGGACGTTTCCGTAAGTGCTGCTTCCCATTTAAACCCCACCTTCGAGGAGTCTGCCCCAAGTCTCACTTTAAACTGAGTATATGAGCATACGTGCGTGTGTGCGTGTGTGTGTGTGTGTATACATGTCATAGGCAGATGTCTGCACGTGTGTGTCTTCAAATGTACTTCACCTTGGTTTTTGAGACAGAATGTCTCACTGGCTTGGAACTTCCCAAGCAGGCTAGGCTGATGGCCTGTGAGTACCAAGGATCTGTCTGTGTCCTTCTCCCTGGTGCTAGGATGAAGCAAGCCCAGCCTTTTTATGTTGCTCTGAGGATACAGTTCAGATCTGAAGCACTTTACTGAGGAAGCCTTTTCCCCAGTCATGGAAGTTTTAAGCTCCATCCGATATCCTTGGATGTTCCTCGTGTGCTGACTCCATTTAAGGCCCCCATCAAGTCCTCCCGGAGCTGTGGTCCCTATGCCGATGGTCTCCGTGTCTCTGACCTCCAGTGCCCTACAGACACTGAAGCTGATAGGCAGCCACCTGCCTGAGCCCTCAGTGTTTATCTTTGCCCTCAGATTTCTTAAGAAAACAGTGTCCTCACATGAGGCCTTGTCTGAGGAAGTCCCTGCCTATGTCTCCAGTCTGAAGCTCTTGCCCCTCCCCCGCCACACACACACACATGCTCACCTGAAACCTTACAGATCCTACCTAGGCTCTTCCAGTCTGTGCCTCTGCCCTCCCTCCACTCTTTCACGTTAACCTAGCTTTCTCCTTTTTCTTCCTTGTATCTTAAGTTCCATCTCCCTCAAGAGATATGTGTGTGTGTGTGTGTGTGTGTGTGTGTGTGTGTGTGTGTGTGTGGTCTACACTGTGAAAGCCGAGAACCTACTACTGTAAGTTGCCCTCTGACCTCTAGGCCAGTCATGTTGTGACAAGCACTGTGTACATGCACGCCCGTACACACCCAGAGAATAAGTATATGTAAGAAGAAGGAATAAATGAGATCTTAGTGTATTTTAAAACATTGGAAAAATCAGAGTAAGTGCAAACAGTAATTTAAAACCATGAAAATGAAAACAAATGTCCCGTGACAGTGCTGTCGGAGAGGGGAAAGGCCACCACCGGTGCGGGAGCTGACCGTTGGCAGGCCACGAGTTGAGGAGAAGGGGTTCGCTAACCTGTCATCTTCAGGAGCCTCCTCCTTTGTAGCCCTGGGTGCACATTGTAGGAGGACCGCCACACAAAGTACACATAAACGCATACAGGTGCACGGAAACGCACACAAATGATAACTAAATGGACCTTGTAACAAACCCTTACTCCCTGCCTAGGGACACTTGGCTCCAGGGTTCAGAACAGCCAGCTGATTGTGTCCCTGGAAATGTTTGTTTATGTGTCTCTTCTCTTTAGCTTGTCCAGCCCTGTGTCAGAGAGATGATGCGTTGCTTCCTAGGATCACTAAGGCCACCTTGTTCTCTGTGGACCTTATGGTTCTCTCGTGGGCTGTTTCTGGTTCCCCGAGTAACCCGTAGCCATCGATCTCCCACAGTAGCTAGGAAGCACCTGTTACAGAGGGAGTGCAATCAGCCCAGCAGAGCAGTCAGGAAAGCCTAGCAAGCAAGCCAGTGAACATGTTAGGTGTGGTTGGGGCCGATCGATGTAGATCTCAGATTGATCTGAGGCACTTTCTCCGCCTAAACATAACCGTGATTTCAAAGTTATTAGGTTATTTCTATATAAATGGACACATAGGGTTATTTTCTATAGACACGGGCCACTTTGTTGAATTCTCACATCAGATGATTGGCCATTCACAGTGTGCAATCCAGTACCGCTCAGTACTGACAATTTGTGGAGTTGTGAAACCACTGCTACAACTTTAGACGTGATTTCCCTCGTCAACCCCACCAGCCTCTGGCAGATACCAGTCTTTGTCAGTTTGCTGATAATGTTGAAAGAACACAGTCTGGAGCAGTTTATCGTCTTCTGTGTCTGGCTTTGTTCACTGAACATGACATTCTTACGGTTCGGTGATGCCCACCGGGATCAATGCTTCACTGCTTCTTTGCCACAGAACATTCTGTGATATGAACATGCAGTATTTTTTAAATATACTTTTCGGTAGTTCAGGTTTCCGTTAAGACAGCCCTTGGGGTAAATTCGTTTTGTGAAATTGGAACTGTGTATACTGAGTTCTGTTCATGCTGACCGTCAGGTGTTTGGGGAGCTTTTCCCATTTGGGCTGGTGTCTCTGGTGCTCTGTTAACAAGTTTTGAGGTATATCCTGGTATACTTTTCTTGGTGCATCCTTGGGATATAATTGATAGATCTTAAGTGCTTAATGTGTTGAGGACCTGTGAAACCATTTTCTGAAATAGCGAGACCATTTTGCATTCCCGCTTGCAGAGGCTTGGGTTCCGTTCATTTCTAGCCACATCAGCAGGTATGAAATGGCATCGCTCTGGAGGTTTCGTTTCACATTTCTCTGATGACCAAGGAGGCACAGCATCTATTTACACAAAGACAAATTTAGTTAAAAATTTATTGTTTTTCTTCTTTAAGTTCTCCTTGAATCTCAGAACTACAACGTAAGATAACGAAGTCCTTTGAGAATTCTTGAAGGAGATAAACTGTGAGCCAGTTTATAAGAATTGGAAGACGGGAGGGGAGAAGCGGCCACCACCCGGCCACCACAGGTGTGGGAACTGACCGTTGGCAGGCCATGAGTTGAGGAGAAGGGGTTCGGTAACCTGTCATCTTCAGGAGCCTCCTCCTTTGTAGCCCTGGAGTGTGGTTGATCCAGCCGCTGACACTCCGTTGGAGAAAACTTCCTGTACCTTTGTCAGCAGGTATTGATTGCAAACAGTTTATTGGTGAGGGGTAGGGTGTCATGTCCACTTGCCCCTCTTAGTGCAGGTCTCTTGTGTGATGCCACGGCCTCTGTGTGACGTGCCCTATTGGGTTTGGAAAGTACTGTGTCCTTGGTGGCACCCGCCACCTCCCGTTCTTAGGGTCTCTATGCCTCCTCTTCCACCTAGATCGCTGGTAACAGTAACTAGGAACTAATGGTTTCATTCTGATGGCGCACTGGGCATTGTGCTAAGTGGTTTGTATTGTTGTTTGCTTGGCACTAATTTGTAATTCAGTGTCGCTGTTCTTACATCAGAGCCACATTCCTGGAACAGAAACTGAGTCTGACCTCTCGGATCCAACAGTTTGCCTGGTATCATACACTCCACGGATAGATACAGCACTTGAACCTTCCCCAGACAAGTGTGTGGAACCTCTTAGTACCGAGATCCGCCTGCCTCTGCCTCCTGAGTGCTGGGACTAAAGGTGTGTGCCTTCACACCAGGCTTAAAACCGAGTATCAACGTAGGCATCCATCGAATGTGACATGGCTTGTGAATTGTACTCCAAAAGTGGCTTCAGGGCTGAAAAGCTTGGTGATGCAGCACCGAGGTGGGGGCCGAGGAAGCCGTCTCCAGCTGTTCCATTCATGCCCGCAGGTCACGGTTATGTAAGCTGTTTACCGTGCGGCCCAGCGAAGGCAGGTTCATTAGCCACTGGCGGGGATGGACCCCAAGCGTTGGGCGTGATGGTTATCTTCGGTCTCTCCTCGCAGATGTCTCATGTTTACCAAGTGAAATTATCTCTTGTCTATCTAGGGTTAAATGTCACAGGCTCATGGATAACATGGTGCAACAGAGTTTGTCTTTTGCACTGTGCCGGAGATACCGGGTACATGGTTACCTGGAGTTTAACTGCTGTCATTAATCATTAATTGAAGCACTTTTCTTGCTAAGCGCCCGCACAGAGCAGTCTTTTTTAGGTTTCAGATTTTTTTGTTTTTTTTTAATAGCTCATGCCCGCATCAGACTTGCTATGGGGATGGCTTTGAGCTCATGCTCTTGTCTTATCTTTCCAGAGCTGCAACAGTGATAGGCACGTGCCCTGGTTGGCACCCCAGCCACAGTGGCACGTCTTCTGTGATCCAAGTACTAGGAGAATGTTACCTTCCTGCTCTGTGTGTGTGTGTGTGTGTGTGTGTGTGTGTGTGTTTCAAAACTTAAAATTTATTAGAATGCAAAGCTTAGGAATGAATGTTTGTATCTAGTTTAATTTACATAGGGCATAACGACTCTTAGATTTCTGATGACAGTAGTTGGGTTTGCATGTTTTTTGTTTTGTTTTGGGGGGCTTTCTGTTTGCTTTTTTGTTTGCCCCCCCCCCCCCACAGTAAACTCTTGTTTCTGGTCCTTACAGGCCTATCTACCAGAAGACTTTAACTGTCATCTCAGACTAATATATATGACTAACCTTAATTCTTAAACTTAGTGGTTTACAGTAGAAGATGTTAACAAGCAGAATGTTGACAATCTTTGAACCTTTGTGCCTGTGTATACTGGCTTCTTTTCCTGATGCTATCCCAAAAGAGCTGCCAGAAGCAAGTTAGAGAGGGAAGGGTTTGGCTTGTGGTTTAAGAGGGCATGTGGTGTGGAAAGCTTGGAGCTAGGACCGTGAGGTGGTGGGCTACCCCTGTCTGCAGTCAGGAAGCAGAGGAAGGTGAACCTGCTGCCCTGCTCTGCTCCCGTTGGAGTCCGTCTGGGACCCCGGCCAGCTCACGGGCACACCAGAGTTGTCTCCTAGGTAGCTCTAAATCCCACCAACACGACAGGCAGGATTAACCCTCACACTGTGGTTTGGCACCGATGATAAATACACTTATTTTAATACCAGGGTTAGAGATGGGCTCAGCTGTTAAGAGCGTTGGCTGCTCTTTCAGAGGCAGTTAGTTTGCCATACCTACACAGCATCTGTGTTTCCAGTCCCAGGTAGTCCAGTGCCCTTTTGACCTCCCGGAGCACCAGCCACACATGTAGCACATAGACACAGATGTGTACAAATCCCCCCCCCCATAAAAGAAATAAATACAACTTTGAAGAACACCTCCATACCTTGTCTCTGCTCTGGTAAGATTCCGTTGACCATTCTAGGAACAGTCCTTTACCTTCTCGCCGTCGTTTGGGTCGGTGCCTTCGTGGCTGAGTTTTTCGTTTTTCAGTTTTGTTGTGGACACTTGGAGCTTTTGCCTTCATAGGCGTGGGAGCTGGTGTGTTCCTGCTGACGTCGTATTACGAGGGGCCATGGCTGCCCCCTTCCATAGCATCAGCAATCTCTTGCAGAGTTTGAAGTCTATACATTATAAATCGAGGCATCACACAGCTGAGGTGCATTCCATCTCCACATTAAACACACGTTCTCTTGGTACAGAGGGCCGACGTTTAAATGGCTGTTCTCCTCTGACAGCAGCTAGCACGGCACTGACGGTGCTGTGCTCACTCAGAACACGCTCGCTGAATTGCACTTCCCCCTGAGCTCGTTGTCTGGGAGCAGAACAGGGATTGTCCTGCCGGCTGTCTTGTGGGGATGTTACATATCCTCCTAGGCCATACCGCTCAGTGCTGAGATGGGAGATCTAAAACTGCCCTCTGTGTGTCAGGGAGACAGACCACCAGTGAACTAAGGACATGTTCTTTACTCTGAGTTTCACCTCTTCTCCTCCCTCCCATCCCTCCATCCATCCATCCAGGTCTCGCCATCTTGGATGGCCTGGAACTCACTGTAGATCAGGCATGCCTGTGCTAACAGACCTCTGCCTGTCTAGCTAGACCTGGCCCCTTTAGGGTTTGTTTTAAAGTTTCTTTCTTTGTGTGTGTTGTTTGCTGTGTATGCACGTGCACATGTGTTTGTGTGTGCATGTGAGAGGGAGCGAGCGAGCCAGTGTACGTCATCCCCTATTGGCTTTTCCACCTTGTATTTAAGGCAGGGTCTCACTTAAGCTGGAGCCCACGTTTTGGCCCTTCTAACTGGTGCACAAGCATCTTCCCGCCCTTCCTTCTTTCTGCTCACAGCACTGCCGTGGTGGGCTGTCTTACATTGGAGTTGAGGATCTTCATGCCTGTGTGCTGGTCACTTCACCATTGAGCTGTCTTCTCAGCTTCAGTTCTATACTCCTCCTGGGACTCCTGGGACTCCGGGGTGGTGACATACAGCTTCTCTGTGGATGCCCCAACCCAGAATGCCTTCATCATCTATGTCGCTTCCTCCAGCGTCTGTTTCTGTATCCACACCCCCAAGAGAACATCCCAAGAATGAGGACATGTCAGAAGTATGCCTAACATATCTCTCTGTGTATCTGTTTCCCTTTCCCATGGCTCAGTCTACTTAATGCAACTTCATTTCCATGAAGTCAAAGTTGGCCAATACCTACATTTTGAATTATGGGAAACGTTGTGCTTTGGTTAACTTTCCCAGTCCTTCCCCTTCCTGCCTTTTAGGTGACCCAGTGTATCCAGTAGCCTGGCACCTCAGGCCTCCTGTGCTGGGCCATGCAGATGAGGTGTGTGTAAAGCAGCTGTGAATACTTTTAAATAATTTAAGTGCATTTTGTCTGTTTTCCATATGTTTGGGAGCAGATTTGTGTCGAGTTGAACTGGATTGGAATGTTGATAATTCTGGATGGGAATAAAGCATGACCCAAGAAGAATAACGAATTTTAATAAAGACCAATTTTTTTGGACTACGAACCCTAAGATTTACTTGTTCCGTCCAGGCTGCGAGCAGTTGTCTTGTTCTCACCAAAGGCAACTGTGCCGAAATGTTCTTAGAAACAGTGTGTACAGGCTTCTGTGATCGTGCAGGGAGGGAGGGAGAGAGAGGACGAGACTCAAGGAACATGAAGCCACTAACTCAACCTGTCCCCCTTGGAAGCCGTTTGCCTCTCCCTTCCGACGCCACAGCCCCACAGAACACATTGTGTAAGAGTTCAAACGTAGGTCCTGCATCTCTGCCTCAAGGGAAGAGGATTCGGGGGACTGTTTCATACATGATTATATAGGTGCTCCCTGGACGTCTCATGACCAAGTGCGGTGGATGGGAAGCACCCGTGTGTGGGATGGAAAAGCCAGAGGGTGAGCTTGGGCTAAGGAAGGCCTTGTGAAAGAAAGCCCTTCTGTTGTAGGGATGAGAGAGCCTTACCAGAACAAACTGCAGCCCAGCACCAAACGTTTAGCTTTTCCCTATTTTACAAATAAGGATTTTTGAAAACATACACAAACAAACAACAAACAAAGACCCCACACCAGAAAGTGATAGCTGAAGAATTAAAATATGAAATAATATCTTTGCTATATAACAAACGATTTAAAGTCCCTGAGACTTAAGTGGTTGAGTTAAAGCAGTCCTCACAACCCTCAGATTTATAATCCTGATAGGTTTGCTCATGGAGCCTGAACGTTCTTGATCTTTTTTTTTTTTTTTTTCCCATTGTTGTGTTTTGGTTTTAGTTTTTAGAGACTAGAGACAGGGTCTCAGTGTGTTAGTCCTGGCAGGCCTGGAACTCACAGAGTTCTCCCTGCTGGGATTAAAGTTGTGGCTACCACACCCAGCCTAAGTGCTCTTAATATGGAAGTGCGGAGGCCCTCCCTGGGCATCTCCTGACAAGTGCACCTTGAGTCTCTTGCTGAGTGCAGTCCTTATAGGAACAGCAAACCGGCAGGCGGAGCAGCTTACGTTGCTAACATGAATTTTAGGGCCAGAGTGTGATCTACGTTGCAGCTTTTGCCGCTCATTCACCTAATCACTTGTTAATCTCCTCTGTGGAGAATGTTTTCCCTCATCATCTGCCTAAAATATTTGGGCAGCTCCATCTTGTGGGAATTGCCATTCATCAGGAAATGCTTGTTCGTAGATGTAAGCCAGACCACACGGAGCAGCAAATGTTATTTATCGCCATGGAAACCAGAAGTCACAGGAGGATCATCTTAGTGCAAAGATTTCGGCTGCTCGCGGAGACAAGTAGAGTCCCGCTTTGGTTTAGTTCCCTCAATAATAGTTACGGGGCTCACTCAGAAGTCTCAGGGCACTTATCATTCATACGTCTGCGGCAACCTGTAAAAGGACTGAGTTTCACTCACGCAAAGGCAATCCCATCATTAACAAGGAAGAGCTTGGAGAAGAACAGGCCAGAGGACCTCCAAGGCAAGCTTTTTCATTTATAAGAAGACAGTTAGTTGGTAGTGAATGTTTCTCTTCATTGTTCCTTCATAGGAAGTAAACTATTTTGTATTTTGAAAAAAAAATTTTTTTTTATTAATTTATCTGTTGTGTGTATGTGCACGCCATAATCGATATGTACAAGCCAAAAGACAACCTAGGAGTTGTCTCCCTCCTTTCGGTTTGTGGGTTCTGAGGCTCAGACTCAAGTCAGCATGCTTGATAGCAAATGCCTTTATAGCTACTGCGCACCTTGCCAGCCGAGAGGGAGAGGGAGAGGGAATGAATATGAATGTGTGTATTGGAACGTGCAGTGTGGGTATGTCCCATAACAGGAGTGACCAGGATTATATATTGCTCCTTAATTGACTTGACTTCATTAATAAAGGCACAAAGTTCACAGCTCAGTGAAGATTAGAGTCTTTACCCTTTGGCTCCTCCCTCTCTCCCTCCCTCCCTCCCTCTCCACTCCATGTGTGTCCACAAAGGCCGCTGATCGCAAAAGGACGCAGTAGTACGAACTGAAGATGGTGAGTTTGTTTGTAGTCGGAAGGTCATATAAAACAGGAAAAGTGCCCTTCAATTAAGCCACAGACATGTCTTCCCTCAGGAGCATGTGTAGACAAGCTTTGCTGCGTTGGTGAGAACGTTTACCTGTACAGCCTTTTCATTTTTGTTCCTCTAGACGTCTGCCTGGGAACCTTCCCCAGCAGCCCCCATGTCTGACCCTCCCCTCCCCTCCCCAGCAGCCCCATGTCTGACCCTCCCCTCCCCAGCAGCCCCCACATCTGACCCTCCCCTCTCCTCCCCAGCAGCCCCCACATCTGACCCTCCCCTCTCCTCCCCAGCAGCCCCCTTGTCTCACCCTCCCCTACCCTCCCCAGCAGCCCCCTTGTCTCACCCTCCCCTTCCCTCCCCAGCAGTCCCTATACCTGACCCTCCCAGCAGTCCGTACGCTTGATTTCAGCACCTTTCTACAATATCAATATCTCATACATAGACTCTAAATCCTTGGGCCACACCTATTCATCAGACCTGATAAGGGGAAATACATCTGATTTCCAGGTGGTGTCTGACCAGGCTGTGTGGCTAAGGAAACCTCTGTCACCTGCTTTCATATTAAGAGTGGAGTAGATCTCTGTTCCATCCTTGCCTCTCAGGAATATTCTGAAGGCAAAGAAAATATGTAAATGAAGCCAATTTCCAGTTTTATATAGGTCAGGTATCTAGTTGGAATCTTTGGACTTGATTTGGGGATGCGTGTTTCGGGGGTGGCCTTTGGATTTTTTTTTTTTAATGGTGTATAGTAGACCACAAGTGTTTAAATATGCACGCGATTAAAAAGTCAGAGGCCATAAAGTACTTTAGAACCTGGCCTTTACGGATGTCATAAAAGGGAGCCAAGTGCTCTTCAGTCACTCGGAAGATTCCCACCTCTCTCCTTCCATCATCCCCCCCACCCCTTATGAGACGGGGGTCTCATAACATCATCCAACAATCCTGGAACTCACCATGTAGACCCGACTGGCCTTGAACTCACAGAGATTCACTTACCTCTGCTGACTGTAATCCTGAATGTTGGGATTAAAGGCTTACACTACCATACCAAGCTTCATAAGCTATTTGTTAAACTACCATTAAACAACAAGCACTGATTAAGAAACCAGAGACATTTTTGTTGTACAAGGAAATCAACCATCCAAAGGCCATTTAGCGAATGATCCCAACAAGCTTAAATTTGGGGGTATTGATTAGCTGTCCAGAAATGTTAATAAGGGGTAGGACTAGAAGACAGGGCAGTGGTGTAGGGAGTGTCGGGTGTCAGGAAAACTCTTTCATACTCTGCTGTGTTTTAAGTCTCCTCTCTTTTAGTCCCTCCCCCAGCACACGGGTGATTTGCATATGGACCTGGCTAGTGTAGCTTGTGTGTGCCTGGTTTGGAGACCAGCTGTGCCACTATCCTTCTGCGTAGGCTGATGCAGAGGCCACGAAGAGGTGCTGCTTACTGGCTTGCTTCCCATGACTCACTCAGCCTGATTTCTTATCGAACCCAGGACCACAGCCAAAGGATGGAACCACCCACCGTGGGCTATGCCGTCCCCAATTAGTTACTAACTGAGACAGTGCCTTACATTTTTTCTGATCTGATGGTGGCATTTCCTCTCAGCAGAGAATTTCTTTCCTTTCTCTCTCTAGCTCGTGTCAGGCTAGTCCACAAAACCAGCCAGTACTTATCCATGTGCATGAGAATACTAATCGCAAAGGAAGCCGGCTCCTGTTTTATCTGAGACTCGCCCTGAGCGCCTCACACAAACAGGCCTCATGCCTTCCCCATTGTAGGAGGTGAACAGGGTTGGCAGGAGTGTGCTGAGAGATGCTGGCTCGCTCACTTGTGTAAATGGTAAGAGTGGAGGAGAGAAAAGGACGCGCAGAACCGTTGGCATGGACCGGTCTCTGACATCCTCAGTCTAGCGCAGCGCTATCTTTTACCACAGACAGGCAGCAGCACTTCCAGACTAAACACAAGCCAGCAAGTGAAGCTCCTAAAGCCGCAGAGGTAGCTCAGTGGTCAGGAGTGCTTGATGCTCAGTCCAGAGGAGCAGAATTTGGATCTGCCCTGGGCATCCGTGCCCATCATCCCAGTTCAAAGTGGGGCAGAGAGGGGGTGATTTCTGGAGCTTGTTAACGTTCAGCTAGCTTATAAAAATGTGTACACACACACACACAAAGTGAGTGAATGAATGAGTGAGTGAGTGAGTGAATGAAGTCATTTTAGGATCTGCTCACAGACTCTTTGAGACTACAATGGTAAGCCTCAGATCTGTTCTCTAAGGCTGAACACTCTGGTATCTTAGATGCTCTGTACCCAGCAGTTGCCCCTGCCTGAGGTGCCTTTTGGAAGGAGTGGTGTTACTGTTTGGTTTGGTTTGGTTTGATTTGTTTGTTTGTTTTTTTTAACATAGACTCCAGCCTGGCCTTGGGCATGCTGTGTGGCTGTGGCTGGCCTTGAGCCCCTCCCCCCACCTCCCAAGAGCTGAGGTCACGGGTATGCCCCACTTCCCCTGGCTCCAAAAACGCATTTTTTTAATTTTTAATATTTTTATTACATATTTTCCTCAATTACATTTCCAATGCTATCCCAAAAGTCCCCCATAGCGCCCCCCACTTCCCTACCCACCCATTCCCATTCTTTTGGCCCTGGCATTCCCCTATATTGGGGCATATAAAGTTTGCAAGTCCAATGGGCCTCTCTTTCCATTGATGGCCGACTAGGCCATCTTTCGATACATATGCAGCTAGAGACAAGAGCTCCGGGGTTCTGGTTAGTACATCATGTTGTTCCAACAATAGGGTTGCAGATCCCTTTAGCTCCTTGGGTACTTTCTCTAGCTTCTCCATTGGGAGCCCTGTGATACATCCAATAGCTGACTGTGAACATTCACTCCTGTGTTTGCTAGGCCCCGGCATCGTCTCACAAGAGACAGCTATATTTGGGTCCTTTCAGCAAAATCTTGCTAGTGTATGCAATGGTGTCAGCGTTTAGAAGCTGCTTATGGGATGGATCCCTGGATACGGCAGTCTCTAAATGGTCCATCCTTTCATCACAGCTACGAACTTTGTCTCTGTAACTCCTTCCCTGGGTGTTTTGTTCCCAATTCTAAGAAGGTGCACAGTGTCCACACTTTGGTCTTCATTCTTCTTGAGTTTCATGCGTTTAGCAAATTGTATCTTATATCTTGGGTATCCTAAGTTTTGGGCTAATATCCACTTATCAGTGAATACATATTGTGTGAGTTCTTTTGTGATTGTGTTACTTCACTCAAGATGATGCCCTCCAGGTCCATCCATTTGGCTAGGAATTTCATAAATTCATTCTTTTTAATAGCTGAGTAGTACTCCATTGTGTAAATGTACCATAATTTCTGTATCCATTCCTCTGTTGAGGGACATCTGGGTTCTTTCCAGCTTCTGGCTATTATAAATAGGGCTGCTATGAACATAGTGGAGCATGTGTCCTTTTTACCGGTTGGGACATCTTCTGGATATATGCCCAGGAGAGGTATTGCTGGATCCTCCGGTAGTACTATGTCCAATTTTCTGAGGAACCGCCAGACTGATTTCCAGAGTGGTTGTACAAGCTTGCAATCCCACCAACAATGGAGGAGTGTTCCTCTTTCTCCACATCCTCGCCAGCATCTGCTGTCACCTGAATTTTTGATCTTAGCCATTCTGACTGGTGTGAGGTGGAATCTCAGGGTTGTTTTGATTTGCATTTCCCTGATGATTAAGGATCAAAAACACATTTTTAAAACCAGTAACACCAGGCTGTAAGTAAGACCCATTGCTGAGCACATGATATTGAGAAATAGCCTTGCGCGATGGCTGGGCTGGCGGATTACCGTGCGGCACTGTCTTTTAGCACTAGTATTCGGCGTGTTTTCTGTTTCGTAATTCAGAGATGGAGCTGAGATTATTTATTTATTTACTTCGTGGATTGTGGGTGGGTGAGACATCAAGTCTGCGCTCTCGTCTGTGGCTGTCACTGTTCTAATGATGGGTGTGACGGCTTTAAATTCATTTTCTAATTAAGGACTTAGACTGTGGTTGTAGGGTCCTTGATTCCTGAACCTGCTGAGAGTTTTATGAATTTGTTTTTCCCTAAAGCTGGAAGAATGAGAAATGGCCAGCTGTTTATGTCCCCTGGTTTAAAAGCAAGAAAACTCTGATACGTAGGTCTGCAGGGACAGGAGGGAGTCTGATGCTCTGTGACCCTCCAGCGATGTGCCAGATTGGGCTGTCAGTGAGCACAGCTTTTTGGCTGCAAGGTTGGTTTCCCCTTGTTCACAGTCCTACCTCCCCGCTCAGCATCTCAGTTCTGTTTGCCTGGTGGACTTCTTTTCTAGAGCGTTCTTGTCGACTGCCTTTGACACACATCTGATCACTTCCATCGAGAGTCGGAGGACAGAAGCCGTTCCCCCTGCTGTCGTTTTGATGTTTCCTTTCCCTTCTCCCTTTGTTTGAGGGAGGTTTGCAGCTTGCAGTTGAGAAGACTGTGGTTCCAATTATCAGTTTCCTGGGGGTATAAAGCCCATAAATTGCAAAGCTTGAATTAATCATTAGGCGTTCTGAGAAGACGGACTGGTGCCCAATGTGAGAACCATTTGCTAAGAATTAGAGCTGGCCAGTATCCTGCTGGAGAGGGATTGTGCACAGGAAGGCTCTGCTAGGATGGAGATGTAATGGAAGCTCTCAGGGGTAGTCTTGTCTGCCATGCCTGGCATTGGTTACCTTGAGAGAACTGCATTGGAAATAAATGTTTCCTTGTTATGTCTGTTACTTAGTCTGCACAAAACATCATGACCAAGAAGCAGTTGGGGAGGAAAGGGTTTATTTAGCTTATACGTCCCACATTGCTGTTCATCACTAAAGGAAGTCAGGACTTAAACTCAAGCAGGCCAGGAAGCAGGAGCTGATGCAGAGGCCATGGAGGGATGTTACTTATGACTTGCTTCCCCTGACTTGCTCAAATTGCTTTCTTATAGAACCCAGGACTACCAGCCCAGGGATGGTCCCACCCACAATGGACCCTCCTCCCTTGATCACTAATTGAGAAAATGCTGATCTCGTGGAGGCATTTCCTTAACTGAAGCTCCTTTCTCTGTGATAACTCCAGCTTGTGTCAAGTTGACATACAAAACCAGCCAGTACAGTCTGTGAGGTTATCATATTTATGTTACAGTGTACTAGGCCAGCTCTTTTTTTTTTTTTTTTTTTTTTTTTTTTCCTGAGACCTCAGATCTGGCACTCTGGTACATAGCTGTCATTTTGGTCTAATGATGGCTGCTGATCGATCACATCAAGTTTGTTTTAAAATCAAAGACTCACTGGTTATAAGGAGCCTCGCTGTCTTTGGCAGTTGCTTGTGCTGGGTCCTTACAGCTCTGCCAGCTTCCTCGGGACCTGGATTGACTAAAGAGCTGCCACATCTGCCTTCTCACTGGAAGAAGCAGACAAGTGCACACACAAGAGCCTGGACACGAACGAGATGGCATTGGTGTTAAAATCCAATTACAAAAACCACAGAGCTACAAGCCATATAGTTCCCAGAGCAAACCAGAGGCAGTGTGTGTTGTGTTTTATAAAAAAGAAAAGGAAGCCAGGAATATGTTTGGTAGAAGGTATGCTGAGGTGGAAGTGGGTGCCTCTGTGGGCCCATGCTGAGACATCTCTTCCCCCTGAGATACCAGCCATACAACCACAGATAGTATAGAATAGAGTTTATTTAGGGCATGGGGAGGGAGTTGGGAAGGGAGGGGGGAGAGAGAGAAACAGGGAGAGGAGAGGAGGCCATGAACACAGAGGGGGGGGGAGGGGAATGGAGAGAGAAGGGACAGAGAGGGAAGAGAGTAAGAGAATGAGGGGGCAAGCAGCCCCTTTTATAGTGAGTCGGGTATACCTGGCTGTTGCCAGGTAACTGTGGGGCAGAGCCTAGAAGGAATACTAAAGGCATAGACAGATCCTTAAAAGATAAATGTGGCCTAGCGAAGGGGCTCCTACTGTGATCCCTGCACCATGGAGACTGAGGGCAAGAATTGCAAGTCTGAGGTCAGCCTGAGCTACCATGTGAGATGCTGTGTCAACAATAACAAGGAAAGAAAAATAACAATACAAATAACCGTTTCTTCTACGTGTTTTGAATGGTTTTTGTTTTGCCTGTTTGTATTTTGTCTGTGTGTGTATCTGTGCACCATGTGTGTGCACTATGTGCAAACTCCAGAGAAAGGCATTGGATCCCCTGGCACTGAAGTTATGGATAGGTGAGAGCTTCCGTGGGACACTGGGAATTGAACCCAGGTCCTCTGGGAGAGCAGTCAGTGCTCTTGACCGCTGTGCCATCTCTCTATCCACTGTTTGTGTTAAGACGGGTCACATTATATAGCCCTGGCCAACCTGGAACTCACTAGACCAGCTGGCCTCAAACTTGTGGGTGATCCTTCTCTCTCGCTCCAGTGTGCTGAGGTGATGAGCATGCACCAGCCTCCGTACCTGGCTAGTGCTTGCCATGTCTTTTTGGTGGTGTTATTTTCATTTTACAGATGAAAAAATGGATCAGGAATAAAGGACGAGTTTGGTTAGGCTGTGTAAGGACAGGGATGTTGTAGCTTGGTGTGGCTCGGTGTAGTTTATGAGGGAGAGGACTGGACAACCGAAAGTGAGAAAAATGATTTGATGATTTGGGTCAAAATTGAAATTGAAAAGCTGACTCTGCAGCATTGCTTCCAGGACCCTTCCAAGGCAAATGTCCACTGTGCTTCCAGGACCCTTCCAAGGCAAATGTCCACTGCCAGTGCTTCAAGTCCCTCTGCTAGGTTATAGTTAAGTCTCACCAGTGAAGAGACTGTTTTCCCAGGCTTGTTTTCTCTCCTGTACTTTTGAGTGTTTTATAGACTCAGTCCCCTTACCCATGGTACGAAGGAAGGGCTCCGAACTGCACTGGGTACATGAAGGTTCCAGGCTTGATGTCTTCTTATCTGCCTCTTGCATAGCTGGCTAGGTACCCTCATGTATGTATGTACACACACACACACACACACACACACACACACACGCTTATTTGCGCACCCATCAAGCTGATTTATTGTCTCGTTTCTCTGTCTTTCATGGGCTTGTGTGGCTATTCTGAGTGTAGAATGTCAGACTAGTTCCTCTGGAGTGTGGTGTGTATTGTGTTATTTCCAGAAGGCCTTCGGTAGCTGTCTGACGTCACCTCTCAGAATGACGGAGTCTAACATATGAGCATCACTCCTCTCACTTGTATATTTACTCATCTCCAGCTCTCTTTCACGCTAACAGCCTCGTCCAGTCAGGTTCTTCCACCCTTTGATGCTTCGTTTGTTTGTTTGTTTTTTATCATTTTCTCCATTCCCCCCACATCTGTGGCACGCTCTCTGCTGGATACATATTCTCATTTTATCCACTAAGTATCAGAGGTGTGTATACCCTGCCACTTCTAGACCATTTGCTTTTGAGGACTAGAGTTACATGTTTGTACCTCTCTACAGAGCCCTGGACACTTCGCGTCTGTGATAGAGATAAGTGGCAGAGTACTTAGTAGGTTCTATGCTGTCACCCCTTCTTATTCTGTAGAAATCTAGGTGCGCGATGGAATTTTCAGAGAATTTTCAGAATTTTCACTTCATTGTGACATGGATTTATCATCCCTCTGTAATGAAACATCTTGGGAAATAATTTTCTTTTTAAAAGCCATCCTTTGGCTTGCTTACACAAAAAAGGACAGGCATTTCTGTATAATCCCTGTGTATTGAAAGAAGTAGCATTTTAAGACACCTGTTATTTTCTCTGTGTGTATTTACGCCATTAGCTTTGTTGTAGAAGTTTAACCTACTTGGAAAGGAAGCCATAAGTCACCGACAGAATATTGCTTCAAATTATCTAAAGTGAGAGAGGGGGGCAGGCAGGCAGACAGACAGACAGACTAGATCAGAAGATAGCTTCTGATCTCAAGTAGTTTGCAAGGAAAAAATATTCAATTACATTTTAATGTCAGTATGATGTGTTAAAGCAGTGGTTTTATTTTGGTTAAAATTTATTTACACATTTTAAAATAAGATGATTATGGAAGGTTTTGTGAAGTAATTTTTAAAAGCCCATCGCAGCCACTACTAATATCTTTATCTCTATGTTTATCTTTACCTATTTATCTTTGTACGATGTAGTTAGCACCGTTGAGTATAGACTTTTTAAAGCACTGCATTAGTATGTAGCCATACTGTTTCACGATTATATAACATTCCAGTTAACAGGCACGGCTGCTTTATGCACTGAGTAGTGAGGTTGTCCTGTAGAAGCCTGGGCAGCCCGTATCACTGTATTAAGTATTTTCTTCAGTAAGATGTACTAATCCACTGGTCTCCTTGCAGTACAACAGCGAAACCATGGGATAGAACAGGGTGTTTTCAGCATATGATGTTTACTGTTTAGTGGGGAACCTTACATCAAATTACCAGACAGCAGCAGTTTGAACAAACAAGGACTGATGCTTGAGCAGTTTGGGGCTGGAGACAGCAACCCAAGCTGTTCACATGGTGCTAGCTTTAGAGGGATTGACATATTTAATCAAGAGAATGTTCTGCACGGCACATGATAAGGTCTTCACACGTCTGCGTCACACGTGTGGACTGTGTTTAGCTGGTGTTCACATTGGAGTGACATACTTCAAACACTTTTTAGAACTTATCCCAGCCACAGCTGTGTCTCCTACAGAAAGGAGATCATAAAGGAACATAAATGACATATATATTAAAAACATCCTGAATGACTGTATGGATGAGACGTGTGTGTTCTTCTCATGCTGTGACTGGACATCAGAGGACAGCTCTGAGGAGCGTGACCTCGCCTTCTTCCTTCTGAGGCAGAGTCTCTCACTGTCTGGCTCTGCTGTACACTTCAGACCCTCAAGCTCCCACGCCATTCCCCCGACCCCCCCCCCCCCCCCGGTCTCCCTTCTCTGTGAGAGGGCTGAGGCGCTGAGTGTGTACAGACCACTTCTTGCTTTTGTATGTTGCTTCCAGGGATCAAACTCAGGTCACCAGGCATATGCAGCAAATGCTTTGGTCCAAGTTGTGTATTTTCATTTATCAGCCTCAACACAGTCCTGGAAGTATTCTATAACCTTAGAAGACCCATCAACCACACAAAATAAACACCTTCCGTAATAGTGACATTAAAACTTCTTCACAAACTAACAGGGCAGAGAGGCGAGGGTAAGGTGGGAAACAGCTGAATTAATGTCTTTCTAATACATCGTGCAGCGTCGTGCTATGAGGAGAAGTAAAACCCAGGAAGAGGCTGGGGGTGCCCAGCTGTGTTTGAGAGGGGAGAGTGGTCAATGGCACAAGCTGTGTGGCCTGGGGACCAGCACGGCCTCTCAGTGGCTTCCAGGGAGGAGGTGCTAGTGTGTTTGAGGATCAGCAAGGATGTTGGGATCTAGCATGCATCCTTGAGATGGGGATGGGGGTTGGGGGGAATGGGCAGTTTGTCCAGAGAGTGAGGAGGAGAGTCTATCAATGAAGAGACACTGGCAGAATGAAGTGTGTGTGTTTGGGGGGGGGGGGATAGAAATCCTCTATTTGCATTTTGAGGTGGGGGAATGCAGTGGGTTTTTGGCTGGGATAGATGTGGTTTTTGGTTTTGGTTTTGGTTTTGGAGACAGGGTTTCTCTGTATAGCCCTGGCTGTCCTGGAACTCACTCTGTAGACCAGGCTGCCCTCGAACTCAGAAATCCGCCTGCCTCTGCCTCCCGAGTGCTGGGATTAAAGGCATGTGCCACCACGCCCTGCTGATGTTTTTTAAAAGAGAGGAGCATGCCTGTCAGAGACATCTAGGAATGGGAAGATTGGAGGCCAGGAAATGCGCGAGTTTTGGAGACTAAGTACTCACCCGAGATTAGTACTCAGCCTGAAAGTAGTAAGTGTCAGCATGAATACCGCGTTCCCTGGCTATGCTTAGCAGCCCAGATACGGGAACAGAGGTACTGAGCAGAGGACGAATCACAACAACAAGAGGGCGGACAGGTTTGCAGGTTCTGGTCCCCTTGCTTTGGGTGAATGGTGGGAGTCCCTGGTTGGGTTTGCTTGCTTGCCTCAACTGGAAACAAGAGGGGGAAGGAAGAGGGGCCAACAGGTCTGTGCATCAGAGACCTGAAGGCTTAGCATCAGGACCTACAGTTATACACGTTTTCAATGTCTGTGTGCCAAGCTGGAGCTGAACTGAAGCCTTGATATATGGGCTTTGCAGGGAGACATCCTGGGCCTAAACCATATCTATAAGATGAAGAGTAGCAAGGGAAGTTGTGGAAGGAGGGGAGATGAAGGGGGGCAGGCGATGTGGGTGGGAGAGGGGGAATAATGATAGGTGAATAGAAAGAACACAGGAGGAGGAGGGGTGGGTGATGTGAGCAGGAGGGAAGGATAGTGGAGAGAGAATACACCAGGGGACCGGCAGCTGGCTCATCAAGTCATGTGATGCTGGTGTAACCTGACCCAAGCCAAGGGTTAGTGTTAGGGTTAGGGTAAGGGTTAGGGGAGAAGGAAGGACATCTTGGCTCATGGCTTGAGGGGGTACAGAGGTGTGGAGGACGGTCATGATGGCAGGAATCCGAGGCATCAGATCCAATACCGGAAAGCAGGGGCTCAGCTCACTTTATCTTTTTATCAAGTCCAGGATCCCAGCCCCTTGGATGGCACCTCCTACCGCCAAGATGGGTCTTTCCACCTCGATTAACTTAATGTAGATAGCAGAAATAGTGTCTCGCAGACACGCACAGAGGGTTTTCTCTAGATCGTCCTACATCTGCCAGCTTAGCCGTCAGTATGAACCTTCCTATGTGCACATAACACAGACAAGCAGGTAGAAAGGCCAAGGAGGTATGGAGACAGAAAAAAATATGAAGCCAGTTGTTAAGTCTTTCCAGGACATGGGCCCCAGAGAACTCTGGGGAAGGGCATGATGGAAGTCAGAAGTACAGCTGCTCTGGGACCACTGTGCTGTTTCATTCCCAGTGGAAGGCTGAGTGAAATGACCGTTGGTCTTATCACCTGTGGCTCAGAGTAGCAAGGCCACACTGAGGGTGCCTGTGGCCGTGCACCGAGAGAGCTGGCCTCGCTCACTTGAAGCCTTTCTGTGAACCAATGCTAAGTTTTACTCAGGAAGCTCTTCACTCATGCCTTGGGCCTGGGTGATGGGGTTGGAAAGCCAGGTTGTGCCAGGAAGGGTGGGGAGAAGGCCTTGCACACACGGTAGCTGGATCTAGGGCTGCTGTGTGTTGTTATAAACCTGTTCACAGGCCTTTACAACTGACACTGGGACCAGAGACTGAACCCCTACAGTTCAGAGACAGGCTCATCTAGAGTTCTGGCTGTTGGCGGATGTGTGTTATACCCCATTGTATACCCAGGCCTGTGTGGGGCCCAGAAACACAACCGGGAACAGAGGAGACATCCTTGAGCTCATGGTGGACCATGGATTCATTCATTCATTCATTGTTCATCAGATTACTGTGTGATTATTTTGTACCATGTTTTGAGCAAGCTTTGGAAAGTTTATCTATTTATCAAGATTTGTTTTTATTAATTTGGTGTGTGTCTGTGTGATGTATGTGTGTATGTATGCACACATGAGTGCAGGTGCCTGTGGAGGCCAGAGGGCATTGAATCCTCTGGAACAGGAGTTAGAGGTGGTTGTGAGCTGCCCACTGTGAGGGTCCTCTGAGGCAGCAGTACACTCTTTTTAACTATTAGCTGAGATATCTTGCTCTCCCATAGAAATTTTTTTAAAGATTTATTTATTTATTTTATGTATATGAGTACATTGTAGCTGTACAGATGGTTGTGAGCCATCATGTGGTTGCTGAGAATTGAACTCAGGACCTCTGCTCATTCCAGCCCCGTTCGCTTTGGCCCCAAGATTTAATTATTATTATATTTAGAGTACACTGTAGCTGTCTTCAGATACATCAGAAGAGGGCATCAGATCTCATCACAGATGGTTGTGAGCCACCATGTGGTTGCTGGGAATTGAACTTGGGACCTCTGGAAGAGGAGTCAGTGCTCTTAACTGCTGAGCCATCTCTCCAGCCCCATAAAAGTATTTTTCAATGAATGTGAGGAGATGAAGAGATGGCTCAGCAGCTAAAAGTGCTTGCTGCTCTCCTAGAGGACCTGAGTCTGGTTCCCGTACTCATGTCCGACCACACACAGCTGCCTGTAACCCTAACCAACATGGAAATCCACACCCTCTTCTGGCCTCTCCAGGCACTCGTATATATGTGGCATACTCAGAAATAAAAATTAGAATAAATCTTTTCTTTAAAAAGAAACTGAATGTCTACTCAAGGCTAAGCTGGTAAGTTACAATACTGTGTTGGTTACGTCAATGTAGGTATGACCAAATACCTGAAAAACTAAAGAACTTGAAGACAGATTTACTTTGATAGTTTCGGGGGGCGGGTGGCGTTAGCCCATGGTTGTTTGGTTCCCTGTGTAGAGGGAGTGTGTAGCGCAAGCTGTTGTTGCTTGGTTCTTGACAGGACTGAGGTGGGGAATGGGACACAGGAGGAAGCCAATACAGGATAGAGCCGCCAGTGACAGTGACACTCTCCCAGTAGCCTTCCTCCTGCCTTTACCCATCCCACAATAACGCCATCATATGGATCCTTCAAGGGCTAATCCCTGTGTGAGATCAGAGCACGTAGAGTCTAATCATCATCTCTGAAGCGGCATCACAGACAGGCATAGTGAGTGATGCGCTTCGGGAATACATCAGGTGTTCCTAATCCAATCCAGTCAGTAGTCAGGATTACCCATCACAATCACCTCTGCGTTTGTTTTGTTGTTGTTGTTTTAACTGCGAAGTCTACCAAGTTCTGTGAGTCCACAGATGTGATGTGGGACAGACTTGTAGTCAAGTGCCTGCTACACAAACACGACCTGAATTCAGACCCCAGCACCCACTTAAAGCTAGGTGCAGTGGCAGCGGGCATCTGTATTCCTGGTGCTAAGGGAGCGGGGAGACCTGTGGACACCTGTGGCTCACTGGCAGCCAGCCTAGCCAAATGGAGAGAGAGACCCTGCCTCAATAAAGAAGGTGGAGAATAATTCTGGAAGACAGCCTCTCCACAGGTGTATGCACTTCTGCACACAGGTTTACACACCCAAAGGAACATGTATATCTCACACACGTTCATTCTATGCCCTTAGGAGACATTCATGCACATTCTATGATGTGACCTTTTTACTATGTAATAATTCTCATTGTAGTAAAATATTCCATCTGTGTATTCCCAGTAAAATGCTGGTATCAGAAACTTCATTACTGTTAATTGAGTTCATGGACCAATAGCTATTGATTGCAAGGTAGACGTCAATGTATGGTCATGATAGTGATTCTTGCAGAATGGGTGACATTTGATCCAGGTCTGGGAAAACAGTCCACAGGAGCAAGGAGGAGGCTGGCCAAGCACCCGAAGTGCCACGGAAGCACCCGGGGCTTCTGTTTGTAGGTGCCCCTAAGACACGTGGAGGAAAGAGTTGAAGCAGAAATGTGGCAGGTGAGGGCTTCCAGCCTTGAGAGTTTAGACTTTCTTTAGAAAGTACTGGGGTTTGTAAAGGGCTATCCCAAAGCTGCTTCCGGAAACTGCTTTTGATGGTAGATGGTACTGTGGTGATCCAGTTGGAGAAGTTGTGGGATCACGACAGGGGAAACTCACACCCAGGTCAGAGGTCAAGGTGGGAAAGAGACCGGTGGGCTTTTGAGTCCTGGGAAGTCCCACTCTCTCAGCCAACTTTTTTGCTAGAAAGAGGTCTCAGAGTGCTGGCCTCTGCTGTGAATTCTGGGCTGTGGGGACTAGTACTGCTCACACAATGTACTGACTGGTTTATGTGTTAACTTGACACAGGCTGGGGTTATCACAGAGAAAGGAGCTTCAGTTGGGGAAGTGTCTCCATGAGATCCAGCTGTGGGGTATTTTCTCAATTAGTGATCAAGGGGGAAAGGCCCCTTGTGGGTGGGACCATCTCTGGGCTGGTAGTCTTGGGTTCTATAAGAGAGCAGGCTGAGCAAGCCAGGGGAAGCAAGCCAGTAAAGAACATCCCTCCATGGCCTCTGCATCAGCTCCTGCTTCCTGCCCTGCTTGAGTTCCAGTCCTGAGTTTCTTGGTGATGAACAGCAATGTGGACGTGTAAGCCAAATAAACCCTTTTCTCCCCAACTTGCTTCTTGGTCATGATGTTTGTGCAGGAATAGAAACCCTGACTAAGACACACAGTTTGTCTGGAAGAGATGTAGGGGGGTTGGTGCTGATGGACACCCCCAATGTGCCCCACAGCATCTTATATATAGTCCAAGTAGTGGCATAGTGACCATGTCGAAGATGCAGGTCTCTGGAGGCCTTAATTACTTCCTATGTAAAATAATACTTCAGTGTCTGTTCCACACACAACAGTGTGTAGCTGTCAGTGAAGACAGGACTTGGGAAAGCATGATCCTCTGTGCAAGCCCCAATGGCTGCCTCCTCTAAGCATCCAGCTCTCTGCTGACTCCAGCCCCAGCACAGGGTGGAGACCTCAGCCCTCTCTCTTTAATCAGCATTGCTCATATTCTCCAGGTATGATTTGCAGGAAGACAAAGCAGCAGGCTGGTTGGTCTATGCTAACATTTTCTTGCTTTCTCACTGCTGGGAAAGTAGGTCATAGTGTTGGAGGAGTATCTGTCAGGCCACAGTCCACACCTGAAACTACGGGAGGGATTTTCTTCTAGGCCCTGGAGTGCCTTGAGGGAAAATGTTCTTACAGTAAGCCTTTAATAAGTTCGTCTTCAGAGTGGGCTGCAGAAGTAGTCTAGGTGAGGTGGGGCCCTTTCTATATCAAGATATTAGTCACAGGAGGAAAACTCCCACTTAATAATTAAAAATAATACCGAACACCTGCTTAGCACTCTTAAGTGCTGTGTTTATCCACATCCACATATCAGAAGCTGCATCTATGATGCTCTGCCCTAGTGGAAGCAGGGGCGAGGCAGGGCGGGGCAGGGCATCCAGAGCAGTGCCTTTATTTAGGGAATGCTGCTGCTTTTTCACGCTTGACCCTGGGGCGGTAACGTGGGGGTAAGAGCCATGGAATTTGGCAAACGTGAGCTCTGGTTCTAAGCAGAAGAGACTCCCACAAGCTGCTCTGTACAGCCACGTCCCCATCGTGAACTCCCTGAGTTTCTCCCCGAGTTGGGAGGGTGGAGAGAGAAGTGAGACTCATTAAGCCCCGGCACACACAGCCTGACCCAGAGAAGAACAGTCTGCAAATGAATAACTAGATGACACTAGGATTCCTGCAGATTTCCCGGTGTGACCTTGTTGCCCTGGACTTTGTTTCTTTTTAAAGCTATCACAGTTCCCACCCAGGTTGCCCCTTTTGAACACAACCAGCCTCTCCGTTTCCTGCAGAGTTCTAGCTGCAGCCCTCTCTCTGCCCCACACTCACCCTCTCCTGCCTCGAACTCAAGGCTATGTCTGGCTTCACCCTTAGGAGCTGGGCTTCTGGGCGAGAGCCACCACACCCAGCTTTCCTTGTGTCTCCGACAGGAATTTCACTTTCTAAAGCACTTTCATGTCAGTGTGAATCTGTACTCTCTATTACCTACTAAATAAAGCCTAACTCCCTTCGGGTTTCCGTGCCCTTTGACCCTTGGTTAAATAAACCCTTCCCCTTCCTTCATTTCCCATGACCGCTTCGCACAAGCTCTCTTCCTCAGTCACATCAGGCATTGGTCGAGTCAATATTGCCTGTGTGACGTCCATTCACGTGGGTCTTCCTGCCTAAAGCGCTATACATAGTGTTTATTCTATCTAGAAGTACTCCTACATGTGCATGAACTATGGATTGTGAGAGCCTGGGCATCCATCTCCCTTTAAAGAATGACCAAGAAAATTTGGATCTTGACACAGACCCTCTTCCTCCCTTTGTTGTTACCGTTGGGCTGGGAATCAACCCCAGGGCTTTGGCCATGGTAACTAGTGCTCCCCTCCCCCATTTTATTTCTCCCTCATAATAAATCATAGGACATTAGGACACCATAGTTTTATAATTGTATCTGTGTGTTCTGATAGCGGAGTATTTCTATTGGAAGGTTTTACTGTGTTCTGGCCCCTGAAGGACAGCAAAGGGCTACACAGCAGCTCTGAAGACCCTGCTGCTGCTGTCATGGGTATGTCAGTCTGTCCTCCTCTCTGTTTACTTAGCTAGAATGAACAGAAGTCCTGGATTGGAAAGCAGCTCCTCCCTCAGACTTCAGACTATGGAGGCGGAGCAGGCAGGCAGTTTTTGTGTCCTCCAGTTTCTGTTACATGGGTTTTCCTAAGGTGGAACAAGTGTCTCTTGGACATTTAGATGACTTCTCCGTGACTTGGTCTTTCTTTACAGGAGATCGCCATGTTGAGATACTTTGTCCTGCTCCTGTCAACAGCTACATCTTTAGTCTCCTTTGGCTTTTATTTTGAAACAGAGTGTATTCACAGCCCATACAAATGACACATGTGCAGCCCATTTAATAAAAAGGAAATATGTTTGAGATTGACAAGATCACATGCAAACAAGCACACATACCATAGCTTTTATTGTAAAACAAAACCACACATTTGTTCATAGCAAAAAGTGGGGTAACCTTTTACCTCCCTAAAACCCATAGTCTTAAAACCATGATGAAAATGTCAGACAAACGTCAATGGATGTTCATACCTGACCAACACTTCTCTAAACGGTCGAGGCTATCAAACAAAGCCAAGAAACTGTAGGAAACAATAGGAACCTCAGAAGGCAGTAATGAATGTCACATGCCCTGCATGGGATCCTAGATAGAAAGTAGCCCTAGGAAATCAACAGAATGTGAACATTACTGTGCCTTGCTGTTTGTATTGGATACATTTTGACAAATGTGCCACACTGATGTGAGACCTTAACAACAGGGGAAATTGAGTATGCGATAAATTGTAACCCCTGGTAATACTCCTAACTTTTCTGTAAACCTAAAACTGTATATTTTCTTAAATGTTTATTTTAAATAGGGGCTCCAGAAACTCACAACACAAGGAAAATTGAAGCAGGAGGATTATGCATTTAAGGCTAGCCTTGTCTAAATAGTGAGACCTCCATCTCCTTGAATCCCTTTCCCCTGCTCTCACCCAAAATGCTCCAGGAGCATCGTAGGAGGAGTACACCACACCCTAGGCACCCAGGCCTGGGGCCTCAGTGTTGCAAGGACTTGTTAGTGAATGCTTAGCTGAGTCACCAGGAACTGGACCAACTCCACCCTAGAGCCACTGTTCAAACCAGAACAGTTCTCTTTCTGGTTAGAGTCAAGGTTCTGGTATTTGTAGCCCTGGGCTAGGTACACTTTTGTCTATTTTCCTTAAGTCCTTCGGTCTGGAATCCCAGAAGCCAGAATTCAGGTCTGACTCAGCCTCTCCTCATCCCCTGTATCTCTGCCAGAATCTCCAGTTCCTGGCTCGGTGTCATCCATTATTTCAGTGTTTTGGGTTTTGAAACATTTTAGACTTGAGGAAAATCACGCAAGCCATGCATGGAATTCTCAGATACCTTTTACCCAGCTTCTCCAGAGGTTAATGTCTCGTGTGTCTCATGATGGCGGAAGTGGAAGGTAGCATCCATGTTGACCAATCGGGTCATCTTTCGCCTTAAATTCCACCAATTTTCCCATCAGTCATTGTCCTGTGCAGATTTCACACAACTCCTAACCTCCCCGCTCCCTCAGTACTAATAGTTCCTCAGATTCTCTTGAAGCCTGCTGATATTTTGTGCCTTTGCAGTTTGGGCATGATTGGATGGAAGCCTCACACTTTTTAGCTAAGAGGCCACAGAAGTGCCATTCTCTTCCTAGGTTATCATATTAAGACACACAGACAGCCGTAACGCTGGTGCATCTTGTCACTGGGGACGGCACATAACAGAGTCTGTGCTCAGCCCATTGTAAATCTGCTGCCTTTCCCTCTGTGGTAAGTGTGTGATGGAGAAGCGCTGTGGGCCATGCTGGTGTCTCACTTTTCATTATCCTTCTGCCCACTGAGCTCAGCATCCGGCCTCTCGGCCGTTTCCACGGTGTTTGCCTGATGGTGAGTTTTCTATTTTCACCACTCAGTTCTTATGTGTTAATTGGAATACTTCGCTAGGAAAACATCTGATGGAGAATTCTCTTATTAATAGGCACAGTAACCGTGATATCAATTATAATTATCATAATACCCAGCATTCTTGCAACGTGTCTGGTGCTGAGCTAAAATCCTGCTTTTCATCCGACCTTATATCAGCTGTGTGTTTCTGGACAGGCCTTCTAGCCTGTCCTCATGGCTGAAGAGTCCTGTTCTGGAACACTGCTTGCCCTCCTGGTTATTCTCCCTGGCCTGTGCTCTCTCTCCTACAGTGGGCCTTTGGTCTCTCCCTGCATCTCCCTGTGTATAATGCCTGTTACCTGAGAATTGCTCAAAAGCTGAGTGTCATGAGCGACACGGCTTGTTGCCCAGGTCTTTCCCACCCTGGCTCATGGCCTCCAGCCCATCCACCATGTGGGCCTGGCCCATAGGAAGCTCAGGACACAAAAAGCACTGGGCTGTTTAGAGAGGTGCTGCTGCAGCTAAGCCTGGAACCTGAACTCCACTTCTGTTGCTCTTTACAAACAGGCCAGCAGGACATGGTGGTGCGTGCACGCCTTTGATCCTAGCAGCTGAGTGGCACTGGTAGGAAGAATTCTAGCTATAAAGGGTTGCCTGGTCTAATAGGAAGTTCCGGGGCTATAGAGACCGAGTCCAGTGTGGGTGTTTTGTTTTGTTTTAAAGGTACATTACACAGAGACTTTGGGCACTCTCCTACATGCTAAGGTCTTACCTTATGGACACATAAGCAAATTAATCATAAAAATCCTTCACGTGGTTACAAGGGCTCTGAAAACATTGCAGTGGGTGGAAACTGGTTAGGAAGGGCATCAGCGGGAAGATAATCATTGAAGGAGACTGAAGTGGAGAGACAGTAGAGGCAATGACAGCCTCTGCAGATGCAGTCCCATAGAGGCTGAGGGACTGAGGTGTGTGGCTTGGTGCACTTAAAGAGCACAAGGGCTTTCTACGGCCTAGAGTGTGGTTACAGAATTCAGGTGCTTGACAGATACACTCAAAGCCCTATCTATGTGTCTGTCTGTCTGTCTATCTATCTATCTAGGACTTTTTTTGAGACAGGGTTTCTCTGTAGCCCTGGCTGCCCTGGAACTCACTCCGTAAACCAGGGTGGCCTCGAACTCAAAAGAGATCCACCTGCCTCTGCCTCCCAAGTGCTGGGATTAAAGGTTTGCACCACCATGTCCACCCAGCTTCACTCAAAGCTTTTTGACACAGGAAAATATCCAACTTTATGGTTCAAATTTGACCTAATTTTCTCAGATAGCTGGGGAAAAAAGACAGCCAGGATTGCAAGAGAAGAATTAGCATATTCCCCCAGGAGCAAGGAGTATCATGTGCAAAGGAAAGAAGCAAAAGAAATCTCTGGAAATGTTTTCCGAGGTTGGTGGGAGTCACTCAGTCCCCAAGTCAGGCATCCTCTCCCTGGAGTAGATGCCAGGTCCCTGCAGTAGAAAACCTATCAGTGCTGTCAGGGGCAACATTTTAGATGCTGTAACATCTGATACAAGATGTTGTCCTGGGCTCTGTTCTCAGTCCCTGGCATTTTGTACTGTAACCTTAGTAAGAGGCGATAGGAATGGACCCTCCGTGAGAGACATCTGTGGAGTGATGTCGTGAGCAGTTGGGATTCTTGTGCTTTGGTAGCACAATCGGTGTGGTGAGTTGTTGGTGCCTCTCTGAATGTGCTGAACCTCTTGTTGTGATAATACATCCTGGAAGCAGAGGGCTCCTGTTCCCACCTACATCTTTATGTTCTGCCTGACATGTCTTTGTTGCAACCTAAAGCCTGGTGACCTGTTATTAAATGAAGAGACACATACCCTTGTAAAAGGAGCCCAAAGAACTCCTCTGGCCTTTCCTGGCATGCAGGGAGACAGCCTGGAAGAGCCCTCACCAGCATCCGGCCCTGCTGGCTTCCAGACCTCAGGCTCTGGCCTTTAGGACTGAGAGGAAAGTTTGTTGGGTTAAGCCACAGACTGTATCATTTGCTGTAACAGTCCCTGTCTCCTTCTCATCTCTCACTGCTGTTGTCTTAGTGGGAGCCAGGTACAGTTTTGGCATCAGTAATGGCAGGAGGGTATGAGAGGAGATGCTTGGAAGACATGGAGGAGGAGCAGGGACTGTGATTCTTGTTTATCTGTTGAGTGTCTGCTTTCAGAACTTGGGGAGCTCCACACACCCTTTCTCTAAATATTGTTTTTGGACAGGCCCGCTAGCCTTGAATTATCTAGGAGTTTTAAACAAACGCATTTTCTGTTGGATTTAGAAAAATGAAGAGTCACTGATAGTGATAAGGCTGAGCAAGTGTTGGTTGGCTCGTGGCCCTCGTCCTCACGATTGAGAAACTAAGGCAAGAGGATAATGAAGTCAGTGCCAGCCTGGGCTACTTTGTAAATTACAGGTCAGCCTGGGCTACACATTGGTCCTAATGTGACCAAACCAAACCAGCTAGTAACCACAGCAAGAAAATGAATTTGCTTCAAGAAGTGAATTAAGAACAAAGTAAACCAAGGAGATAAAGCTAATGTGCATGTCTACTATCTGTGTGCGAGTGGTATAAGTGTGCTTATAAGGGCATTCTAAGTAATCACATATCCTATAGGTGAGGGAATCTATTCACTTAAATGGCCCAAGAGGTCCTGTTAGAAGGAAAATACTGCATTTTTTCAGTAACAGGTGTCCTCAGATTATCCTCCCTGGGACCCAAGTGTGTCTATGGATAAAGATCTCTTACAGAGAGAACCCCAAAGAGCTCCCCACGCCCCTTCCACTCAGCTCTTAGCAGTTTCAGGAGCTGTGTGCTTGCCTGGGCACAGAGGTACACTGGATAACTAAGAAATAGCATGTTGATCCAATCGTGGCGATGTTTGACAAATGATTATTATGTATTGTATTTTAAAAGGATAACAATATGCTTAGAGCTCAGGGTAAACTTTTATATGCTACCAAAAATAGGTGGGAGGTGGGCCCAATATATCCATAGAGTAACTTCTGTAACCTGACATTTAAGTGTAATTTATTTTTTTTATTGTAAGACCTGGAAGAGTTGGTATGTTTTCTCCAACTGATTGTTTAAACAAATTACTTGAGGTTACTTGTTAGATACTCTGTGCGCACACACACACACACACACACACACACACACACACACACACACAGATGCACCCGCTTGCATTTGCAGCAAGTAGCTGTGAGTATCAGGGAAGGATGAGTGGAGGTGAGACGGATTTACACAGCGAGTGCGCCTACCCATTCTGTTTCAGCTTATTTTAGTTCCTGGCTTTCTGTGTGAACAGGTTTTACTTTTGTGAGTTTTAACTATAAAATATGTCTATCTACAGGTTTCTATTTATAGATGACACAATTCATTTTATGTCACAGTTTGGGCTTCTAAATTGCTGGTGAGACCTTGAACTTTTCTGTAAGCTAAATTATTTTTAGAAATCTTTGAAAGAGTACTACAAACGTACAAAAGTGAATAATCATGCCGTATTCTTTTATGGTTCTAGCGATCTCTTGTGTGTCTATCTGTGTGTGTATGTATGAGTGTGTATATGTGTGTGTGTGTGCATGTATGTATGTAAGTGTTTGTGTGTGTGTATATAAGTGAGTGTGACTATGTAAGTGTGTATGTGTGTGAGTGTATGAGTGTGTGTGTGTTAGTGTGTGTGTGTCTAAGTGTGTGTGTCTATGTAAGTGTGTATGTGTGCGAGTGTATGTGTGTTAGTGTGAGTATGTGTGTATGGGTGTGTGAGTATGTGGTAAGCACTGTGCATGCGTGTATGATGGTAAGGCTCAGGCTAGCTTGTCTCTAAGCCTGGTACTCTAGAGTGTCACTCAGCTTTATGGCTGTAACTTGCCCATGGGAAGTAGCAGGAAACAAAAGCTGTATCAGCAGACATATTAAATGCACTTGAGAGTATAGCCATTACATCTCCGAGCAACCAGTGTTGAAAACAGTATTGTACACTGTGGTCTTAATGTACTGTTACTGTAGTTTACTGATGCCTTTTTCTAATAGAGCACGGCATAACGTGCACATCCATCAATCCCGTGACTGTGATGGATACGCCAGGCGGTCAGCTTTTATCGGAATCGCTTATTTGGGCTCATGGTTTCAGGTTTCCAGCTATTGGTGTTTGGCCTTGTGCTGGACCAGTGGCCGCTCTCTATATCATGGTGCATGTGGTAGGACCTGCCTGTTCACCTCTGCTATGAAACCAGAAGGGAGGAGGACAAAGGCAGAAGCCACAGTGACCCCTTCCAGGGAAGACCTCGAGTGGCCCAGCTGCCTTCCTCCAGGGTTAGTCCCCTCCCCTCAGTTGTGTATCTGATGACACAGTTGTGGGTCTTGAGGTGAGGGTGCACTTCAGATCCAAATTAAAGAATGAGATTTAGATTTCCTGACTACCTGCCCTGCTTAGCCCCTGACTCAAGTCTGTGTCTCACATGATCTGTTATAAATGTGCGGCCACCAGTGATGAACATTCAGGGCCTGAGACAGAGGTCAGGATGGGATAGGTTAGCAAAAGACAACTTCCAACTCCCCTGTCTGTAGCTAAGGAGGAGGGCAGAGAGGACTACCAGAGAACAAGACAGCCATGAAGAGACCGAGACGATGGGGGTGGGGGTGGGGAGGGGGAGGGTTGTAAACCTTTGGATCAGAAAGAGACCTTAGAAATCATGTTGTCTAGGGCTGATGAGGTGGTTCAGTGGATGAAAGCGGTTAGACCAAGCCTTATGACTTGACTTGAGTCCCCAGGAGTAAGAGTAATGAACGAGCTTAAGCTGGCTGTCCTCTGACCTTGACGTGTACCATGTAATACCTGTAAATGTGTGTGAACGTGTGTGCTTGCGTACACACACACTAGAACATAATAGAAAATATTTTTTAGAAAGAAGCCATGAGAGTAATGTCATTACATTATACAAAGTGGGCAGAGATCCACACGGTCTCGAGCCTGGCCCAAGGCCCTGAGCTCTGCACTGAGCAGGATCTAGGATGCAGGGCCGGGACCCTTGACACAATTTATAAGTACACTCCCTGGGACTTAGAAAGAGAAGGCTGGAGACTCAAGGCTGTGAGGATGGCCAAGCCAGGCATAGGGAAATCAAGTTTTCCAGCCCCAAGGACATTCCACAAACAGGAAATTACCATGTCACACTAATGATGGGAATTACCATCGCCACTTAATGAGTACCTACCGTGTACTTGACGGTGGGCTGGGTATTTAATGTAACATGTCATTTTCACAGAGCTTCCTATGAAGATGCACTGTTTCCATTTTGTGGGCTTTGTTGTTTGGGATTTTAAGAGGTGGAGACTAATAGGAGATGACTGATCTGTTCAGAGTGACCTGGTTTGCCCCCATCCGCCTTAGCTATCTCTCCTTGGATTTCTGTGGTGGTGTGTTGTCAAGCCCAAGTCACAGGGGCTGTGCAAACACAGCAGAGGGAGGAGCAACCTGTGTGCGCTGGATGCAGGGAAGGGACAGCGTGGATTTGGCCACCTCTCCTGGCAAAAGCAATAACACAAGGGTTTGCCACCCAACTTCCGTAGCTGCCCCTGAGGAGCATAAAGATCTGCATAGCTGCACTCTGATTATGGTTTGGGGCCCATGGGCAACTAATACTGGCAAGGGATATGCTGGGCTCCTAAAAACCTTTAAACTCTTAGCATGAGCCAGCAAATGGCCATTGATATAATACGTTCACGGTAGCAAAGTCTGTTGATAGGATGGAAATGAGACCATTCCAAACATCTAGCAAATCTGAAACAGTTCACAGGAGGAAAGCTAGCAGAGTAGCCGACAAACACACAGCCAGCCCAAGGAGGGGCATTTGGGATCTAGGGTGAGTATGCTTGCTTAGCATACAAGAAGCTTCAGGTTCCGTTTCCAGTGCCAGATGTGTCAGACTGGTGGGGCGAGCCTATAATCGCAGCATAGCCTGTGGAAGCAAAGGCCAGGCTGGAAGGTCCTAGTTGGCTGCATGGGGAAGTCTGGGGAGTGCAGAGATAAGGGAGGGAGGGAGGGAGGGAGGGAGGGAGGGAGGGAGGGAGGGAGGGAGTAGGGGGGAGGGAGGGAGGGAAGGGGGGAGGGAGGGAGGGAAAATGAATATGAGTTGGGGGTAGGATTGTGCCTCACAGTCAGAAGGGGAACATTATTCACTAAGCATCTTGGAGTCTTTTAGATTTTTCCCAATTCTCACACACTCTGAAGAGAACATCTCCCTCCTGTGTGTCAGGAGCTGAGACTGAAGATAAATCTGGCAGGCCATTCATTAGCTGTGGATCACACAGGTAGTAAATGCCTTCAGACCTGGATACCCTCAACGCAAGACCCAGTCTCTCGCTCCGGGAAGCCACCAGAACCTCGTGCGGAGAGGTTAATGTTTCAGAATGATCCCGGGGTCTTTATTGTTCCTTATGAAATAAATTAACTTTTAATAAATAAATATCCTGAGGTAAACTGAACCCAAGGTCTTTGCTTAGGTGCCTTAAACCAGGCACACATAGGTATCAGGAGTTCAAACTGCACACCTTGGCTTAACTTAGAACCAACAGGTGAGCCACTTGGAATATACCTGAGGCCCCACTCGTGGCCGCATAGAATTGATGAGAAGCTGTTGGAACCGCTTGCCCGCCCACATACGAACACACCCTAGGCTAACAAGCCAGCACCTCTTGGGGTGAGGCCTAGTGTGGGGTGATCTTAGGGTGCAGATGCCCCCCCAAGTTTACTTCCTTGGTTGAGAAGTTCAGATACTCTGGAGGGTCATGGCAGGTCAGAGATTCAAACTTAACTCTGTTCTGTCAGCTGTCCCCAGCTCCTGCCCTTCGCTGTTTTCTGTGGGCCCTCGTGGGGAATCAGCCACATCTAAGTTCCTTCTAGTCTGCCAGCTGCCGTGGCTGTCCCATGTCCAGCTCTTTCAAGACGTCCCAGGCAGTGTTGGCAGCTAACCAGAGGGTTTGTTTCATGACTTTATAATCAGATAAACTTCGTTTGGATCTAATTTGTGTCTACCAGACATTTCTGCCGAGCTTTAGGGCTGAAAGGCCCTTGAGAGAAAAAAAGGACTGTAAACCTCGTCTCCATTCCGACCAGCTCTCTACTCTCAGAACAGCGAGCCCACCAGGGTCAGAAAGTCTCGCAGACTTGTTTTTCTTGTGCGAGTTGTTGTTTGTCTGTGCCAGAACATCCGTTCTCATCTTCCCTACACGTACTCTGTTAGAGACAGCTGATGATAATGTAGTAGAAATCCAGCCTGCAGACTGGATGTCAGAGCGGATACCCCGGGGACCCCACAAGCCTCAGTTTCTTAGTTTATAAAATATAACCAATTTCTATTTACAATGTCACTGTAGAAATGCAGCCAAGAGAGCAAGAAGGAGCTGAGGATGGAGGTCAGTTGGTAGACTGTTTGCTCAGCTGACACTGGGCCCTGAGTTCCACAGTACCACAAAAATCTGGGGGGGGGGGAATAGGGGTAGGGGAGTACCCTGTAATCCTGGCATTTAGGAGGCAGAGGCAGGAGGATCAGAAGTTCAGAGTCATCCTTGGTTACGCGATGATTTCCAGGCCAGTCTGAGACACATGAGAGTTGTCTTTTAAAAAAAAAAAAAATCCGGCTAAAAAGTGTGTGTGTGTGTGTGTGTGTGTGTGATAATGCCTTACACTACATATTTATTCTACATGCTAGAAAGGTACTAGATCCTGGAAAAGCATGCGTGAATGTCATGACCTGAACCCTGCAGAAATTGAGTTAGTGAAAATCAAGTAATTGTAGAAATCAGTGAGGAAAGGCAGAAGTGCCCTTGATGGTCTGGGAGCATCCAGGAAGGGTTAGAACAGTTACTGGCCCAGAGATCAGGGGATGTTTCCCATCCCCTGATGGCAGGAACAGGAACAGGCAGGACAGAGGCCGGTAGAGGAGAACCATGGGGTGCTTTCTTCAGCCCTCTCTTTCCTTTGGGAGGTATGGTTTTATTTTTGGATTGGATAGAACTCGGAGTAAGGAGAGCAAATCCTAGTGTCTTAGTTAGGGTTTTACTGCTGTGAACAGACACCATGACCAAGGCAACTCTTATTTATTTATTTTTTTTTTGTTGTTGTTTTTTCGAGACAGGGTTTCTCTGTGTAGCCTTGGCTGTCCTGGCACTCACTTTGTAGACCAGGCTGGCCTCGAACTCAGAAATCCGCCTGCCTCTGCCTCCCAAGTGCTGTTATTAAAGGCGTGCGCCACCACACCCGGCTGGCAACTCTTATAAGGACAACATTTAATTGGGGCTGACTACAGGTTCAGAGGTTCAGTCCATGACCATCAAGGCAGGAACATGGCAGCATCCAAGCAGGCTTGGTGCAGGCAGAGCTGAGACTTACACATCTTTATCTGAAGGCTGCTAGTGGAAGATTGACTTCCAGGCATCGAGGATGAAGGTCTTAAAGCCCACACCCATAGAGACACACCTACTCCAACAAGGCCACATATTATAATAGTGCCACTCCCTGGGCCGAGCATATACAAACTATCACATCTAGTAAAAGAGCCACCTGTTTCATTTGCCTAATTCTCTGTAGGTGTCTGGGATACCTTAAAAACCTGTGGTTAAATTAACACATCTAAGTCAAGCTTGCTCTGTGCTTAGTATTAGAGTGGATATTGAATCTCAGGGTCCTCACTTGTCAAAGGCTGCATGTCCTAACAGCTGTGGAGGGCACCAGGGCTGATCCATCAATCATGCATAGCCCTGGCCAGAGATTCTGCGGAGCTCCAGGTTTGTCCCAGCATCAACAGTGTAGTCAGAGGTGCCCTTTGGCCACTGGGGGAGGGTCTTTCCTCACCCGTTTCCTCTGTAGTCTCTGTCCTTGAAATTGAGACTCTCAAAGATAAGTATCCAAAGCCAGTTCCAGCCTGTCTGAGAGGAGTGAAGGCAGGAGGGGTAGGGAGCAGGCACCCAGAGATCTTGTGCTGAAAGCTTTCCTGCTACAAACCGTCCAGTGCAATGGCCCACAGCCCTACTAATGCTGCGACCCTTTGGTACAGTCCCTCATGTTGTGGTAACCCTCAGCCACAGAATTATTGTGTTGCTACTTTATAGCTGTAATTTTTTTTCTTTTTTTTTTTTTTTGGTTTTTCGAGACAGGGTTTCTCTGTGTAGCCCTGGCTGTCCTGGAACTCGCTCTGTAGACCAGGCTGGCCTCAAACTCAGAAATCCACCTGCCTCTGCCTCCCGAATGCTGAGATTAAAGGTGTGTGCTACCACACCCAGCTCATAGCTGTAATTTTGCTATTGTTATAAATCCTGGTATAAATAGGCAACCCCCCAGGTTGAGAACCATTGGTTAAGTGTCTTGCCTGCTAGGCTGGCTAGTTCTGTGCCCTATAGATTCCTAGATCAGTGAGACACCATAAAAAGCCCATATGGGATTCAAGAGTAGAACAATAGGGAGACAGTCCTTGTCCCTCAACCATAATGGGAGTTAGGAGGCCTGCCTACAGTTCCAGCATGTGGAAGCCACAGACCAGGAATCTCCACAGAATAACCTGACTAGCTAGTAAGCTATAGGTTCATGAGAGAGGGAGGGAGGGAGGGAGGGAGGGAAGGAGGGAGGGAGAGAGAGAGAGAGAGAGCGTTCAAGTATGATACCTGATGTAAACCCTGCACCCATAAATGCACATGTGAACCTGAATACACATATGTACACCATGTATACATGCAAGGCAATGTGAGCATGAGGGTGTCTGTGTGGCCTCTCACTCTATCAACCAGTGGGACTGGCCAGCAGTCTGCCAGGACCCCCTTGGCTGTGTGAGTCCTGGTGTTGGCCGCCTGCATCCCATGCCCTGTGAGCACAAGGGGACGTGCTCAGTGAAGAGAACACGCCACCTGGACAACCAGGGGACCCTGTTTCAGTTCCTTCTCTGCTGCTCACTGGCTCTGGGCCTTGTGCCAGCCTTCCTCACCAGGCCGGAGCTCCCTATAAATGAAGACGCAGATCAAGTTGCGTGTGAAGGTCTTTCAGGACATCCTGATGACTTATCTCTCTGTGTCATTGCTGACCCCCAGCTGCAGTGGCCGCTGTCTTCCCTACTTCCGGTTCCACTTGGCCCACCTTTTTCTTTCATAACAAGCCTCTGTGGGCCTGGAGTGATTCCTTGGTGCCAAGCTGGGTTACCAGATAGACAGAGTAAACATGCATTAAGGTCACCTGGAACGCACGGCCACCACCAGAAAATGTTTATAAAAGAATTTGATACTCTCGGGTTAGAGCGAAACATCCCAGCTGTTGCCTTATGCTTATTTCGTGGCTCTTTGTGTCTTATGTTTCTGTTTGGAGGAATGCAATATGATCTTTGGAGCGCTTAGGCCTCCGTTTTCTTTCTTTCACCAGGGCCACACAGACTTTGAAACGCAGGCTTCTCTGTCTCATGGCTGGCACCATGTTGGGGTAGAACAAGAGAGAGGCGGCGGTATGTAGCCTGAAGTCCTCCCGAGCTTAGAACTGACTTGAGGCTCAGGATTTCTCTACAGTAATTAAAAGCATTTAGAGGTGTGATGCAGGGGTGCAGAGGAGCAGTCTGTAGAAGTGGCGGAGCTAGAAACTTTAGTAGACAAGCTGTGCAGATCTGGCTGGCTGGGTACCTGATTTCCAAGCTTGGCATCCCACAGCTGTGGATCATTGGGTGCTAACCATTCTCAGAGTTGTCGTAAACCAGTTTAACCCAAACTCAGGCAACCTCTTGGTGTGTCATATCTTGCCATCCTGGTGTGGGTCCTAGGAGTTTGGCTCCCTTGGTAAACTACTATGGCTGCTAAGGAATGAGTAGGCTGTGGTCCTCAGGATCCAGAATAAAAGGACTTTTTCTAGAGGGCTCTATGCGTGACCGTCTAGGGGAACAGTTAGCTTCTGCTTGCATAGGCTCTTAGCAGTCCCTGGATCATATTTTTACCATGTAGTTAAGTGTGTATTATCATTGTGGAAGTCACACACAGTGCTTATGTGCCGGGGACTAAGCTCTATGTGCACGTGCCTGGATTAGTAAGATCTTTACCTTGCTATGTCTGTTATGGATATGGAAAGACAGGGACAAAGTTGGTAACCTAACTTAAGCTATTCGGCTTACAAATGACAGATCTAGGATTTGTCCTTGCACGGTGTATTTGTCCCCTGAGCCAGTGTGCCATAGACAACCGTTACTCTTCTGGCCTCAGAGAAGGGGAGGTGGGGTGGGGGTGTAGACAGCACTGAGAAGACCAAGGAAGCACCCTTCAAGTCCTCCCTAGCCCATAAATCATCTGTCACCTATGCTGGCTTCAGGTGATTTCATTTGCTTCTTGCTGGCATGCTACCTGGGCCTTATCTGCCACTCCTGCAGTGACCAAGGGGGACCTGGCATGTCAGAACGGCAAGGACAGATGTGACACCTCAGAAGCGTGACTTAAATAGAAGGCACTTGTTTTTATTATTGGAAGACCTGTGTGTGCATCTCAGCACACTTCTGTTGCAGGGTAAATTCTCCCTTCACACTGATGTCACAGGGAACTTGCAGGGTTTAAGGCGGATATAAGATGGTGACCTGCACTGTACTGACTGTTGTTAGCCTTGTGGGTGATCTTCCACCCATAGCTGCCTTTTTCATATATTGAAGTTTTAAGTAACTCATTCTAAAGGAATGGTAGTTTGAAATGTTGGGTTGTGAGACTGAGGAAGGATCTGTGGAGAGTGTCACGATGCCTGTGGATGCCTCTCGGCTTCAGAACGCAGCAGCCCCTACCTCACACCCGCTCCTCCCACGGCACATAAAACATCTGGGAGAAGCTTTCTGTGGGATCAGAATCCCATGTCCATGTGCTACGTCGTTGGTGATATTTGTGTTGTTTAAGAACGCATCACTCACGGGCTGGAGAGGGGTCTTGAGCGGTTTGGTTTTCCAGAGGACTTGGGTTCAGGTCTCAGCACCCTTGTGATAGCTCACAACTGTCAGTAACTCGAGTTCTAAGCAAGCGAATGGCTTCTCCTCACCTCTGCAGGTCATAGTCCTGCACATAGTACATAGATATACATGCAGACAAAATACTCATACACATTTAGATGGATGGATGGATAGATAGATAGATAATCTTAAGAGGGAAAATGCCCAGCATTTCCTGGATGCCTTTTGACTATCTTCCCAAGAATTTGGTGGAGAGTGGTAAACTATCCGCTCTCAAATAAGACCAAGCAAATTATTAAGCTTCCCTTTCACCGTGGTTTTGCACATCTGTCTTGAATATCAACTGTAAAAATAAAAAGATAGAAGATGGGAGGTAAGAACCCCAGTCCACATTCAGAACCAATGAGGACAGTAAAGGATCAGCTGACTGTTAGCCGCACGCGCACACATACACACACACACACACACACCGCCATTTTAAACACTGATGCTACTTTCTATAGACTGGACCTTGTGGACTTAAGTACCCTTTCCCTGTCTCAGCAGGGTAGCAGAAACTGGCAGGCTACCAACAGGGAGAGCCACCTACAGCCCTCAGGCAACACAAAGTCCACAGGCAGGGAGGGAGCGCCTCCATAGCCCTGCCTAGTTAGTGAAGAGAGTGGGCAGAGAAGCAGCGGTGGATTCCTTCAGGGATACCCCTCAGGTCTCTCTCCCAGGGGAGCACAGAGCCCTGTTAAGTCCCACTCACAGATTCAGCCAGGGCTGGAAGCATGCTTCCTAGTCACAGACCTCTCCTCCCCGGATGTTTACACTGCCATGTTCCAAGCCCCCTTTAATAATTAATCCCTGTGTGACTAAACCACGAGAGGAAAGATTGCTTTTCATAAAATACTTAGATTGGTCTGCTGGTGGGCATCTGTAGGTGACCACAGCAGCCCAGAGGTGAGTTTTACACTAAACACAGGCAGAGTAAATTGCATGGCAGCCGGCAGCCAGGAGCAAGCTCATCCCTGCTGCTGAAAAGCATAGACTTTTTCAGCTGCTGTCATCGCCCAAGCCAGTTCATGACGCCCGCCCGGCATTGCTGACAGCTCAGCTTTGGAAGTTACTGTGTGTAACCAACAGAACCACACAGACACCTCACCCCCACCTCCGCTGTTCTTGGCATCTGAGTCCTGTCTCAGGACCACAGGACAGCCACTGGCTGGGTATCTGCCTGGGCTTTTGGCTGATGTTCTCTGCCAAACCTTGGTAGCTAGCTGCTTGCTACCCAGGACCAAGGGCTGACTCTCATGAGGAAAACCTGTCGTGTATTGTGCTAGGTTGTGCTACTTGCTGTCTTCAGGTGGGCTCTGGATTTAGGCCAGTCTGTGCACAAGCATCTGTAGCCGGCACTTGGGTAGAGCTCCCCCCAGTTCAGGGTCACAGCCCCAGCCTGCTGAGTCATCTCAGTTCTGCCTAACTGGCTAGGATTTCCAGCCTAGCCTTTCCTGCCTGAGCCTTCTGCCTGTCAACAGCTCTTTTGTGAAGATCTGTGGGGATTCAAGTGGACAGGGAGCAGGTTTGAGGGAAGCCCTGCTCAACTCAGGTGTTGTGTTACAAGAAACACCCTGTGAGTAACCCACACCTCCAGCCCAACCTGCCAGCATCTGCTCAGGTGGAAAGGCTGCTGTGACCTAGCCCTGAGAACACAAAGGGTCTCCAAGGCCTCCCATCCATCCTGCAGGTGGCAGCCTTCCTGTCTGCCACTCTGCTCTGAGGCCAGAGAGCCAGCAACAGCTTTTTTTTTTTTTTTTTTTTTAAACCACTTTGGTTCTTAATCGCCAGGGATGAACTGAGCCAGAAGAATAAATACAGAAGAGCAGACACGTACAGCTTAAGCCTTTGTTTCAGAACTTGAAAACTAAACATGTTCAGGCCAAAGACATCTTTACCCCTTCCCTGTTTGCCTCGGCCTGATGTAACCCCCTTCTTGAATTACACCACTTTGTTAAAAACATTTCTGATTTCCCCAGACCTTCCCCCCTCCCTCTCTCCCTCCCTCCCTCCCTCCCTCCCTCCCTCCCTCCCTCCCTCCCTCCAAGGGATTTAGTTTTTTTCAGGTTCTGCCCCACTGAGCTCACTCTTCTGAACAGTTGAATTGTTAAAAATGACAGTGGTGGGATTTGTGCCCACATACAGAAGAGCAGAGGAAGTGAGTGATAGGTGGCAGCTCTCCCAGGTGAGTCACACAGTAGTGGTGCACGAGAGGTCCTGGGACCTTACACACCGGGAACAGGTTGTTTCCGAGTCATTCGTGTGGACTTGCTGCTTAGAATGTACACATTTTTCATTAACCTCTATCATCCACAGGAGACCCCCTTTTTTAACTTAAAAATGTTTCATGAGAATGTTGGTAAATCTTTAGACGATAGTACCAGTCCCCCATCTCACCCAACAAAGGGAAATGCCCAATGAATTTTTTGACGCTGTAATTCAGAGAATTTATTTAATAGCCATTGATCATGTGTCTTGTGTCCAAATCAGCCGAGAAACAGATAATTAAATATGCGGAGACCAGTAAGACACGTTCTCTCCTCTGAAGTGGCTCAGTTTGTTGAGTGAACAACAGTTATATCCTAGTGTGTTCACACGAATGAACTGCAGATAATGTGATACGGAAACTTGGAGGCAGTCCTGTTCACTCAGCCTTGCGGTGGGACGAAAGGCTTTGCTAGGACACACTGGAGTTTGGATTTCTAAGTAGGAACTAAATTTTAACATTTTGAGCGATGAAGGTGCCTGCAGGTCCATCTATCCAGGCTTCTCCACGCGTGAGGGATCTGAGGCTTGGAGACATGCGGGGACCTTGCCTGGGCCCAGCAGCAGTACACAATCAGGACAAGAATTATGCTGAGACTCCACCCTCTTCCTGCTGCTGGAAATTGATCTTGGGTCATGGGTAGGTCCTCCCCGTAAGAGCCTTAGGGAGACAGGTCAGCTTTTGAGTTTGTCTTCTTCTAAATGACCTGTGTTGTCATTTAGAGGTACCATACAAGGGCTGTTGGTTGGCTTTCGGCTTTTCAAAGTCTCCCTTAAATGGGTGACTGACCCGCATCATCTAACATTTAATTACAAAGGGCAGGACACTCAGGACACCTTGGGACTGGATTCATGTGTGGCTCACAGGGAATCTAAGAACACCAACTACAACAGATTGTCACATGTAACATAAGCGCAGGGTAGACAGACTGAAGGAATCGTTTTCATCTGTTTTGCTGAGCATAGATGATGTTCCCTACAGACTTTATGATTTGCATTGGTTCATTTAGTGTTGCGCACCATCCTAGACTAACATCTCCAAACCATGATTGTTTTACCACTGTGCTGGTTATAAGTGGGATGGTGCGGCTGCCAGACTTCACACAGGTCTCTCTAAAGTCTTGGTGTGCGTGTATTCTAAAAAGTTCATCCACCAAGCAATCACGAATTTATTTACTTAGTTTTGGCTGTTTGTTTGTTTGTTTGTTTGAGATAGAGTCTGACCATGTAGCCCAGGTTGGCCTGGAAACAATTCTGTAGAGCAGGCTGGCCTCGAACTCATGGGCAGTCTTCCAGTGTCTGCCTCGTGAGGGCTGAATAATGAGCTTTCCCCGCATGCCCAGTTTTTATATTATTGTTTTGTCTTTGAGATGGTGCCTCTCCCCGTGTAGCCTAGGTTGCAGTTGAAATCAGGATCCTCCTGGGTCAGTTTCCCCGAGTGCTGGGGTCCCAGGTGTGCACCACTGCACATAACTTGCCATTGTTTCTTCTTATGTCACTGAGCCTTCTGATCTGTGGCACTGGGCAGATTAGTCTAATGCCCTGACCAAGAAACATGTAAATTATAATAAATCATAGCTTGAATTAATTTGCTTCATTTCCTGTGGACAGATTTATAAAGCATTAAGAGGAATAACAAAACTGTTGAATTTAAAAAAAAAAACTATTCTTTCTAAAATATAATAAGAGTATGCTAGATCCTCCCTCCCCCTTGATTCTTTTAGAGTTCTGGTAAGTCATTTCTCAGCACCGGCTTTTAGTGATGGATTTTGATGTTTGAACCTAAGTATTATTGACCAAGAAAAAAACCACAGGCCCCTAGAGTCAGGAAGTGTTGATTTTGGTTTCAAGCCAATGGGTGAATGATGTTTAATACATTAAATATTAAATACAGAATCTTTTGGCCTGTTGAGTGCTGCTAATGTTGCCAATGAAAACATCCAGTTTGATTTATAGAAGTTTAATTTGATCTGGATACAACCTGTTTCACCTGACAATTACCATATCATAATGACAACATTTTGATAACAGTCTAAATAATTCTCATCGTGAGTGCAATGAGAGAAAAATGGAAATCAATGGGTCTAGAGAGATGGCTGCTCTGGCAGAAGAGGACCTGGGTTCAGATCCCAGCATGCATGTGGTAGCTCACATGAGCCTGTTGCCCACATAACCACTTCTGACCCCTGTACACATGTGATATCTGGCCCCTGCACATGTGTGATAAACATACATGCATACAGGCAAAGCTCTCATACACAGAAAAAAATGCTAATGAAAATAATTTTATTTAACTGCCTTTACTTTGATTGAGTGGCCAAACTTGCTTGCCTCTTCAGTGGTATAAAGGAGGATTTAATTTTGAAGTATTGTAAACCAAATTTTAAAGATAATCTAAAACATCATAGAAAGAGTTTCAGTGAGATTGGGACAGTATTTTCCCTTTTGGTTTTGCTTTTACAAACTATTCAGAATTCCTGCAGGATCGATTAAAAATCATTATCATCTTCTAAAATACAATTTTTAATCCCATTACCTTGAACCTATATCCACACATACTTTATATTTACAACTGGAAAGAGTTTTCATGTTGGGCTTACATCCTTTATAGTTCTGTGTCAGTGTACACAAAACACATGACTTGATGCCATTACCAACTAAACGAACCATCTGTTCTAAAAAAATAAAATAAAATAAAACATGGAGCCTTAGCACACAACTTGAAGACTTAAACGCATGTTTTCTGACTAGCAAGCAAAGAAGTAGTAATTTTATTTTTTATTGTTTCATTTGTGTGTGTGGGTGGGTGTGGGTGGGTGTGGGTGGGTGTTTAAGGGATCTCTTGATAGAATAACTCCAGCTCTTTCTTTAGTTGAAGATTTCTGTGAACGCCTGGTCCTCCCGTCTCTTTCCTAAGCCTGGGGATTGATTACAAGGGTGCATCACCCAACACTTTCTGGTGCCAAGAATCAACCCGGATCCTGGACACACTAAGGCAGCAGCAGTCTGCCACATTACTCTCCTGAGCCACATTACCAGTCAGAACAGTAGCGCTATTCCTGCCTCACAGGAGTTCACCAGTCAACAATGTGCAGAGAACGGGTCTCTGTGCACCTCTGGACGCAGTGCATCTTCTGTTGACCCTCTGAGGCAGGTGGCTGTTACTGCTGTGATTATTATCATGGCCGGCCTTCTTACCGTCCATAATCATGGAAACAGGCGCAGACAGAGACCAAGCACCCGCCTTCACTCAGCTAGCAGTTATACTTGCCCGTTGAGGTTCTGGTGTTTAGCTTGTTGGGTAGACACGATCCCACCTCCACACACTTTTCACGTGGTATCTGTGCTGTTTTACATGGGTTATTCGCCATTTACAAGCAGGCAAGTGGTAGGAACTGCACAGGGCGGGGTGACTGCAGACCTTCTCTTTGGCCCAAGACGAACGTTCATGTAGTCCGCTTCCCTTCTTTTCCCAGTTTACAAATTAAAGTAATTCTTCCCTGAGTTCCCCAGAGTTAGTCATTTCCTGTCCCAAGTCCCACGGTGTTTTCCTCAGACTCTGTATTTTGAGTGCATACTGTTTTGTAATTAATTTGTTTATATGTCATGTCTTTCCATCCCCGACCCTTGCCTCCAACCAAGTTCTTCAAGAGCTGGAACCAGGTCTAATCTATTTTTGTCTGACACCAGCCCTGTGCTGGTGACAGTGGATGAGTCATGTTGCCCAAGAGGTGAAGGGACTTGCCCAGAGTGCAGGCTGAAGTATAAGGGACTTTCATAATTTGCTACCCCATACCTGGCACTCAAGTCTTGCCAGGTGCATTTCAGATGGCTTGAAGTTGTGTGTGGGGGTGTGCGTGCCTGCCTCGGTGTGGGTGTGGGTGTGGGTGTGAGGGAGAGGGGGGAGAGAGAGAGAGAGAGAGAGAGAGAGAGAGAGAGAGAGAGAGAGAGAGAGAGAGAGAGAGAGAGAATGTGCATGCCTTCCTGTGCATGTGTGTATGTGTGTATATCTGTATGTACATGCCTACATGTGAAACCAGAGAAAGATACGGAGTGTCCTGCTCTATTGTTCTCTATGTAATTTTCTTGAAAAGGCGTCCATCACTGAATCTCCAGCTATGTTAGTACTGTAAGCCCCAAGGAACCCCATCTTTACTCCGTCCCATTGGGATTACAGTCTTGTCTGACATCAGACCCAGTGTTTTACATGGGTGCTGGGAAAATTGACTTTAGATCTCTTCACTTACTCCACAAGCAGTTTTACTCTCTGAATCACCTCCCAGCCTCTGACTTGGACTCTTGCTGAGGAGTTGGGACACAGTTTTCCAACCACGGTGATGGTGGTGGTGATGGTGGTGATGGTGGTGGTGGTAGTGGTGGTGGTGGTGGTAGTGGTGGTGGTGGTGATGATGGTGGTGGTGGTGGTGGTGGTGATGATGGTGGTGGTGGTGATGATGGTGGTGGTAGTGGTGGTGGTAGTGGTGGTGGTGGTGATGATGGTGGTGGTAGTGGTGGTGGTGGTAATGGTGGTGGTGGTGATGATGGTGGTGGTGGTGGCAGTGGTGGTGATGGTGATGCTGCTGGTGGTGATGATGGTGATGCTGCACCATTACTCCCCATCCTGTGTGTCAGTTAAGGGTCAAATGAAATGATATCATTTGTGGAAGTATTGAAACTAGGAAGCCCCTGTAATATTAAGAGTGTATATTACTGTTACTCTAGTCTGTTATTTCAGTGTGACTTTATTACTCTGTGAAGTAGGTGACTTCACTGCCATTTCACAGAGAAGAGAAATGAGGTACAGTGAGATTGAGAGCCTCAGCTGTAACCCTGGGTGGCGGCAGGAAGCTTGGAACTCAGGCTAGGCTTCAGTGTGTTCCAGGCTACTGCCTGAAGCCTGACTCCCAATGCCTCCAGAGTGAGCAGGAGGCAGACTGTAGGAGGGAGGTGGGGGCAGCTTCATGCTGGGCCCCTGAAGCTGCAGGAGTGCAGTAATGTTTGATGTGACCAGCCACAGGCTGCTGTTGCATCCAGCTCTGGCACCCTGGTGTGGGGTGGAATGGGGCTAACCTCAGCATTGCTTTTGTCTCAATGGAGAGTTCCTTGGTGGCTCTCAGAGGAAATGAAGGCTGCTCTGTCCAGCTGCTGCTTCCTGTTCCATAATTCTGAGATACTTTTTTTTTTCCTTCAAAGCGTCGAATGCTTTATTTTTAAACCAATGGAAAAATACTATCAACCTGCTTCTTAGTATTTCCTTAAAAACTGGCCATGCTTCTTTGCAGTGTACAGGGGTGTGCGAGAGAGTCTGCCATATTGCTGCCTGGGACGGCAGGAGCCAGCTCAGTGTCTGCTTTTCCACAGCAGGAATGAAAAGCAATGAAGTCAGATCTGACGGGGCAGGAAGCTTGCTGAGGTTGCTGACAACATCCAGGGGAGGCCTGTAATTGACGTCTGTGCCTCCCTGTCTGTCTCTCCATGTGCTTGTGCAAACTCAGGCCTGCTTTTTCTTCTGCCGGTGATTGTGACATTAGCGAATTCCCAACCTGAGTCACTTAAGTGGCACCGACTCCTCATATAGCCCTGAGGACAGCAAGGAGCCATGGGGCAGAGGTGATAGATGCAACCTGGTAAAGGATTGCTTGCGGAACCAGTGACTCTGTAACTAAAAGCAACAGGTAGAAATATTTTCTCTTAATACCTCATTTTCTTTTCCATTCCCTAAGCAGCAGAGAACGTGCATGGGCCCTCGTGGTTCGTCTTTGGAGAAACACTAATTTAGGAAATGTTATTTTGCAAAGCAGACTTAAAAGAAAGTCCTAAGTATGCCAAGTTCTAAATGAGACTCTTGGCTCCTTTAGAGGTGGAGGAGAGTGGTTTGGAGGGGAGAGGGCTAACAATTGAAGATGCCCTGCAGTCTATCTGCCTCACGCCCCCCCCCCCACTCCGCCCCCACTGTGACCAAGGACATAGAGTAAATCCAGCCACTGGAGTTGCTAACACTCCCCTTAGAAAGAGCAAACATTTCCTTTCATGCTTTCTTCCTTCCAGTGAGATCTAACTTGAGCTCTCTGGATGTTTAGCCTTCCCAGAGACTTTGGCCTGGTGGGAGAGCCTGACCCTGTTTGCATTATAAGATATTCACAGAGCTGCTCCTGTGTGTGTGTGTGTGTGTGTGTGTGTGTGTGTGTGTGTGTGTGTGTGTGTTTGGGGGAGGAGGGGTGTGATTACGTGGAATTACAACTCACCCTTTTCTTCCCCCTTCGAGTACAGAAAAGGACCCTTTAAGGTTTTATGATTGGGCGAGTGAGATGGTGGTTAGCAAAGTTAATGTTTGCCCAGGTAGTAAAGGGAAAACAAACACAGGAAAGGGACTTTCACAGGGGTAGGAATTCCCTCATCTTTATCCCTTCGTAAAGGTGTGAAGGTTAAACAAACTGTGAGTGCGTGTTTGTCTGTGTGTGTGTGTGTGTGTGCGTGTGTGCTTGTGTGCTTGTGCACACCCCCAGTCAGAATGTGTGTGTGTATAATTTGATGCCTCTGCCCTTTCTCAGCTTCTGTCAGCTTCTCCCACCTAACTCCTTCCCTTGCCTAAAAGTGTGGCTTTCGCCCTCCACTCCTTGCTGCAGCCCAAGCCAGGCTTTTCCATCCAGGCGAGTTGGAAGAAGCAAATATTCAGGTTTCTGCTTGGGGCCTGACCCGCCTGAGCCAGGTTTCGTTTGTTTCGAAGCCTTGCAGTGTAGCTTGCTGTCAGTGGGCTCTCACCTGCACATCCTGCCATGTGTGTCTGGAGCCAGTTCCTGGGTTCCATGATGGCTCCTTCTGACTGGCCCCTTCCGAGCGCCTTCTCTAACTCCCTCCTTAGCCCAGCTCTGCCATGTCCTCTGGATGCTGGCGATCCTGGGTCTGCTCTTGCCTGTGTCTCCCTGAGCATCTCATCGGGCACATGTTGATTAGTTTGTGGGTCTTTCTCTGGTTCATTTTGAATAGTCATGTTAGCTCCACCCAAGTCTATCTCTACTTTAGTGTGTTAGCTGTCAAGCCTGAAAAATCAAACGTATCCATTCTCCCGTCTCTATCCTTTTCTCTCCACTGTTTTCCGGTGCCTGACTCCTGGAAAATATCCCTTATCCTTAAATTTTCCAGAAGTTTACCCCTCACCACTGTATGGGGGTCTGAGGAACTACAGCAAACCACTGGACTCTTGAATGTTCTAAAACCCATCTCTCCATTCTCCTGGTTCCCATGAGATGCGGTCTTTATGAGGCCAGGCCCCCTCCTTTTGTTCGAGACAGCCCTCATTATTGGGTGTTTTATTGCAGTGGCCTGAGTTGAATCATCATCGCCTCAACTGTCCAGTGTATTTTGCCTCTCACGGGTTTACTGTTAACTTTGTTAGAGTTACTATCATACTTGATTTTAATGTGACTTTATAGTATATTAATTTGCTCTTATAACTTGTCAGGTATTTATTCATGTAAATTCCTGTTCTGTATCCTCCACTCTAAGACCTTTGATGGTGTTAAAGAAAATACTAGCTATGTAGATAAGGATAAAAGTCTGCCCAAATCTTATTTCTAAATGCTTTTTCTTAGTAAGTACTTCTCCCCTCCCCCCCAAGACAGGGTTTCTCTGTGTAGTCCTGGCTATCCTGGAACTCACTCTGTAGGCCAGGCTGGCCTCGAACTCAGAAATCCACCTGCCTCTGCCTCCCAAGTGCTGGTATTAAAGGCATGGGCCACCACTGCCCGGCCCAGTAAGTACTTTTTTAATAGTCACAGATTTTTTTTTAAATTAATTATGGGGGTTGTTAGGCTCCTGTAACAAAGAGACTCCATATAGGGTGATTTGAATAAGTTAGTTTTTATTTCCTTTCCACAGCACAGATGTGAGTAGCCGAGGGCTGGCCGGATAACCCCAGTGGGCTTCCCCCATGCGTGGCCTCTGAAGTTGTACCTGCTCTTCTTGTTTCCAGCCAGCTGAACGGGGGGAAAGAAAGATCAGGACACGTATTGTCTTTAGAGAGGGTACTGGGAATCAGACTAGACTTTTCCTGTAGCCCCTTGGCCCTTGCTTCCCTGTGTTAGACTGAAAGATAACATTTGCACTAAGCACCAAGGTTGCTGAAGCGTGTGGGGGAAGCCCAGGGATTCTCTTATTCACATGGCCGAGAGGGAGAATGGTTTCAAAGTGGAATGTGGTGACCTGTGTTAAATTATATTACTTGTAATGCCGGGGATTGAACCCAGGACCCAGAGCATGCTGAGCAAGTGCAGTGCCACTGAGCCACAGCCCTATCCCATTGGAGTGGTCTCCTCCACAAGAGCAAGGAACTATTTTTGTTAAAAAGTCAAACCTGGAAGGAAATGAGGGTTTTGTTTGTATTTTGTATCATATCCATCTAGACCTTCCCCATAGCTTCAGCCATCGCTGTATACAGGTCAGAGAGATCTCAGCTCTTACTTCCAGTGTGTGGATTTGGGATGAAGACTGGTATGTCAGACAGATGAGCCGACAGACATGTGAAGTGTAGAATCTCTTCTGCATGTTTTCTGCCTCGCCACTCTTATTTCCGTATTTTTACATTTAGTACAAGTTTCTGAGTGTGAGTGAGTGTGTGTGTGTGCACATGAGTGTATTGTGTGTAGGATGTATGTATATATAAGTCTGTATGTATGCAAGGGTGTATATGAGTATGTATGTGATTGTGTGTGTACATGAGTATGCATGAGTGTGTGTGTGTAATTGTGTGTACGTGTGTGTACATGAGTGTGTGTGCATGAGTGTATATGTGTATGAGTTGTGAGTATATTTATATGAGTGTGTGTGTATGTGTGTGTGCATGGGCACATATGCACACAAGTCTGTGTTGTGGAAGCTTTGACTTCAGGGCCTTGCACTTTCTGGGGGAAGTACTTCCCCACCGAGCTATATCCCCAGCCACTTTGGTATTAATTTATTAAAATATTTTCTAAAAGAAGATTCTCTTCCCTTTGTGTGGTGGGTATCTGTGGGGGGGGCGGTGCAGATGCACATCATGTGTCCTCCCAATCATCCTACCTTTAAGTCAAAGAATTAGTGTTCATTTCTCACCGCCATGTGTGTCTACCCTCAGAAGTGGATGCTAGTGTGCTGTGTGAGCAGTGTGCCCTATCACACTGTGACAGAATGAATTCCTGCCTGTCTAAGTACAGATCTTCTCAGGTAATGTGCACAGCGTCAGCTGCTATGGACAGCCTCTCCTCCCTCCCCCTCTATATAGTATTTAGATAAGAAACACATTTATAAGCATGTATATCTTTATATGAGAGATGCTGTGTACACAGTTGTGCCTTGTTTTTAATTCAGGGGCTGGCAGGGTGACTCAGTAGTGAAGGTGCTTCCAATACAAGCCTGGCAACTAGAGTCCAAATCCCAGAACCCATGTACATATAAGGGGAGAACTGGCTCAACAAATTGTTCTCCAACCTCCATCTCATGCTCACTCACCTCCAACACACACACACACACACACACAGAGAGAGAGAGAGAGAGAGAGAGAGAGAGAGAGAGAGAGAGAGAGAGAGAGAGAGAGATTGATTGAGGATTAGCCACATGGAATGGGCTAGAGCCGTGGAAGATAAGACGGGTCTGTGGGTTGGGTGCCTAGCAGATCTAAGCTTGAGTTTGTGCACCAGCCTTACGCGTGGCCTCGTGGTTGCAGAAAGGCTGGTTTTCTTGATGGCCCGTGTTCATAGCTCACCCTGACATCTCATGACATGAGTCATTCTCTGAGAGTTCCCAGAATACCCAGTCAGTTGTTTGCTTACCCCTTCTGTTGTTTCTTTTCTTTTTGTTTGTTTTACTGTTCTAGGAACTGAACTTAAAACCTTGTGTGTATTGTACAAATGTTTTGGATTTTATTTGAGACAGTTATCACTGGGTGGCTTATGCTGAGCTCAGGCTTATGGTTCCCCTGCTGTAGGTGTGTAGCCACACCTGCATGTCTATTTTTACCTTCTTGCTGTTCTCTGCAATCATTTTTTGTTATTGTTTTTGGTTTGTGGGCTTTTTGTTTTGTTTTTGGTTTGTTTGTTTGTTTGTTTGTTTTTTGGGGGGTGGATCGAGACAGGGTTTCTCTGTATAGCTCTGGCTATCCTGGAACTCATTTTGTAGACCAGGCTGGCCTTGAACTCAGAAATCTGCCTGCCTCTGCCTCCCAAGTGCTGGGATTAAAGGCGTGAGCCACCACATCCAGCACTGTTTTTGGTTTTTTGCTGTTCAGGTGCTGTGTTCAGGTGCTTTAAACAATCAGAGTGTATAAACAGTGCTGGGCTGAGCTCTAGTGGCCCAGAATATTTAAGGCAAACACCGGCAGATTGTTAAGCTGTAGGAGGGCAGAGAATCTATCTATCTTGGTAACTGTATAAGCCCAAACCAAACACATATTCTAAGGCAATCATTGAAAATGTGGACGTTAGCCAGGCATGATGTTAATCTCAGCACTTGGGAGGCAGAAGCAGGCCCATCTCTGTGAATTAGAGGCCAGCCTGATCTATGGAGCGAGTTCTAGGACAGCCTAGAACTGATAAGAAGAAAAGAAAGTATGAATGTTTGTAAGCTGATAGCTGTATAGCAAAGATGCTTTGTGTCATCTGTGACGACCAAGACAACAAACAACTCCAGACCCAGACCCCATACAGTATGTGATGCTTGAGATTGGTGAATGAAAGAACCCTTAACAACCTTTGCAACTTCACATATTAGTCTACTGTAACTTTCCATACTAATGCAACCTTAGTTCTAATGTGTTGTGTACAAAGTTCTATAAAGGAGCAGCTTGTCTCTTTTCTGTTGTCTTGGTTGGTTGGTTGGTTTTGAGGCTGTGTAACTAGGTAGCTCTGGATGGCCTTGAACTCTTTTCATGAGATTTGCTTGCGAATGCCTCCTTTCATATTTCCCAGGATATAAATAAATGCTATTCTTTATGAGTTTACTCAGAAAGGAATTGGAAACGTTCGTTATCTACAGTTAAAATGGTTGATGCTTAAACAAATACATCGACACCATTAGCACACATAGGTAAAACAATTTTAAAACAGTGTTAACATGGGCAGCCAGATGACTCTATGGGTAATGGTGCCTGCTGCCGAGCCTGAAGGCCAGAGTCAGACTTTTCCGACCCGTGTTGGAGAGGAGAGAATAGGCTCCCACAAACTGTCTTCTGACTTCCACATCTGTGCTATGACACTTGTGAGCACACATAGATACACTCATGCACATATGTATGTGTGCGTGCAATGCACACATACATCCTACAACCTACATGCACACAAAGTAAATTAAACGTGATAAAAATCATCATTCAAAAATGTTACTTAAAATATATTGTGGTGGTTTGTATATGCTTGGCCCAGGAAGTGGCACTATTAGGAGGTGAGGCCTTGTAGGAGTAGGTGTGTCACTGTGGGCGTGGCTTTAAGACCCTCATCCTAGCTGCCTGGAAGCCAGTCTTCTCCTGTTTGCCTTTGGAACCAGATGTAGAACTCTCAGCTCCTTTTGCACCATGCCTGCCTGGAAGATGTCATGCTCCTGCCTTGATGATACTGGACTGAACTTCTGACCCTGCAAGCCAGCCCCAATTAAATGTTGTTCTTGTAGGAGTTGCCTTGGCCATGGTGTCTGTTCACAGCAGTAAAACCCTAGCTAAGACATATGTTCTCTAGAACTATTCTTACAGAGGTAAACTTGGGTTTATCAGAAAGCAGACACTCAGAATTATCCCAAATCAAAGATCTCCGTGTAACTTGGGAGGCAGAGGCAGGCAGATTTCTGAGTTCGAGGACAGCCAGGGCTACACAGAGAAACCCTGTCTCAGGGCGGGGGTGGGGGTTGGTGGGGAGATCTCCGTGTAGTCCTCCAGGAAGCAGCATATCATTCTGAAATAAACGTGCAGATAGATGCTGGCTGACTCGTGTCTTTTGTGCTGTTCCGTCTCTAAGTTTAGCTTTTGTAAGCTCCTGTGCTTGGTGGTGCTTCAGTGTCACAGCTCCACTCGTACATAAGAGCTGTGGGAAATGCTTTGGGTTATAATTCAGCGGTGCGTCTCTATCACACGTCCACTGGTGTCTACCACAGGGACAGGAAGGTCCATCATTCCAGGCATGCCTTAGCTAGTGAGCCACTGCAGAGAAATAGCTCTGGACTCAACAAGATGGTAAGCAATTTCCAGGAGAGCCGCATGCATACCTAGACGCTTTGGGAGCACGATTGGATAAATCCCATTTGAATGAAACACGTCTTTATTTTATTAAACCCTTAGAAATAGGGCAAAGGTAACTCCCATCCAAATTCACCTGTTTATCGCAGGTTCTAAAATAAGGCATTACGTGTACTACTTTGAAAGGCCAACCCTTGGAGGAATTTTTTGTGAACACAGAGATGTTTCCTAGTGTCCGGATGAGTTCCGTTTTAAGAGAGGTAATTATCAGAGGTAATTAATGACTTTCAAGAGTCTGTCAACTGTAATTTCCCCCATTGTTTGATTGATTTATACCCTTATTAAAATCCTTCCCTTAGCTATTGTTTTTTCTTGATTTTCTTCCCTATTTCTTTCTTTGTTGATATATTTTTCTGTCTCTCAGTTTTCATGACCCCCCCCCCTTTAAAATTGACGTCTGTCTGTAGATATGTGGGTGTAGGTGTGCCGTGGCATGCACATGGACAACTATTGAGAGTTGCTTCTCTCCCACCATCTGGGTCCAAGGATTGAACTTAGGTTGTCAGTCTTGACAGGAAGTGAGTGCCTTTTACCCATGATCCTCCTTGGCCTTCTTTACCATCACCACACTGCAGATCCTGGTCATGCCTACCCCCATCCCCATCCCCATCCCCACCCCCACCCCGTGTATTTTGACACCTTTGGGCAACTGTTCCAGTGGAAGTGTTGGGTGTGTTTGCTCCTCTCGGTGGTATTTCACCCCCTTTTCCTCGATAGTACAAGGAAAAGGCCTAGGTGCCCTAGAAGATAGCCAGGTCTTGAGTGCTCCATCTTATAGTTAGTGTACAAGGTGAAGATAGGATGAGAACTGAAGCAGTGAGTTCTAGCTCAGCTAGAGCCTCTGGGCTGTGAGGGGCTCTACCATGCTGTGAGTTCTAGCTAGAGGAGAAATGAGTAAATGGGTAACTGAATGAGTTCTCGATGCCCATGCTACCCACACAACATTTAGATGAACTTGCAGAAGGGGAAAGCCAAGTCTCGGGGGGATCATCTGGGCTCCATGGCTCTTTGTACCAGTTCACTGTGAGAAGCAGACTTAGCACCAAGTCTGCATAGGAGTCTTCAGATAGAACTCGTGTTCTTCCTCACAGCAGACCCTAGCACAGCTAGGCTTTGTTGGGTGCTTACGATGCACCAGACCCTTGCACGGTGCTTTAACACCATGTCCTGTTTTGTGGACTGCAGTAAAACGTGTGAAAAGAGGGAGACAACATGTACTATTATCCCACAGTTCGTGCCTCACTGCCTGGGTGGAGGGTTAGAAAACCCCATGCCGGACACGAAGGAAGCCAGAGGCAGGAGGCTGCCTCCTGGAGGTCTCTTGGCCTTTGGTATGGTGTCACCTCTGATGTGCTAAGTCTGTTGGCTTCTGGCCCAGAGATTATGGGCTTACCACTCTGTTAGGAGTCAGGACTTGGTCTCCTCTCCTGAGGACATGACTGCACTTACCTCTGTTGTTTCCTGAGCTGCCTGCAGTTGGCTGGCTGCAGTGAGTTAGCTTTAGACTAACCTGCTGCAAAGATCTGTTAACGGGTTGTCCATTTGGACGTTGAAAAACACCTGTCAGCGCCGGTCATTTTCACCTTGGTGTAATTACTAGTGACCTTTTCTTGCTGGCAGTATTGGTTTGGGTTCAGTATCTACTGAGTCTGCTGTTGGATGTCTGTGTGGTTGGTTCTGCACACCAGCCTGTATTAAATGCCCATCCTGGCCTGTGCCCTGGGGACATGCAGATAAAAAAAAAAAAAAAAAAAAAAGCTACCTGCTAGAAGAGGAGCCCAAGCCAACTGGAGGGAGCCTGAGGGCCAGTGTCTGCAGTGTTCATTTCCATCTCAGTGGTTGGGTTTCCTAACACACCACAGGGGCCTTTTTAACTTCCCCATCTGTCTTTCTCTAACCTGCCTTTGAGAAGTTTTTAAGGGCCAACAGGATAAGTATCTGGCTGAAAGACCTAAGCATTGCTTTCTAGAGGTCTCCCACACGAAGAGATAAGGGTTGGCAGGCTCAAGGGTGGGTATCTGGGCCGAGATCCTTTGATGAGTGAGCAGACAGGCTTCCTGCCTCGAAGAGAGGTGGAAGAGAATGCTGGGAACCTCCAGGACAGTGAAACTCTGCCCTGCACCACCCCCATCTCCACACCCACCCCCTCACCTCCACCTCCTCATCCCAACCCCCACCCCTGCAGCTCAGCTTCAGGCACAAACTATGCTTTATCTTAGGAGCACACTCAAGGTGAGGGGACATACGGGGAAAACCAGGCGCTCGGGTCTCGGACGTCTGGTTTACAGAGCCCCCTGACAGGCCCCTTAGAAACACTTTTTGGGTGCGGTAGTGCACACTGTCATCCTAGCTTTTGGGAGTGGAAGCAGGAGGGTAAGGAGTTCAAGGCCAGTCTGCATCTTATGAGATCCCATCTCACCACCCTTGCAAAATGAAAGGGAGAAGGGGAGGGGTGAAGGGAGGAGGGTAAGTAGATAGATTGTACTGTAAACTGGATGAAGTTAAAATTATAAAGGCTTGCTCAAGCTCTTGGCTGTAGTTAGCGGCATCCTTCCCTGGACTCTTTGTCACGGTAGAACCACAGCCAATGACCCTGATCTTTATGTTTCTGATAGGACATTTTCTCAGGAAGGAGACATGGTTTCTCTCAGTATGTATGAGTGTTTGGCTACACAGCAGTAGAGAAGTAAGTAAGACAACCCACAAAGCACAAAACTCCAAACTTCTCATAATGGGTTGGTTTTCAGAAACACATTCTGTATGAACTCAGGGACCATAGCCTGTGTGACTGAGGTAAGACAGTGCCTGGCACCGTATGGAAGGAAGATGGTGACCTGCTGGTCCTGCCCCTGTTTTCTTTCAGGAGTCAGTGTGGGCCGTGGTGGACACCAGCGTGAGTGAGGAGCTCAGGTTAGAAGCCATCCCTGTTAGTCAGCATGCTAGCACCTGGGATAGCGAGGCTGTGCTTCAGCCAGGAGCTAATGAGTGAGCTCAACAGAAAGATGGGGAAATGTCACAAATGACGGCCCGCCACCCTTGGCAGTGGTGGAGCAGAAACTACTGGAGGTCGTGTCTGTCTGAGCATGGAGTTGATGCTAGTGTTAGCTGGGCTTCATCATTCTTGCTGGAGAGGATGACAGCCGGTGTGAAGTCAGGGTGTGCTGTTGGTATGTTCCCTGCTGCTGCCGCCTTTCAGGCTTTGTGCTTTCTTTGTCTACTGGGGAAAGCCCTGGCTCCTGGCTCTCCTGGCACAGGATGAAGCCAGTTCCTAGGATGAGATGCTTGAAACAGCACTGAAGGTTTGACCACTCTGAAACAGCGCCATAAAACCCCACAGCTTCTCTTATGCAGCCATTTATGTCTTTCCTGCTAAGGCCTGTCCTGTAATTTAATTCTTGCACAGACACAAGTTGCTCTGCAGGGTGATTCAGCTTAATAGCTGTCCCCCCATCCTATACTATATAGATGCAGGTAATAGGTGTTCCCGTAATCTTTCTATTTTGAGGGTGATGATTAAAAAATCTCATGAGTTGTTTTGTCCGAGCACCTACTATGTCAGGTATCATATGTGCAGAATAAGGAAAGGAAATGACCACAGTCCTGGCCCTCACTAGAATGGTAATGTGGACAGACTCAGATGAGCAAACAGTGTGAGTAGGGCAGTGTCAGACAAAGGTCCTGTACCCTGCAGGAGCACATCTAAGGCATGAACTTACAGAGAAAGAGGAGACAGAAGACTGGCAGCTGAGCAGACTGGAGGAAGCGTTCCAGGAAGAGAGGACTGCAGGGAGAGAGCAGCTAAGTGGAAATTACCTCAGTGTGCTGGGACAGACAGGAGGATGTCAAGGCAGTGATGGAGGTGTTAAAGACAAGTCTCGGGCACTCTCAGGACAGTAGCCAAGATTCATTCCTCACTCAGTCCTGAAAGCCAGACCCGAGCTTGAGTTGTATGTCTTGACTCTGGCTTGCTGTCATTCTGGGAGCCCTTCTTCCTGCTTGGATCCCCAAGCCAGTCGTGAAAGGTAAAAATATGTCAGGACACTCTGAATAAAAAGGGAAGGGGGATATGCCATCACCCACAGAGCCCACTGTGTACTCGAGGGAGCAGAGCACCAGACCACATGTCAGACTCAGTCCCTGAAGTCTAGGTGTAGGTTTTTTCACAGAGTATTATAACTCGGTGGTTTAGATATTTATGGTTCTTAGGTTTGTATTGTCATAATTACATAAAAGCTGTATCACTTATAAAATCATAGATCATCCCTGCATCTGGGGAGAGGAGGCCGGATGGGGAGAGACTTGAACAGGGTTGCAGCTCTGCTGGCATACTCCTCGTCTGGAGTTCACAAAGCCTTGGGTTCAGTTCCTAACAGCATAAGCCGGTTGCCTGTGGTAGCCTACGCTTGTCAGAACACTCAGAAGCTGGAGGCAGGAAGATCATGAGTTCAAGGCCATCCTTCTAGGCGAGCCTCTATGAAATATGAACTGCATCCCCAGCTGAACTATGCCTGGGTTGTGGACCCTTAATTTCAGCTGTCTGTGGAATCTGTCTAACAGGGATTATCCGTCTAACAGTTTGTGCTAACAAACTGCTAACAGATGCTCGTGGTTGGAGCTGTGGGAAGAGCTGTATTCGTTACCTAGTTTAATCTTTGTAGCCATCCTTAGACATTATTATCCCCTGCAAACAGAGGTGGTAAACACAAGGCCTTGAGCTAACACGTTTAAGAAGTGACAGGGCTCACTCAGGAACATACAGCTATATGGGTTGTTGCATAGCATGTCAGACTTACACAAACAAGTCTCTTTCCTGATACTTCCTGCTCTGTGATGCCCCACCTCTTGTGGGGTTTCCCTCAGTTTGCTACCTGTTGTTTTTTTTTGTAGTGATATCTATAGTGACGTAACGATGTCTATGCTGACAGTCTATAGTCTGTAGTGATGTAATGGCGTCTGGTGGCGTCATTACACAATGATGTCTGAAAAGGGTTCTCATTGGTCCCGCTTCCTTCCGCTCTGCAATGATATCTCCAGTGATGCCTTTTGTTTGTTTGTTTTCTGTTTTTCAGGAATGTTTACCCTTGCGGAAGTTGCTTCACTTAATGACATTCAGCCAACTTACCGAATCCTGAAGCCATGGTGGGACGTGTTTATGGATTACCTGGCGGTCGTTATGCTGATGGTAGCCATCTTTGCAGGGACCATGCAACTTACCAAAGATCAGGTGGTCTGTTTGCCAGTGTTGCCGTCACCTGCAAATTCAAAAGCGCACACACCACCCGGAAATGCTGACGTCACCACCGAAGTCCCCAGGATGGAAACAGCCACACACCAAGACCAAAACGGGCAGACGACGACGAATGACGTTGCCTTTGGCACATCCGCTGTGACCCCTGACATACCTCTCCAAGCCACCCATCCTCACGCAGAGTCCACCTTTCCCAATCAGGAGGCGAAGAAGGAGAAGAGAGACCCAACGGGCCGAAAAACCAACTTGGATTTTCAGCAGTATGTATTTATCAATCAGATGTGTTACCATCTGGCCCTCCCTTGGTACTCCAAGTACTTTCCATACCTTGCCCTTATACACACCATCATCCTTATGGTCAGTAGCAACTTTTGGTTCAAATATCCCAAAACGTGCTCCAAGGTTGAGCATTTTGTTTCAATATTAGGAAAGTGTTTTGAATCTCCCTGGACTACTAAGGCGCTGTCGGAGACGGCCTGTGAAGACTCTGAGGAGAACAAGCAGCGGATAACGGGTGCTCAGACCCTGCCGAAGCACGTGTCCACCAGCAGCGATGAGGGGAGCCCCAGCGCCAGCACCCCCATGATCAACAAAACTGGCTTCAAGTTCTCGGCCGAGAAACCGGTGATCGAAGTTCCCAGCATGACAATCCTGGACAAGAAAGACGGGGAGCAGGCCAAAGCCCTGTTTGAGAAAGTGAGGAAATTCCGCGCCCACGTGGAAGACAGCGACTTGATCTATAAGCTCTATGTGGTCCAAACGCTCATCAAAACTGCCAAGTTCATTTTTATCCTCTGCTACACTGCGAACTTTGTCAACGCCATCAGCTTCGAGCACGTCTGCAAGCCAAAAGTCGAGCACCTCACAGGGTACGAGGTGTTCGAGTGCACTCACAATATGGCCTACATGTTGAAAAAGCTGCTCATCAGCTACATCTCCATCATCTGCGTCTACGGCTTTATCTGCCTCTACACTCTCTTCTGGCTATTCAGGATCCCTCTGAAGGAATACTCGTTTGAGAAAGTCCGGGAGGAGAGCAGCTTCAGCGACATCCCGGATGTCAAGAACGACTTTGCATTCCTTCTGCACATGGTCGACCAGTACGACCAGCTCTATTCCAAGCGTTTCGGTGTGTTCTTATCCGAAGTCAGTGAGAACAAACTGAGGGAAATCAGCCTGAACCATGAATGGACTTTCGAGAAACTCAGGCAGCACGTGTCCCGCAATGCCCAGGACAAGCAGGAGCTGCACCTCTTCATGCTGTCCGGGGTGCCCGACGCTGTCTTTGACCTCACAGACCTGGATGTGCTAAAACTTGAACTGATTCCCGAAGCAAAAATTCCTGCCAAGATCTCTCAGATGACTAACCTCCAAGAGCTCCACCTCTGCCACTGCCCCGCAAAGGTGGAACAGACTGCCTTTAGCTTCCTCCGAGATCACTTGAGATGCCTTCACGTGAAGTTCACGGATGTGGCTGAAATCCCCGCCTGGGTGTATCTGCTCAAAAACCTGCGGGAGCTGTACTTAATTGGCAATTTGAACTCAGAAAACAATAAGATGATCGGCCTCGAGTCTCTGCGAGAGCTGCGGCACCTTAAGATCCTCCACGTGAAGAGTAATCTGACCAAAGTTCCCTCCAACATCACCGACGTGGCTCCGCACCTCACGAAGCTCGTCATCCATAATGACGGGACCAAGCTCTTGGTCCTGAACAGCCTGAAGAAGATGATGAACGTGGCCGAGCTGGAGCTGCAGAACTGTGAGCTGGAGAGAATCCCACACGCCATCTTCAGCCTCTCTAATCTGCAGGAGCTGGACTTAAAGTCAAACAACATCCGGACGATCGAGGAGATCATCAGCTTCCAACATCTGAAGCGACTGACTTGCTTAAAACTGTGGCACAATAAAATTGTGGCCATCCCACCCTCCATTACCCATGTCAAGAACCTAGAGTCCCTCTACTTCTCCAACAACAAGCTCGAGTCCTTACCGACGGCAGTGTTTAGTTTACAGAAACTCAGATGCTTAGATGTCAGCTATAACAACATTTCCACGATCCCCATAGAGATAGGTTTGCTCCAGAACCTGCAGCATTTGCACATCACAGGGAACAAGGTGGACATTCTGCCAAAACAGTTGTTTAAGTGCGTGAAGTTGAGGACTTTGAACCTGGGGCAGAACTGTATCGCCTCCCTGCCTGAGAAAATCAGTCAGCTCACCCAGCTCACTCAGCTGGAGCTGAAGGGCAACTGCCTAGACCGCCTGCCAGCCCAGCTGGGCCAGTGTCGGATGCTCAAGAAGAGCGGACTTGTTGTAGAAGACCAACTGTTTGACACGCTGCCACTAGAAGTCAAAGAGGCATTGAATCAAGATGTCAATGTCCCCTTTGCAAACGGGATTTGAACTAAGCGAATGCGGGCACACCCACGTGCGGGGGACACCTTCCTAGATTGCAGATGCTCACTTGCAAGTTATTACAAGATAACGCATTTTAGGAGTAGCTAAGCCCTTTAAACAGGACACGATGCATAGAGGCTGGTAGCAGACGAAATCGAATGTTCCATGTTTGTAGCATTTTAAGTCATTCATTTCCAGATCTTTTCTTTACTTTTTGTGGGGTTTTTTTGGGGGGGGGTGTTTCCTCTTCCTTCTCTTCCTCTTCCTTCTCCTCCTCCTTTTTCTGGGGAAAGGGAAGGAAAAATCACAATCACTGATCTCAGTTCTTTTTAAATTGTAAGTCGGCTGCGGCTGCTGGCTGAGTGTTTACACATTGCTTGCCTGCTAAAGTAAATGATTAAACTGACTTTCTTCTTACTACATTGCAGTTTTTTTGTTTTTTTTCTTTCTTTCTTTCTTGGGGTGTCATGATTTATTTTTGCTTAACTGGTGCAGTATTGCTTAACCTTGGGTCGTTGAAGACACAAGGGGCCAAACTCATCATCTTAGATTTGCCTAAAATATTGACTTCTTTACTCTTTTAACTTAAAGCAAGTGAGTGGAGCTTCCTGGAGCATTTGATGGTACCGTACCTCTGCGAATCCCACAGCAGACTTGACAGTCTCGGCGGCCTGGAATGAAGTAGAGCGTGTGGTGTGTCAAGACTCTTTGATTGTTTCCTAAAACAAATACTAAAAATAACTCATCCTTTAATAGTCACTTTATGTGCATAGGCTGGAGTTTTGGTTATACATGGTACACTTTTGGGCCAATATAATAGGATTTCCAATGAATAGAAAATGTGTTTTAAAAATAAATTTATAACAATAAAATACGTTTATCTAAGTCGTAGTGGTTCACAACCTTTCTTGGGACCAGCATTTGGAATATAAACAGATCCACCTTTTCATGGTGGTGTCCGTGAGGGGCTGTTGGAGATCGGGTGAGAGAGAGGAAGGACTTGTAATTCATTGAGCTGGAAGATGCCTGTCTTTCAGTCCCATTTTAGTGGCAAGTTGTATTTCCTGTGTTTGTCTGTGAGGAGGAGGAGGAGTGTGAGGAGTGTCTGCTGTAGGTTATAATTCTCTAACTCACAAAAGGTCGGAATCAGCCTGTCACCTATTTAGATTTTCGCTAAGTAGCTCACAGACCTTCTACAAGAATGGCCTTTCCCTCTCTTCCTTCTTCCCTCCCTCCCATCCTCCTTTCCTTTCTTTGACAGGGTCTCCTTTTCTCTCCCTGTCTCTATTCTTCCTTGTAGACAGTCTGTCTTGAAGCACATGTTGGCCTCAGGCCCTTTACCTCCTGAGTGCGGGGATTATACCATCATGGCATCTGGCTGTACTGAGGCTCAAATTTAGGGTTCTGTGCATGCTAGGCAAGCACTCTGCCCACTGAGCTCCATTCCCAGCCTTCACTCTGTAGCCTGGCTAACCTGGAACTGCTTGGGTAGACTAGGCTGGCCTCAAGACTTGCATCTGTCCGGCTGGTGGTGGACTGTATAGATGTAGCCACTACAGTTGGCAAGAGCAGAAAGCTGATCAACATCCTGTCCTTTCCTGTCAGGCTGGACTTCTCCCTGACCGTTAATCGTAACTTGGAAGCTTCGGACAGTCGGGGGAAGATGGGCATACATGGATGTTTTCCTCCACAAAATGGCATTCTGGGGGAAATGGCATACGCCCAGGGACCATAAATCTCTGCACACTGGAGAACTTAGAAACAGTGCCCCATTAACAGGTCAGTAGCCACTGTCACTGGGTTAGGAAATGTTTGCACCCTGGCTGGCTGTCCGTTCTCTTCCTAAAAGGCTTGAGGTATGAGGTTTACGAAAGGTCACGCTTGGAAAATCAGAACGGCCGTACAAGCCATCTCCTGCATACACACCTTCCATTTCTCTCGGTATTTACCTGAGTTGCCTGTGCCTGCTTGTGCTTAGATGATAAAAGAGAGTCCGTGTTCCAGGAAGACATGGGCCGTGGTTTCCTGGAGCCAGGCAGAAGGAAATGGGAATGTGCAGACAGCGGTGATGCTGGGTTACAGCTGCTCTCCAGAGGACACACGGGACAGAGTGCATTCACTGAGCTTCTGTGCTCACCACCCGCCCGCCAGCGCTTCCGGTCTCTCCCGGAGAGCACTTCCGGTGTCTAGTCCTGCTGCTGTTCTGCCTCTTATTAAGCACCTGAAGTTGGTGGAGCATTGTTTTGATTCAGTTCAGTATTTTAAAGAGGGCACTACAGAGTCCAGATGGTGACATCAGCAAGCCAGGTCTTAGGATCTTTGCTTTACAAGCTAGAACACGTGTCTTTTTTTTTTTTTTTCTCCTTAATGATACTTTTACCACAATGTGGAGTGTGCTTTCACACTGACGGTGGTGAATGTAAAGAGATGACAGCTTTGAGGCCTTCTTCAACTGAATTTTGGATGTTGGCCTTCTCAGGTGTGGTGGTGCATGTCTTTAATCCCAGCATGTAGGAGGCAGAGGCAGGCAGGTACCTCTGAGGTTAGTATACTAAATTCCAGGCCAGGTGCAGCTACGTAGTGAGACCCTGTTTCATTTTGCTTTTACGGATTGAAAACATGAATCCCAATGAAAGACACACTCGTGCTGCGGGCTTTGATGGGTGTGTGTAGGCCAGGTGTTGGCACAAGATGTCTTCCTTAATCTTTTTTTTTCCCCCTTTGTTAAAACTTGTCTTTGACCATTTATTTGTTCATGGTGGGAGGTGAGCGTCGTGTGGCATATCCTGCCCGTATAGGTCAGAGTTAAATCTGTTCTTCTTCCATCTTCATGTGAGATCGCAGGATTGAACTCAGGCCACCAGGCTACAAAGCAAGCGGCTTTACCGGACGAAGCGTCTCGCCAGCCTCTACTACCTTATCACTTTTTAAGATATGGCCTCTTGCTGAACCTGGAACTCATGCTTTAGGCTAAGCTGGTTGGCCAATGAACTCCAGGGACCTGCTTGTCACTGTCCCCCAGAGCATGCCACCATGGTCAGTTTCTGTGGGTGCTGTGGATCTGACCTGTGGGCCTCGGGGTTGCATAGGAAACATTTCAGTGACTGGCCTATCTCTCCAGTTCTCCGTGCTGACTGTAAATAGCAGAAATGGCAGGATGCCGTGGCTAGCTTGCCTTTCAGCAAAGAACCAGTCTACAGAGACTGTAATCAGCACAGCATCCAAAGCTGGGCACTGGCCCCTCTGCCCCAGGCATCTGCTGCCTAATCACTCAGAACTGATGGGCGCTAGATGCCCTCAAACAGTAGCAAGGGGTACCTTTTCTCTTACCCAGTTCCTATTAACTTTATCAGCTCTTAATAATGCCCCTGAATTCGCAAGAGCTCACGGTCAATTGATTTAAATGCCACCTCCCATGGCACTATTTGCAAACAGCAACATTCTGAGGGAGACTTAACTGCAAAATGCTGATTCATCTAAAGACTTCAGTCGCACTGGGCTGTGGAGTCTCAGTCAAACAGAAGGAAACTGGGCCTCGGTGTCTTGTGAGTCTATGAATCCTTGTGACAATGTGTTAGTGTTGTACACACCAGACATGGGGAAAGCAAGTCAGGCATGTTTTGGCGTAACAGTGTTTTGTCTTTCTCCAACGTCTCTTGAGCTCCCATCTGAAGAAATGGTTTTCTCTGGCCCTTGTACATCCTTGGCAAGCAGTGAGTGGACCCTTAGCCACTGACAAAAACGACTTTGAAGTTTTATTTTGCTTCGAGACAGGCTCTTCTGTGGCTCAAGCTGCCTTCTAACTCAAAATGTAGCCAAGAATGGCCTCAGACTTGGACTCTTACTGTTCTCCCCCTCCCGAGTGCTAGAGCTACAAATGAGCACCTCACATCCCACAGACTCAGTGGTGTGGGTGGAGTGCATGCTAGGTAAGGACGCCGCATACATCTCAAGCCCCTAAGGTGTGTTTAAATACTCCATGTTTAAGTGAGGCCTACGGAGTCGTAGAGAACATACTTTTCTCATTACCCCTCTCCCACCCTGAACACAAGACTGGCTTTCTCAGATCAGAAAAGTACACTTCAAGTCATTACTGGGGCCACGATTTTAGTAATGGAGGCTGAGTAACCTAAGAGTGGGCAGAGAGAGTTCATTGTTTAGAATTTGTGGCCCTGACATACGGACTTTTCAGGTACGAAGTGGGGCTTTCTATTGTAAGTCTCTGGTGCCTTTTGTAACTGCCTCTCCTGGTGTCTACATTAACCAATAACCAAACCCTTCAAGTTGCTGATGGCAGCAAACTCCAGAGTGCCCTTGACTGCCCATTTACCTTGCTGAAGAGAGGCCAGAGGGCCGTCCTCCTGCCGATCCCAGCGGGACTTTCATCAGTAATTCATTCCAGCAAAATGGCCCCTTTATTAGCTGAACTCCCCAAACAAAGGCCGGGCAAAGCAAAAGCTCTTTCATAAAGAGAAGGGAACAGAACCGTGGAAACAAGTTCCCCGAATGTCCTCTAACTTAGGACTACCACACAGAGTGGTCCTGTCTGGTCCTGGCCAGCTGTGGCTCTCTCTAGAGAGTTGTACCTGCTGGAGGCTGGGACAGGCTGGAACAAGAGCTTAAGAGCGGCAGACACCAATGACCTACTTGACTCGTGGGGTTTTGTTGCTGTCTTTTGCTTTTAGTTTTTGATGTTGAGGATCAGACCCAGGCTCTCTCCCTGGTAAGTACATTCTCTACCTCTGAGATGTACCGCCAGACTCCTCTATGACGAGTTTTGGTTTTGATAAAGTCACATATTTAGTCAGGCTGGCCTCAGGCTTGGATTCTTGAGTGTAGGAAATCTGGGTGTGTGTTGTCACACATGGCTAAATGCACAGATGAGACCATCCGTTACAAAGTTTCCCTTTCTTGTAAGGTCCTTCACCTGGAGTCAGCTGCATGTTCTTGTCTCCCACATTGCTTTGGGAACCCTGAAGATGAATGCCACCCCAGCACTGTGGCAGTACCCCCCTTACTCCTAAGATTAAGTCTGGAGTGAGTTCTTACACTGCAAATCTGCCCCAGTCCCAGCTCAGGCTACTGGACCTCAAGTCTCAGTTCCTGCATCACAAGCAGGAGGCGATGTTACCCTGCGGCAGTGTTTCCCTCATAGGTTTTTCCTTTTATGGAGTATGGGTGAGTTGAATGGAGTGTGTCACTTGGTGTTATACCTGTCGCTAAGCACTCAGTACTAATCTGATTATTTTTATAAATACCTAAAACAAAAGCTGGGAAGCCGGGCGGTGGTGGCGCACGCCTTTAATCCCAGCACTTGGGAGGCAGAGGCAGGCGGATTTCTGAGTTCGAGGCCAGCCTGGTCTACAAAGTGAGCTCCAGGACAGCCAGGGCTATACAGAGAAACCCTGTCTCATAAAACCAAAAAAAAGAAAAAAAAGAAAAAAAAAAAGCTGGGGCCGTTCTTGATGTGCATTCTCTTTCTTTGTGAATTGTTCCTTAGCAATCTGAACACAGAATAAAACCATGGATAAAATAAACTCTTTTCCCAGCCCTCTGTGGGACTAAATGTGGCTGTGCAGTTGAATTCTAATTAAATGAATGGGATGGAGCCTTAAAGGAAGGGGCATGCTACCTGCTATCCCATGTGTAATGTTTAAAACACAGATAGGAATTCATTCAGGTCAGAATGCAGACTGACGTGGCCTGGAAGCGCAGTAGAAGCCACCCGGGGTCAAGGAGCAGGGTTTCATAAAAGAGGAGCAAACCTCTGTTGAGAGCTGTTACTGGGCCGGAAGGGGGCGGTGGTGCACAGGGTGTGGTTGCAGGAGGGGCCTGGGTGTCCCAGTGGTTCTGGAGCGAGTTAGAAATGGGGGCATCTCATGTCTCTTTCCAGGCTGAATTCAAGTGTGTATTTTAAGGTTAATGTACACAAGGAAGGGGGCTGTAGCAGTAGACCAGTTGCCTAGCACATGCAGGGCCCTGGGTTCGACCCTTTGCACTGAAAATAAGTGATGAAGTTTGAGGAGCATTGTCCTGAGTGTGGAGAGCCAGGCTTGACAGGCAAAAGTCTGAGTCTGTGACCTGAAGTCATTCCCCGGGATCCATGGTAGGAGAACCAACTTCTGCAGGTTGTTCTCCACCCTCGACAGCTCGACAGCTCGCGTGCTGTTGCACATGTGTGTGCATGCCTAGTCAGAACAACTCCATACAACTTTTAAAAAGTAGACCGGAGGATGGCGCCAGCATTTCCAGAAGTGGATATTTGGGGACTTATCGGTACTTGTGGCTTACGCCTGCTTCCACGTTTGCATTTGCTCCTGCTGGCCCTTGTGCTCTTTGCATCACCATAGCGACCATAGGGCTACTCAGACTGCTGTGGATGACTTGCCTCCAAGGAGGCAATACACATGTCCACCCAGCTGTGGCAAAGCAAGAGAGAGCCTAGAACTGCCTGCCACCTGCAGCCGGGATCTCCACCCGGGTGACTTGGCTACAGAACCCGTAAAGCTGTGCTTTGAAAAGATTAAGGCACACCTGAATATGGATGGGCGGGCTGGCTGCTTTTTTTTTTTTTTTTCAAAGTTTTTCACTTTATGAGTATCTTGTCTACATTTATGTCTGTGCACTATATGCATTCCTGGTGCTGGAGGAGTCTAGAAGAGGCTGTTGGATCCCCTGCCACTGGAGTTAAAAGGCAGTTGTGAGCCACTGTGTGGGTTCTGGGAACTGAACCAGAGACCCCTGCAGAAGTATCTCTCCAGCCCCACTGTGGACTTCTGAAAGGAGAGTCACACCTTTAAGTGTCTGAGCAATTTAATATACCATTTTGATTGCTCTTAAATTATAATTAAAAGGGTCAGTAGGGGGCTATGGTGGCATGAAAGAGCACTCCAGAGGCAGATGCAAGCAGATCTGTCTGAGCTCCAGGCCAGCCAGGGCTGCATATTGAAAAGACTGTCTCAAACAATAAAAAGTTTTAACATACTCAAGACTGTGAGATTTGAAGGTTCTATAACTGCTCCAGTGGCGTGCACACTTGTACAAAGCTCTAAACCCCCCGACACTTTTCACAGACCCAGCTGACCACAGAATGTCCCTGGGAAACTGCCTACAGCTCAGCAGAAGGCACAAGAATCCTGGAGGGGCGGGGGAGTATGACAAGCTCTGTAGCGTCAGTTTGTCTTTGAAAATCACTTAAGTACTAGAGAGCCATGAATTCCTTCCAAGTAGAGGCTCTCTCCGTGGAGACTCCCTCAAGACACATCTCCAGAGCTTGCCCAGGTCTTCCTGCAGCTGAAGCTTCTGACGCCATCCTGGAGATGACCCTTCACCAGGGTGATTGGATTATTCAGCACCTTCTCTTCCTTGGGATGTGCCGAGGATGACTTCAGCACAGTGCCTACCAGTTCTGCAGATGCAGTACAGCAGCTTAGCCAGAGCAGGCAGGAAATTCACTGGAGACTGCATGTTGTCCCATTTGTAAAGTAGCTGACGCATCCCAGCCTACACCTTCCATCTCTAAACCAGTGCTGCTCTGTGAGATCGGTTACTCTCAGGTTCTGAAGTGAGAAAAGACTTGATTCTAGAGCTCAAGTTTAGAAGCAGACTGGGTCACCCAAGCTGCAGTGTGCTGCCACAAACCCTGCAAGATGGACCTCTGATTCACTCCTCATAGCAGACTAGGGATAATGAGTGTGAACCCAAGTGCAACCAAGTCCAGAAAAAGCCACACGGACACTGAAGAGTCTACAAGCCTTAGACTTGGAAAGCTGCATGCAAATCTAGAAATAATTTATCTGGGCTATCTTTAGTCTCTGGGGGAGGGGGGTCTTTTTTAATTTATGTATTTATTTATTTTGTTTTTTTAAACACAGGGTTTTTTCTTTATAGCCCTGGCTGCTCTGAAACTTACTCAGTAGACCTATCTTGACTTAGGACTAGTCATGTATATGGTAAATATCTAGTCAAGTATATGGTAAATATAGTCTGGTCTACTGAGTAAGATATAAAGACTAGTCAAGTATATGGTAAATATCTTGACGTGGCCTAGAACTCAGAGATTTATCTGCCTACCTCTGCCCCCAGAGATCTGGGGTTAAACGAATGCGCCACCACAGCCTGGCCACTGTCTTTAGTTTTAATAGCCACGTTTTCTCCACTTCTGTGTCTGACCTAGCATTCTATTAAAACTTTTAGAATGTATTCTTAGTAGATCTCTGTCTTCCACCAACCCAAAAGTTAAAGATGTCAGATGGCATCTAAAATTTCCGTAACAGGGTGGAAAGATGACTCCATAGGCAAGAGTGTTTATTACACAGACAAAATGACTTAAGTTTAAGTCTCCAGAAGCCGTGTACAAAGTTGAGTATGTTCACACACATCCCTGCAGTCCTCCACACTGGGGCCAGAGACAGGAGGATTATGGGACTTGCTGACCTGAGCCTAGCCTCAGACTCAGTAAGACACACTGTCTTACAGAAATAAGGCAGAGAATGATGGAACAGGACACGCAATCGTGTCTGTCTTTGGCCTCCACAGGTACAGGGGCATGTGCACATACATGTGCATATACCACACTCTATACTACACACACAATAGTAAAATCTTGAAGATTAAAACCCTGTTTGCTATAACTCATCTATCTGATGCTCCTGCTGAAGTATATGGTAAATATCTTGACTTAGGACTTTCTGATTTATGACTAAGGCTCATGAAACCACTTCACCCTGAGAAGCGTTATTCAGGGCAAGCCAGAGCTGTGCTACTTGGGCAAGCTGAATCCATGTGCCTGAGTCACAGAAACACTCCCATTTGCCTCAGAGTAAACATTTCTTGCTTCATTTGAGTAGAGAGCTGCACAACAGGAACTGTGCCTATCTTCCAGTTGGGGAAACTGAGGTTAGGCAATCTGCATAGGACACCATACTTTACCGGTACTCCTTGCTCCAAACTGCAGAGCAGTAACCAGAGTGAGTTCTGTCTGTCAGCAAGTCTGAAGTCAGCGTGAACATCCGGTTACATAAATATGCCCTGAGCTAGGATCCCCCAAGTTTTAGCGTCAGATGTTTTTAGTTTGTCTCCACATCTGTCCTTGCGGTACTTGTTAGGAAAGGGCAACCCACCTAAGGTACGCAGTCATGTTCCCTCGTTAAATGCTAAAGGCGTGCCGTGCTTACTCAGAAATGAGGGCACTCTGTCGGAACTATTCAGTGAGAGTCAGCGTGGTGCAGGGTGGCATTCAGGAGATCCAGAGAGGTGGGAGCAGGCAAGTGCTGGATCATTCGAAAGGCCCTTGGGGCAGATGTGGCTTTTCTCTGAGGCATGGCATTTCAGGGCGGATTCCCAGGCTGTCACAGCCCGGGCAGTGCCAGGCAGCTACTCTGTTCTGACCTTTATTCTTACTGCATTGCTTTCTTTTCTTCTGGGCAGTCACCATAGTTGCCATCTGGGACACGGCAGAAGGCAGACATGTGTGGTCTGCAGAGGAAGGGGCCGGGCTCCTGTGGATGAACTGCTTAGAACAGATGAAGGAAGTTCTCAGTCCTGCTGATGAATGTGCTCCTGACAGATGTGAATCTCAGAGCCTCCAGGAGGGGTGTGTGTGTGTGTGTGTGTGTGTGTGTGTGTGTCTATGTGTGAGAGTATGTGTGGTGTCTCTGTATGTGAGTGTGTGAGTGTGTGTGTATATGAGGGTGTGGGGGTGGTGTGGAGGGGTAGAATCTGTGTGTGTGGTGTATGTGAGAGTATTGTGTGGTGTGTGTGTATGTATGTGTGAAAATATATATGTGTGTGGTATCTCTGTGAGTGTGTGTGTATATGAAGATGTGGGGGTAGTGTGGAGGGGTAGAATCTGTGTGTGTATGTGTTAGTGTCTCTGTGTGTGCATGTGGTATGTATGTAAGAGAGTGTATGTATGAGTGTGTGGGTGGAATCTGTGTTAGTATCTGTGTGTGATGTGTATATGTGTATGCATGGTGTGTGTGAGTATGTGTGTGTATGTGTGTGGTATATGTGTGTGTATATGTATGTGTGGTATGTGTGCATATGTGTGTGCTATGTGTATGTGTAGTACATATGTATGTGTGTGGTATGTGTGTATAGTGTGTATGTGAGTATGTGTGTGGTGTGTGTAGGTATGTGTGTATGAGTGTGTATGGTGTGTGTATGAGTGTGCATGGTATGTGTGTATGTGTGTGGTGTGAGGTGTGTGTATGAGTGTGTGGAGTGTGTACATGTGTGTGTTGTGTGTGCAAGTGTGTGTAGTATGTGATCTGTATGCTATTTTTGACCTCCTTATGAAAGTGAGAGAAACTGTGAGAAGACAACACAGCACAGCTCACATATAGTCACTATTACCAGGAGATTTCCCCCACTTGCCACAACTAAAATTAGAGTCAACAGTGGCCAAGACCCGAGGAAGGAACTCCAAGGAAGCTGGGAAAGGGGCGGGAATGTATTCAAATGTTGTAAACACTTATTCTGCCATTTGCAGAATAAAATTAGCCAGTGACGCATCCCCTGGGTGGCATTGCATTTCAGGGATTCTCCCAGCAGCCTGAGTGACAAGCATGGCAGACACTGTGTGCTCCGTCCACAGATCACAGAGGACTAAGGTGCCCCCGCTCCTACTGAGTTTGAAGTGGCTGCAATCCTAAATTAATATTCTTGGCTTCAGACTTTATTCCTTGTGAATAAGTGGCCTCTTCCCAACAGTATAACCACCTGCCACAGGTGGTCTGAGAAGCCACAGGCATGGTGGTCAGGGTTAGGTTACTGCAACTGCCTCCTAGAAAAGCATCACTCAACAAGGTGAGTTTTGCTTCATTGCCTGTAAAACGAACCTGATGGTGCTAAAGGCCTCATAGCATATCGGGAAGATAAAAATGCATTAGCATGAAAACCCCCCTCAGAGCGATATACAGCCAGTGCTTAAGATAAGCAAGCAGCTTTTAAGCATGTTTTGAGATACGATTCGTATCTATTAGCAAACATAAACCTGGAGGGACGGGGCGACTGGAACAGACTGGACTAGGAGAGGGAATGCACCCTAGGCAGGAAGGCCTGACCCAGCCTTGCTCACACGGACAAGTGCTTCACCCTTATCGGTTTGTTTATGTTGCTTAGCACAGTGGGGCTGTCACACACTGAAATGTTAAGAACCCTCTTTAGTTGGTTATGATTATTTATAATTAGTACTCCAAACTTGGGTCAGGCCCAGTGGTCCATCTGGCCAAAGGCCCCAAAACACACTTCTAAGGAATAACTGCAAAGAACGATTCCTAGGGCTGATGTATCAGGGGTGTGTGTGTGTGTACGCATGTACATGTGAGTTCATGGGTGCATGTATGTGCATGTGGAGGCCAGATGGCAACCTTGGGTGTCGTCCTCAGTTGCTGTTGTAAGAAATGAATATGAGAGTTCATTTCTAACAGTGCCTCAAGCTAATTTAAATTCTGGAAGAATGAACAGAAAAGACTAGACCCCTGCTTGCTAGTCTAGGCATTCGCCCACAGCCGACCTCTGCTAAGCTAAGCCCCAACCCAAACTAGAAGTTTAGGGAAGACAATTACTGACAGCCAAGCTTGCCTGCAAGGTCTTGCCTCTGATACTCTTCAAGCAGGATGCAAAACAGAGAGATGAGCCCCCACACTGAATTTGTTGAAAAAAGAAATGCAAGGGACAGTACAGGCTACATGACTGTCAGACTGTCCTCCTACCCCTGTACTTAGGAAGGGGGAGGGGCATTTGATGGGGCTCACAGGGTGGGTTCTCTGCATGAATCAGAGCACAGGCCATTCTAGGTTAGAGCCCAACTTTGCTTTGCCCACTGTGAGCCTTCAGTAGTTACTGTGAACTGAGGATCTCACAGGCTCCTCAACTGCTTAACATTACATTTTTCTTGTGTGTGTGTGTGTGTGTGTGTGTGTGTGTGTGTGTGTACATGTATAACAGAGCATGTGTGGAGATCAAAGACAACTTTCAGCTCTTCTCCTTCCCCGATGTGGGTCCCAGAGCCTGACCTCTGGGTCTTCGGGCTTGGAGGGAGGCACCTGTACCCGTTGAGCCATTTTGCCAGCCAGTCTCAAACCTTAATTTTCTGAGACAGCACCTTTCCTCTTCCCTCAATCTTGCTGATTCAGCTATGCTAGCTGCCCAGGACACCCCGAGGATGCACCTGCACTCCACCTCGCTAGCACTGAGGTCACACAAATGCACGCGCCAGATCTTGTAAGAACTGGAGCTAAGTAGGAGCTAGAGTGGTGCGAGCTCAGGCCCTTATGTTTGCCAGGCAGACACTTTACCAACCCAGTCATTCCTCTAGCTCCTCCTTCGTGTCTTTAAGAAATGTTTATTAACCTCCTCCATAGAAACCAGGAAGGTCCGCCAGCAAGATGGCTCAGCGGGTAAAGGCACATGTTGCCAAGCCTAGCGGCCTGAGTTCAATCTCTTGGACTCACATAAGTTATAATATGACCTCCACACATGAATTGTGGCAAGCACATGTACATACACATGCACATATACACACAGATGCACACACACACACATGCACGCATACACACAAACAGATATGCTCATACACACAGATACACGCACGCACAAATGTGCATGCACACACATGCATACACAGATACATGCACACACACACATGCATGCATACACACACACAGATATGTTCACACACACACACACAGTCCCCAGTTCAGACCATGTTTTGCTCTCATTCCTTGCCCACTTTCTGTCCTTGCCTCCTCTCCTTTGGCAGACACAAAGTGCCACAGACCCTCTGGGCCCCTTTGTCTGCGTGGAACGGGTCTCTCGTCACAACAAAGCCTAAGGAGTTTAGCGACCAGCGAGGAAGACAGAGCCAGAGGGAAGGACCATGGACCTGTGTTCACAGACTGCAAGGGTGGTGAGCTGCCAGGACTCAATTCCTATCAGGTTCAGTTTCTCTGCACTCTTTCCTTCCTCCCTCCCGCACTTCCCCCCTCACACCCACATGTTGGCACTGACGTCCATAGCTTCGCCTGTTAGCGTGTTCTCATGTAGGTGCCCTGGGGTTCGGATGACTTTTTTCCTGATTATAAGAGCAACACATGTTCATAGTTACACAAAAGTCAAATATTGCAGAAGTGCGCGTCATTTGAAAACATGTCACCTCACCTTGCAAAAGGCTCTACAAACCTTCCTTTGAAGCCAGTGTAAAAGGCAAAGTCCTTAACTGGCCCACTGACCTACTGACCCCTGACCTCTCCCACCCTCCTTTCTCAATACACTGCTGTGTCCCTGTCCAGCCTGTCTGTGCTCCGGGGCCTTGTCACTAGCTAGTCTCCTCTTGGGAACTCTCCTGGATATCTGCATGGCTTCTTTCTTAGTCAGCCTAGGTGACCTAAACTACAGGAATTTATTTTCTCAGTATCCTGGAAGCTGAGAAGTATGAGGTCAGTGTTCTGGCAAGTTTGATTTCTGCCAAGGGCTGCTGGCCTGGCCTAGCCTGGTCTGGCCTGGTCTGGCCTGGTCTGGCCTGGCCTGGCCTGGTCGGGCCTGGCCTGGCCTAACCTAGTCTGGCCTGGTCTGGCCTGGCCTGGCCTGGTCTGGTCTGGCCTGTCCTGGTCTGGCCTGGCCTAGCCTGGTCTGGCCTGGCCTGGTCTGGCCTGTAGTCAGCCGTCTTGTATCTTTTCCTAACTGTGCGCTTTGGAGTGAGTGTGTAAAAGACTGCTATAAGGTTGTCTTTCTTTTCTTTTTTAAATGTTTGTTTTATCACATGGATATTTTGTTTGCATATCACACACGTGCCTGCCAGAAGAAGGTTTTCAAAACCCCTGGAGCTGGAGTTACAGGTGGTTGTGAGCCCTCATGTAGGTGCTGGGAATTGAACCTGGTTCCTCTGCAAGAACAGCAAGTGTTCCTAAGGCCTGAATCGTCTTTCCAGCCCCCATGGTTTTTCTTTTAAGTACTAATTCCCACAGGCCAAGGGAATCCTCTTTCCTTATCACCATATTTAGCCCTAAGTACTTCATTAGAGGCCCCACTTTCCAACAGAGCAAGGAAGTGGGTTAGGTTTCAAGACATCCGTCCTTGTCAGCTCCCTTCGAGTTGTTTGAATATCATTTCATCAAGTTGGCCTGATTCTCAGGAGAAGGGTGGGGGTTGGGGTAAGAGGAGGAAGAAGAGGAGGAGGAGTCTCAGACCATCCTTTATTATATAGCTTGGCCTGGTCTCCATGAAACTCTGTCTCCAATAAGAAAGAAAGCATTTTCTCAAAGAAGCTTTCTCTTCTCTGGTCCTCTGTTCAAAGCACTGACATTTCTCACAATGCTCTGGGCCAATTAGGGTCCATGGAATCTTTTGGAAATTAGACTAGGTCTTTGTTTGCATGTATGTACCTTTCACAACTACTGTTAGAAGGCCTCACTTTGAAAAGTTATCTCTTTGCAGAGGTCAACCCACACCTGTGACCCAGGACAGCAACGGACAAGTATTACAACACAAATTTGTAAACTTTCTTAAAACACTTGGGAATTTTTTTCTAAGTGGATTTTGTGGTTCTAGAGTATAACTTCTATAAATGACAACGTTATGCTACAATGTCATTCAAAACTCATGGACCAAAGTTGTTCACTCCTTTGACACATGCAACCACATGCATACAGGCATGTACACTTTCTTACTTTCCTACATATTTTTATCCTTGGCTAAGAAACTGTAAACTGCATGCAAGTAGAGCTATCTGGTTTTGTATTCAGTGATTTTTCTTCATTGTTTATAAAGGAAACTGGCTTATGAATATGCTAAATGACTGAATGCATTAATATTAATTTGAAAATGTCTTTCCAGAACACTTCACTGTGAGTCACCTTGTAACTTTGGGAATGCTTTTTCTGTTAAAAATGAGACCCAAAGAAGGTCTCATCTTATTTCAGGACAACTTCACACAGATGGCTGGAAAACTATCATTGCCTGCACGTTGGGAATGGGTAAGCAAGGCCTCTCTCTACAGGGCATGCGATAGCCAATACACGGGCTGGAACTGTGGCTCAGGTGGTAGAGCATTGCCTAACAATGCAGAAAGCCCTGGGTGATCCCCAGCACCACGTTAACCAGGTACTATAGCCGTGATCCCAGAACTCAGTCATGGAGGAGAATCAGAAGTTCAAGGTCATCCTGGGCTACATAATGAGCTTGAGGCAAACCTGAGCTACATGAGACACCACCTCAAAAGAAGCAAGCTGACTTTCCTGCCCAGACAGTCTATCAGCCACAGTGAAGGCCCCTAGGTCACATGCCTTGCTGTGCCTGGGCAGCTATATAAACCATCAAGTTCACCAACGACTTTATTCCCTCTGGTATTTCCTGGTAGAAGCAGAAATGTGAAGGTCTTTTAGAGCTGGAGCCAAAAGACGCTGTAAAGGGTGACGGTGTTGAGTCTTTAAGGACCTTGTCCCTGGCTGGCACTGCACTGTTTGTGTCAAGTTGGAGCTTACAGCCACCTGTCTGCTGAGGTCAGAGGACAATGTCAGCTTTGCACAGCACCTCCCTCTCCAGAGTGCTGGCTTAACGAGCCACACTTAATAATAGTAAAGGAAAGAAATTCCAGGCATGAGAAAGCACTCAAATGAGCACGTTCAAAACACGCTCTGTTTTGCAGAGCAGAGAGGAACGTCTGTGCTGCTTAAGGAAAACCCTTTGAGGAGCTGAGGGAGCAACACTTTGGTAAAGTGCTTGCCCACCACGCCTGAAGTCCTGCGTGAGGGAGCACAAGCCTGTAATCCCAGCTCTTGTAAAACAAAGGCAGGAGGATCAGAAGTTCAAGGCCACCTTCCACTATATATGGAGTTCAAGGACAGCCTGGGGACCCTGCCTCCAAAACAGAACTACTTGGCTAGTTAATTTTAAAATGAAAACCCTTTGAGACAAATTGTACAGTACTGATGCAGAATAGATCTTTAAAAAGTTATTTTCCTTCTTTCTCTTCCTTTCTTTCTTTCTGTTTAAATTTAAAGTTTTAGTATTTGGGGTGTGTGTGTTTAATTAGAGGTTGGCACTGGGTATGTTCCTCAATTGCCACCTTAGACTTTTTCAAGCAGCTCTCTTTCAGAACCAATTCAGCTAGACTAAATGGCCAGCAGGTCCTAGTGACCTGTGTCCATGTCCTCAGTGCTGGGTTACAGCCCGTACTGCACGCCTGGCTTTGGACCTAGGTACTGGAATCAGAAGCCGGTTCTCACACCTTGCATCAAGCACTTTACTGACTGGGGCATCTTCCCAGAGTTTATTTCTAAACTCAAAATATGAAGTTTTGTCCTTAATTACTCTACCTTTTGTTATCTTTTTGGAAGGTTGTGTTATTGGCGGAAAGTCCCCTTGCCGGCAGAGCCATCTCACTGGTCGATATCTGATGTGCTTCTGTTTTTCCTGAGGTGGATATTCTTTATAATTTTGTCTATTATTTTCCTAGGGATTCTGGCAGCACGTGCCACAGCGCCTCTGTAGAGGTCGGGTGACAAACTCCGCGGGGTTGGTTCTCCCATTTTCGCAGTCCAACATTGATATTTGTTCTTCCAGCCTGGACCAGCATTCTTAATTAGATGTTATCAACACAGGTTCCCCTTCTTAGCGGCTACGGATGTGCAATGCAGTCAACACAGCATAACAAGAAGAGCCACGTTGGGGAGCCTCAGTAAAGTTTCTACTTACCCCCACAGTGTCGTTTCCGCTTACATCAGAGCGTCATTTCTGCTTACCTCACAGTGTTGTTTCTGCTTACTTCACAGAGTCATTTCCATTTACCTCACAGCGTCATTTTTACCTCACAGCATCGTTTCTGTCTACCTCACAGGGTCGTTTCCGCTTACCTCATAGCGTCATTTCCGCTTACCTCACAGCGTCATTTCCGCTTACCTCACACTGCTGTTTCCGCTTACCTAACAGCCTCATCAGGTGACGGTCTATCTCATTTACTGTTCTGTTTTATGTTATGTTGTGGCTATTTTTATTTTTATTTATGTGTGCGCACCCACACAGGCCATCAGGTCCTCTAGAGATGCAGTTCCAGGTAGTTGTGAGCTGCCCAGTTCTGAGAACCAAATTCAGGTCGTCCGGAAGAGCAGCGAGGGCCCCTAACTGCTGAGCCTCGTGTTTTGAGGTAAGCCTGTGCTGCTTCAGCGTGGGTATGTAGCACAGGCTGGCCAGGAACTTGTAATCCTGCCCCTTATCTCCTAAGTGCAGGGATGACAGGCACGCACCACGGTGCTTGGTGCTAATGTCTCATTTATTACCATCACGGCATCAGAAGCGAGCGGGGCTGGAGCAAGTGGTGCCGGAGCCGAGAAAAATAGAAATAAAAAAGAAGCCTGCTTCCTTCCTCTTCTTTTTTCAGTTTACCTGAAGTACACCAACTGGTTTATACCAAAGTAACTGATAGGATTAATCATTCTCCTGGCTGGTAATTTGATTAGAAAAAGCAAACTTTGAAAGAAACATAAACAATTCATTTTAGGCTAGGAATATTAGCTAAATTGGTAGAATATTTGTCTAGTATGCACAGGGCTTGGGTCCATCCCAGCAAAGCATAATGGTGGGTACTAGTCATCCCAACACTTGGAAGGTTGGAGGCAAGAGGATCAACAAATTCAAGGCTAGCCTGGGTTACATGCAATCCTGTATCAACTATTCTTTTTATTTTAATTAAAACGACAAAATAAAAATGACCCAGCTATGGTGGCACATGCCTTTAATACCAGCACTTGGGAAATAAAGGAAAGAGGATCTCTGTGAATTTCAGGCTAGCCTGGTCTACATTATGAGTCCCAGGACAGCCTACATAGTGAGACTCTGTCTCCAAAAAAAAAAAAAAAAAAAGAAAGTGCAACTCATCAAGAATGACTTTGAAAACATTCATTTGTACGTGTGCTGATGCAAATCTCATGTTAACGTAACATTCGGATGAGAATGGAAGAACATATGTGTTTATGGATTTAGATCAAGTCTGTGTGTCATGTGTCTGGGTGAGTGATGGAAACTCGGGCAGAGGATGCCTCATGCTATAATGCAACTGAAGTTGCTGGTAGCTGGAATTTTCCAGTGTTGGTAGATGAATTTTTATGACAAGAACTTGTGGAAAATTTGGATATTTCTGAAAAATAATTGTTTCTCCCTCAGAATTGCCCTCTCTTGGATTCCTGTGAGTCACTTGTCCCCTGTGAAGCGGCTTGAGAAGAATGCCTGGCATCATTTGTGTGCTCTAACTCCAACTGGAGATGTTGACTGTGCTATCGTCCCAGCCAGCTTTTCCTCTCAATGTTGTTTTTTCTTGAAGAAGTTTCTTTGTTACTGTTCAGCTTAAATGAAGTCATCACTGAAGGAAAGAGCAGAAGGAATTCGGAATAGTTTTAATAAACTTCTGAACCCAGCGACCTGTCCCAGGAGACTCCCTTTGGGCTGTTGTTAGGATAAATCATTTTGGGGAAAATGCTTGCTTCCTTTGCTTTTAGGTTGATAGAAAAAAAAAAAAAAGTAACAACTACTAGGCCAGCCTTCATCTTAGCATGCTAGTCCTCAAGCCACAGTTACAGAAACCATGAGAAGTTTGCCCTGTGTGGTACAGGGTAGTGTATCACCAGGAAGCCCTGTAAGCAACAGGCATTCAGGAGAGCGTTGGGTTGCATTGAAAGCAAGACAAACACTAAGGGTCTGGAGAGACAGCTCAGAGGTTAGAGGGAACACAGGACTTCCAGACAACCGAAGTTCAGTTCCCAGCCCCCAAGATAGATGGCTCTTGATACCTGTATCTCCAGATGCAGGGACTCCCTCCCTCTTCTGCCTTCCTTGGGGACCTGCATTTGAGTGCACACAGCCTTATACATAATTTTAAATCAACATAAAGTCTTTAAAAATCTGCTAGAAACCTTAGGTGGGATTCTTTTATTCTGCAGGTAGTGGGCTAGAACGAAAGATTTTTTTTTTTTTTTTACACAAATTGGGCATCTCAAGCACTGCTCATTTTGAAATTAAACATATGTGTGCATGTGCGTGGATGTGTAGGTGTGGATGTGGATGTGTGGAGGTCAGAAGTCAACCTTACATGCCATTTCTCAGGTGCTATACACCTTGTCTTTTTTTTTTTAAAGATTTATTTATTTATTTATTATATGTAAGTACACACTGTAGCTGTCTTCAGACACTCCAGAAGAGGGCGCCATATCTCGTTACGGATGGTTGTGAGCCACCATGTGGTTGCTGGGATTTGAACTCTGGACCTTCGGAAGAGCAGTCGGGTGCTCTTACCCACTGAGCCATCTCACCAGCCCCACACCTTGTCTTTTGATACTGAGTTTTCCAGTTGGCTAGGTTGGCTGACCAGCAAGTCCCAAGAAACTGTCTCTCCTCCAGTTCATGGTTTGTATATGTCCAGCCCTGGGAGTGGCACTATTAGGAGGTATGGCCCTGTTGGAGTAGGTGTGTCACTAAGGCATGGGCTTTAAGAATTTCATCCTAGCTGTCTGAAAGCCAGTATTCTGCTAGCAGCTTTCAGATGAAGATGTAGAACTCTCAGCTCCTGCACCATGCCTGCCCGGTCCTGCCATGCTCTTGCCTTGATGATAACGGACTGCCACCTTGATGATAATGGACTGAACCTCTGAACCTATAAGCCAGCCCCAATTAAATGGTGCCCCGATAAGAGTTGCCTTGGTCATGGTGTCTGCTTACAGCAGTAAACCCTAACTAAGGCACCTCCCCAACACTAAGATTAAGCCTGAGTCACCACCCCTGGCTTTTGCTCATGGCCACTGACCATCAAACTCAAGTCTCTCATATCTGCATAGCAAGCCCTTTACCACTGAGCTGTCTGATCAGCCCTGAGCACACATAGGCCAAGGCCCTGAATCTTCAAACATAGCCTTTACACTTCTATCACTGATTCTATGTGTGAGTTTTTATTTGCTGCTGTGCCAGAATAGACTAGGCCTACCCCATCTTCTGTCTGGAGGGAGACAATCAGATCAAAACTGTCTACAGTAAGAAATAAATGAATATTTTCAAACGAGGGGCCTTTGCAATAACATAGGTCCAGGAAGGAAATAAAACTTCCTTACCCAGTATTACCAGACCACTAATAACAGGATTAGTTACGAGTTAGTAGTTAGAAGTATTAGAGGCTCACAATCTCTTTGCTTCTTTCCTACCATTGTTTTGGGAAGAAGAATAATGATGGCTTCAGGGACATCCTTGCCCTTAGACAACTCAGGAGGACATTAGTCCCAGTCTTTCACCTCCACTGTGCGTTCCCCAACAGAACCCACACACATTTCCCGCCTGAGAGGAGCTGAGGTTGGGCAGAGTTTAACTTCCTCTACTGTCCAGCTGATGACAAAGGCATTCACCTTTGCAGCTATAGAGAAAAGACAGCAGCAACTGGGAGCAGGTCAGGGAACGGGCAGGAGGGAACAGAGGTCTTTGAAAAAGGTTAGGTTTTTAGGGAGGTTGAGGAAGAGGGGACAGCAGAGGCCTGGGGAAATGGAGAAGGAGGAGGAAGCAGCTGTCCCCGTCCCAGAAGCTCACGCACACAGTCCTTGTCTCATGTGCTGACCTACACACCTTTCCCACAATTCTCGATCAGATGGGGGTCCCAGAATGTTCATCTGAATTTGGGGGGGTGGGCAACTTGTGTCTTTATCAGTGTTTATGAGGCATTCTAACTGGTGAAAACAGATGTGGGTATGTTAAGGAAATGATCACTCAGTAAGGAGAGGAGTCTGAGCGGGAGACGTATAAAAGCAACAAAAACAAAACAAACAAAAAACACTTTTCCTCCCAGCCATTTAATTTCCAGAAATAATGACTCTGAAACTAATTATTTATTAATAAATGTCTTCAGTGTAAGCTTAGGCTTGTTCTCTGACTTCTTAATTTATTATCCTTTTATTCTAACCTGGGTTCAGCTACGTGGCAGATTCCCACTTCTTGTCTTCTTACGTCTGACTCCTCAGAGTTACTGGGGCGAATCGCCCCTTTATTCTATCCTGAGTTTAGGTTTGTGCTGGGAGCTGAACTCATCTTCTTCCGAGGGATGATTCAGGCGGGGAAAGAACTTACCGTGTAGAAGCATGAGGACCTGAGTTCGAAGTTCCAGAGCCCGCAAGCACTGCAACACGGGCATCTGCAATCCTAGAAGTCTGACAGGAAGCTAGGATTCAGAGACTGAAGCCCCCAGATGCTGATGTGACTTGCTGTGCGGAGGAAAACAGCCAAACGCTCCTGTCTCCAGAAAGCTGGAAAGGGAAGAATGGGGCCTGAGGCTGCCTTCTTACCTGCACACAGAGTCCCACATTTTCACAAACACATTATACACACAGAGATACATTTTAAAAAAACTAAAATGAAACACAGTTTTCTTGGGTCTCTGCGAAGAGTCTTGTACTGCCTAAAACTTTTTTTGGGTTTTGTTTTGCTTTGTTTTTTCTGGTTATTTTGAGACAGGGTTTCCTGGCTGCCCTGGAACTCACGCTGTAGACCAGGCTAGCATCGAACTCAGAAATCCGCCTGCCTCTCCCTCCCAAGTGCTGGGATTAAAGGCATGCGCCACCACTGCCTGGCTGCCTAAAACTTTTAAGTGAATTCATAATTGTTTACTCTATAATTGTTTACTCTTGCCAGACTGTCTTTTTCTGTACAGTCTTGTGTGTGACTCTTGTGATGGGTGAGAGGAAGGTATTATACTTTTGCATGGTTTGGTGTGACACACATTTGTAATCTCAGTATCTGGGAGATTGAAGCAGGAGGACCATGAATCAGCCTTGGGCTACCTAAGTTAGATCCTGACTCGACAAACAAACAAACAAACAAACCAGGAACCAACAAAATACCTCTCATCCCTACACGGGCCTGCAAATGCTTTGTCATGATGACAACATGTCTACTTTGTGCTGACCGGACCAGGAGCGTTCCTGAAATCATCCACATAATAGGACCAGAAGGGCTTTTCCTGTGCCCAGTGGTGTAGGGTATAATAATTATTTAACCACAGGCCTTTTGTTAAAAACCTGTAAGCAGTAGGGAGAGTGTGGTGGGGAGGCTCTCCACACGTGTTGATGAGGTACCTTCCGATGGCCCGCTCCCTTCTGAACACCTTTGCTCTCTACACCTTAAGGATCTCAGCTGAAGAGATATGGTTCAATTCAATAGAATGAGAGAATTGACTGAGCAATGAAATTAGTTAATAGACCTAAGATGTGATAAGATCTGAACGGACGCAGAAGCTGGAAGGATGAAGTGGGAGAGGCTGAGAGACATAAGAAATTACGTAGAATCAAATGGATTTGATAGGCAGTTGGGATGAACAGGAGGGAAGGCGGGGCATGGGAGGAGCTTGTGACCCGAGAGGCTCCTCTCCTCTCCCATTGCCCCTCAAGACTATGCTGCGTGGAACTGATAGTTGACCTATTTTAAACCTGGGAGCCTCGATGGGGCTTTATAGGCACGCTGCCCAATGGGATTCACTTCCCAGGAGTGCCACAGTTACCTCTGGCTATCAAAGCCAGGACTGTCACAGCCAAAGGGCAAACTCAGCATATCAGGGTGAGGTGAGGGTCAATGACCGGTGGTGGCATTCCAGTCTGGACTCTTGAGTCACGAATGAGGGTGTCTTGCCTCTTTTGGATGAACCCGTGTATATGTTGGAGAGCTTGAAGATCCTGGCAGTCCTAGAAAGGGTGGGGCAGGGGACTGACCTCAGGGAAGGGCAAGGAACAAGGAACACAGGCAGAGTTCACTGTGTAAAGCCAGAGCTGACAGTACCCTTTTCCTGCAACAGCAGAAATAAATGCCAAGAGGAGTGGATGCTTTGTGCTGAGCTCTGACGCTTTGGAGTCAGGTTAGGTGGGTTGACTCCAGGTTTCCTGGGCTGCCACCCCGTCTAAACTCTGGACACAGTAAGAACATGGTAAATATTTGCTTCTACTCTTCTGAGTTAGTTGGGACCGCAAAAGAATATCAGAAAAAAAATTCTCAAATCCTGAGCAAGAAACAAGGAAAGAATGGCTTTCAAAGCCTCGACAGAGGGTCTGTGGGGATCCTTCAGTCAGTAAAGTGCTTGCCGCAGGAGCAGTGGGACCTGAGTTGGATCCCCAGAGCCCCAGCACACTGGCATGCTTGGAGGCCCAGTGCTGGGGAGGTGGAGCCTGGTGCGCCCCTGCAAACTTGGTGTGCAGCCTGTTTAGACCACTCGGTGAGATCTAGACCGGCGAGAGGCTCTAAAAGCCAGGTGGGCCGGACTGAAGATTGGCATCTCAGGTGTGACCTCTGCACACACTCACATGTGAACCTGCACATACACGTGAACCCATGAGAAAGGACCAGAATCAGCACCAGAGGTTGGAAATCTAGCTCAGTAGAAGAGCTTAGAATGGGGGGGGGGGGGCGGGGGATCTGGGCTTAGTCACTGATCAATCTGTGTGTGTGTGTGTCTGTCTGTCTGTCTGTCTCTCTGCCTCTCTCTTTCTCTCTCTCTTCCTCCCTCCCCCTCTCTTACACACACACACACACACACACACACACACACACACACACACCATCAAAAGGAGCAAGCAATAAAAGAAAATAACAGAGTAACTGAGTGTCATCTTCAAAATCAAACACTTGAAACCTCAAGGACACGGTCCATAAGTGTACAAATCCAGAAGGAGGGAATTTTGGAAATCACACAGCTAAGAGAAACTCGTATCTAAAATACATAAAACCACAATTCAGTAATAAAAGATACATCCTTCAGTTTATGGGCAAAAGCATGCATGTGTGCATGTGGAACACTCATACACATAAAATAAAACATTTTTTAAAATACCAAGAAACATAAAAGGACATTTCTCTATAGAAGGTTTGTAAAATACTAATAAACACAAGGGAGAAGTGTTCAACATCTTCAGCCTTCTGAGGGAAATGCACTGTTTAGTGGTGTAGCCTCTCACATACACTAAAGTGGACACAATTAAGAAAAAAAACAAAGAAATAAATCATAAGTGCTGGCAAGGCCATGAAGAAGGCGTGTATAGGCCTTAAGCATTTCCAGTGAAAATGTAAAATAGTACTGTTGCTTGGGGAACAATCTGACAATTTCTAAAAGGTGGAAAATAGACCTGCGTTCATAACTGAAGCTCAGCAGTCACTGAGGAAGTGCCTCCATCAGACTGGCCTGTGGTCGTAACTGCGCAGCATTTCCTCTGCGAGGCAGTGTTGGAGGGCCCATTTCACTGGGATGGCACTGTCCTTAGGCAGGTGAGCTGAGCAAGCAGAGGGAGTGACCAGGAAGTAGAGCAAGGCTCCTTCACTGTCTGACTCAGTTCCTGCCTTCAGGTCCCCACCTTGAGTTCCTGTCTTGGCTTCTAGTACGATGGATGGCCTGAGCCAAGCAAACCACACCTTGCTTTTGGTCACCGTTTCATCACAATAGAAATCAAACTTGATTAGGCCACCATCTGTGCAAGTGACTTTTCTCATTATCGCGACAAAATGCTTGACAGCCTCCAGGAGATTGGCTCGCTCAGATTGGATGGCTCGGTCCATCCTGCTGGAGATGATTTGGGGGAGCAGCTCACACCACAGCAGAGATGAAGCAGAGAGGACATAGGTGCCTGAGCTTCGCTGGTCTCCATTCTATCCACATGCACTCCACAGCCCATGGAATGGGGCCCTCTACATTCAGGGTGGATCTTCCACTCTGAGTTAATCCTCTCAGAAATGTCTTTACAGAAGTACCCAGGGGATGCTCCCACTGTCCTATGTGCTCCCACTGTCCTGTGTGCTCCCACTGCCCTGTGTGCTCCCACTGCCCTGTGTGCTCCCACTGCCCTGTGTGCTCCCACTGTCCTGTGTGCTCCCACTGTCCTGTGTGCTCCCACTGTCCTGTGTGCTCCCACTGCCCTGTGTGCTCCCACTGCCCTGTGTGCTCCCACTGTCCTGTGTGCTCCCACTGTCCTGTGTGCTCCCACTGACCCATGTGTTCCCACTGCCCTGTGTGCTCCCACTGTCCTGTGTGCTCCCACTGCCCTGTGTGCTCCCACTGCCCTGTGTGCTCCCACTGTCCTGTGTGCTCCCACTGTCCTGTGTGCTCCCACTGACCCATGTGTTCCCACTGCCCTGTGTGCTCCCACTGTCCTGTGTGCTCCCACTGCCCTGTGTGCTCCTACTCTCCTGTGTGCTCCCACTGACCCGTGTGCTCCCACTGTCCTGTGTGCTTTGAAGTCCAGTCCCGGACAAGAAGATTAGCTATCATTCTATGTGGTCCAACTGTCCTATTTCTTTTTTTTTTTTTAAAGATTTATTTATTTATTATATGTAAGTACACTGTAGCTGTCTTCAGACACTCCAGAAGAGAGAGTCAGATCTCGTTACGGATGGTTGTGAGCCACCATGTGGTTGCTGGGATTTGAACTCTGGACCTTTGGAAGAGCAGTCGGGTGCTCTTACCCACTGAGCCATCTCACCAGCCCCAACTGTCCTATTTCTAAGTATATAGTGTTTAAAAGATTAGTTTGTTTTTGTTTTCCATAAAAACTATTTTATTTCATGTGTGTGGGTGTTTTGTCTGATGTCTGTCAGTGTGCCACTTCTATACCTGGTGCTAGTAGAGGCCAAGAGGGTGTCAGAGTGTCTGGAACTAGAATTACAGTCAGCTGTAAGCTTCCATGTGCTTGCTAGGAATCAAACTTGGGTCCTCCAAAGTTGCAGGTAGTGCTCTTCACTGCCGAGCCATCTCTACAGCATTGTGTGTGTGAGTGTGTGAGTGTGTGTGTGTGTGTGTGTGTCCGTCCATCCTATGTTTATTCCTTTAAGCAGGGTCTCTCCCTGAACCTGGAGTTGCATTGTAGGCTGAAAACTAGCACGTTCCCCCTTTCTCCACTGCTCTTAGGATTGTATAGGTATATACAATATGCCTGGCTAGTGTGTTGGAGTATGAACTCTGGGTCTCAAAATTGCTCAGCAAGTTCTCCTAATTGTGGAACCAATTCTCTAGCTCCTAAGTATATACTTAACAGAAACGAAAACCTATGTTTATAAAACTTTTAGTCCAGATGAACAGGTAATGTGCAATGCTGTCGGTCCCTCTAGCAAAGTATCATTAAGTAGGAAGAAGAAATGAGGCACTGCTAGGATGCCACAGCGTGTGTGCGTGATTTTTAGAACACGGTACTTTAAAAAAAGATGCTGCGGGGCTGGTGAGATGGCTCAGTGGGTAAGAGCACCCGACTGCTCTTCCGAAGGTCCAGAGTTCAAATCCCAGCAACCACATGGTGGCTCACAACCATCCGCAACGAGATCTGGCGCCCTCTTCTGGAGTGTCTGAAGACAGCTACAGTGTACTTGCATATAATAAATAAATAAATCTAAAAAAAAAAAAAAAAGATGCTGCTAGTGGTTTGAGGGAGAAAGGTCCCGCATGATCTCGGATATTTGAGTACTCGGTTCCCAGTCGGTGGGTGGCGCTGTTTCTCAGAGGGTCTGGCGGTGAGGTCTGGCTGGAGGAAGCATGACACCAGCCAGGCTCAGGCTGTGAGATGGAAAAGCAGTCTTGCCTGCTTTCAGTTTGCTCTCTCTGCTACATGCTTGTGGTTGAGGTGCGAGCGCTCAGCTTCCAGATCCAGCTGTTATGATGCCTTGCTATGATGCCTCCTCCCGCCGCCCCCACGAATGACTCCGCCCTCTGGAACTGCAAGCTCAAGTGACCTCCTCCTTCTGTACTTTCCTTGCTTGTGGCGTTTTATCACAGCAACAGAAAAGTAGCTGACAGATAAAAACCACCAACGCGTGCGTATGGCTTTTGTTTTGTGTTGTTTTGTTCCTTTTTGTTTTGTTTTGTTTTCTCTTACGCACCATTCAGAACAGAATTTCTGACACTAGGTATCTGTGTGGGAGGTTTCCAACACCAACCTGTTCTATGATTTAACTCGGTAGCATCAGCCCTCACAGGCTGAAGGCTCAGATCTGCAGAAACTCTCCTTGCCTTCCCTTTGGATTTTAATTGCAAGCCTCAGGTTGTAGCTTGTGCTGCTGACTGAGCAGCTATTACTCAGGGCTCCTGTGGTCTCCCCTCATGTTTGCTAAAGTGGTGGGTGGATTTCAGGGACACACCGAGTTTATATTGATATACTCATCATAGAGCTATAGAAAAGACACAGGGCTCACTAACGGTATGGAGGCAGGGGTTCAAAGGGTATACACCCTCTATAGGCTGGTGTGGGGAACCTCTCCAGAAGCTGGCCTGGCCCAGCGTTTTGGGTTCCTATGGGAGCACAATTGATTACCCTGGGCATTGGTGATTGAGTGAACCTTCCAACTCCTTTCCCTCCCCAGAGGTTAAGGGATGGGGTTGAGACGCTTTGAAGTTTAAGCACGAGAAGGCTCCCCCTAGGCTGAGACTGTGCAGGAGCCCAGCCTCTAATCATCTTAGACAAAAGACATTCTCACCCAGAGTCCCCAAGGCATTCTAGGGTTATGTGGCAGAAACCAGAGTCAGGCACTAAATATGTATGTATGTATGCATGCATGTATGTTTATTATTATTACTACTAGTATTAACATATCACAATTTCAAAGTCTGCTTTCTGATTTCTGGCCATAGAGCCTTAGATCCAAATGGTACAAACTTCAGAAGATACTGCTGTATGACCAGGACAACTTTCACATGTGGGTCATCATTAGTTTGGCCGTTGTCATATTGTATGAAAATGTACCCCTGATTTACTTGGGTCTGTAGGTCTCCATCCTGCCTTTCCAGGTCTGAGAGGAAAGGGTGGTATCTGTAAGCCCACTTCTCTACTCTTCCGTGCATGCCTAAGAGACTTATCTCTATCTCTGAGCAGTCTGAGTGTTAATGAACACCAGGGTCCCAACATTACACAACCATCTAATTATGTTTAACCTAAAGAAAAGAAATCATATGAATCGCATTTTTCCGATTAATGAGTCAACAGGAAGTGAAATATAATGTCTAGTGTCGTGTTAAAGAGTTCTGTGGAGCCGGGTGTGGTGGCGCACGCCTTTAATCCCAGCACTCGGGAGGCAGAGGCAGGCGGATTTCTGAGTTTGAGGCCAGCCTGGTCTACAAAGTGAGTTCCAGGACAGCCAGGGCTACACAGAGAAACCCTGTCTCTAAAAACCAAAAAAAAAAAAAAAAAAAAAAAAAAGAGTTCTGTGTGCTCTACATAGATGTTCTCCGTTTGAATCAATAACCCAGAGAGGTTCACCTTCCCCCATAGCCATCCTTCACCTTGCTCTGGAGACAAGGGTGACTTGTAAACTATGCAGTGGCGTCCAGAGCTTACAGCAGAGTTGACCATGGGAATCTCAGCAGATCACATGGAGGAAGGATATGAAACACTTCCTCCAGGCAGGCCAGCGGGTAACTGTCGTGCTGAGACAGGAAGGCTGTCTTGTCTAGCTCCTTTCTTACCTACCCCTGAGAGCCTCTCTGCAGTCACTAGCCTAGCACCACCCTTAAGGAGTCCCTGAACTCTGCTCAGTTTCCTGTTGGGACAACAAACCAATCACTATCATTGTTTAAGTGATGTAGAGGTAGACCAGAAGGACGTGGCTGAGCAGCACAAAGGGAGGAGCAGCAGAGATGATGTTTAATATGCAGTGTGGGTTACTGTATTTTATAGAAGTGCTGTACAGTATATACAGGTGTAGTTACTGAAGTGAATCAAGAGCGGACATAGGGGCTGAAAAGACAGGATATTCAGTGAAGCGCTTGCCCCTGAAACATGAGGACCAGATTTTGGTTCCCAGGACCCACATAAAAATGTCCGGGCACAGTGTTGTGTGACTGTGATCCTAGCACTGCAATGCCAAGCACTGCAATGCCAAGCAATGCAATGCCAAGGCTGGAAGGCTCCATAGGCTTGCTGGCCAGCTAGGCCGGGGGAGAGGGCAAACTACAGGTTCAAGGAGAGACTGTCTCCGAAAATTGAACTGAAAACTATTTAAAAAGGTAACTAGGGTCGGAGAGATGGCTCAGCGGTTAAGAGCACCTGACTTCTCTTCCAGAGGACCTGAGTTCAAATCCCAGAAACCACATGGTGGCTCACAACCATCTGTAATGGGATCTGATGCCCTCTTCTGGTGCGTCTGAAGACAGCTACAGTGTACTCATATGCATAAAATAAATAAATATTTTTAAAAGATATCTGATGTGACCCCTGGCTTCCACAAGTATACACACATACACACATACATACACACACACACCGCCCCCATGCACATGCTCAACAGAAATATATATGCATATAGACACAGAATTGATATGATGATATCTATTCCCCTCAATAAATTTCTAGTTGTATTTTAAACTAAACATTTATTTATTTATTTATTTATTTATCTATTTATTTATTGAGAGAGAGAGAGAGAGAGAGAGAGAGAGAGAATGCCTGGGGAGATCTGAGGACAATTTGAAGGAGCAGGAGTCAGTTCCCTGTCATTAGCTGAGTCTTGGGGATTGAACTTGGGTTGTCAGGCTTGGCAGCAGGTGCCTTTACCAACTGACCCATTTTGCTGGCCTCTGGGTTTGTTCTCTGGTGGTGGCCGGGATAGAACTCCCGGTCTTGTGAGTGTTAGGCACGTATTGTACCACTAAGCTGTGTCTCTAGCCACCCTGGTCTCTCAAGGGTGAAAGTGTCCATTTTATCTTCCTCATGGCTGGGCAACATCCAGAGAACTGTTCTGTGCCCCGTGGCACGTGTAGCTGCATGTGCTCTTCCTGCTTCCGGCCTGATCTCTTGCATTCTCAGACACAAGAAAACAGAACGCTGAAATCACATAACTTAACAGGTATCCAAGAAACCATTTTCAAAATTGCCTTTCTCCCCTAAGTCTTAAAATACTTGTTTTCCAACCAAGTTTCCATTAGAGTAATTCTTAGAAGAACTCTGGAATCTTCATGTCCTGCCCATACAGCTCAGCCCCAAGCCTGGCACATCTAGGACAGTCGATGGTACAGATCAGACTTTAGATATAATTTATTTTCTAGCAGAATTTAGATCAAAAATAGTTTTCTCTAAGTCTAGTGTTAGGTATATAGTGAAATTCAAGTTGAGGTCAAACAGTACAAATAGTATCAAGACATTCATCCTGGAAGTGCTTTTCGTATCATTTAATGCAAATCTCTGGTTTTATGGAGTGAGGAACCAGGACTCAGAAAGGCTCTGATAAGAATAAGCTGAGTTGGAGGGAACTTAGGTCTTACTCTTTTCTCGGCAATTACCATATCCACAATGTAAGAAAATGTTTACAAGCCATTGGGCTGCTTTATTTGAAACTGAAAAGATACATGTTTGTCAATTTCACAGAGACATCTAAAAAAGGCTTTCCTATCTATTTATTACAGAACCTTTTATTGAGACACTTTTGCATGCTAGAAATTGTCTTAGATACTAGGTTGTGAGCAGCAGAAAAGCAGAGCTGACCATCACCTCCAACCTTTTATCCTGGGAGGGTCTTCTGGTACATTGAGAGAACTCTTGTCCTACTTCCTCAGAAGCCCCTCGGGGTACCTCAGCGATCCTGGTGATCACCCCCCTTGCAGCTCTGTGGCAGGTGAGTACTGCAGAAGGGACATGGTGTGACTCTGAGTTTGCCCTGAGGACTCTACAGCTGTTCTTCCTTGGGACCACTTCTGTAGGGGAAGTCCTCCATCATCAGTGTTGTTTCCAGCATGTGAGGGAGAATCCTAGGGAGCAGACCTTCCATACTCAGTCAGGCTGGCAGATACTGCATCCCTGGATGACATTATTACTGTTGCTGTGACAACCACAGCAATAATCCCTGGATGATGTTATTACTGTTGCTATGCCAAAGCGGTCCACTAAGTGAGCCCAAAATCCCTTGCTCGCAGAACCATGAGTAATAGTATGTCTGTTATTCTTCTATCCCAGTGACATCAGACGGTTGGTGCCTGACCCCACACTGGGCTTACAGAAGGCTCCCTGTAGAAAATCAATCCACATGTTAAAAGATGGTAAAGAAATGCTGGGTGTCATGGCTCAAGCCTATAATCCCTCCAAGTTTGAGGCCAGCCTGGACAATAGAATAAGTTCTAGATCATTAAAAGTTAAAATAAAAACAAAAACAAACAACAACAACACAAAAACATGGGCCATTTCAAATGCCATTTTCCCCTTTAGTTTTGTTGTTGTTGTTGTTGTTGTTGTTGTTGTTGTTGTTGTTGTTGTTTTGTTTTTTGAGGGTATTATGTAGCCCACCAAACTGTCCTTCCTTAAACTCACCGGGAGGTTGTGAATTCCTGATACATACACCGTCTTAGTCGCTGGGGTTATAAGCCTGTACCACCATGCCTGCCTTAAATCTATAACTTCTGCTGGAGTCTTCCATTCTGTGGGCCAAATGTGAATGGGAAAAGACCAAAGCAAGCACAGCTTTCTGACCGACCAAGAGAAGGTAATCTTCGTTGTCGCTCGGCAGAGGCAAGGCCACGGAAACCACGGTGGAAACGGCAGCAACTCAGCAAGACTATTTGCTAATAATTTATTTTCATTAAGAAAAGAAAACATATCCTTGGTAAAGTGCCAGTTCTCAACAAGCTGATTCATAACAAGTCTTTCACTGGGAAAGCAGACGATTGAATCATTCTCAAGTCTTTCTAACTGAAGTCATTGTGGCTGTCCATAAATATTCTGGTTCTCTCTTCTTCTCAACCTATGGTCTTTTTTTTTTTGATAGAATCCAAATTGGCTTTGAATTTGAGGATACATTCCAGTCTCTACTTACCCTAGAGAAATCTGTAGAGTTGTGTGACCCTATACCCGGTTTATGCAACACCGGGGCTGGAACACCAGGACTCATGAATGCTAGACGTATATTCTACAAAATGAGCTGCTGCAGAGCCTGTTGGTAATCCTCGTTTCCCACCTGTTGAAGGCAGTAGGTACCACATTGTTTGCTCTGGCAGAAAGAAACAGTGCAGGCCAGTGCGGGTCAGGATGCCTGGTATAGTCTGACCCTTTCTGTGTCAGGGCAACCAGCCATGTTTCTGAACTGGCTAGCTCTGTCAGCATGGGGCTCACAGTGAAGGTGACACTGTGTAATGAACGGAAATACTTTTGGGTATTACCTGTAACCCTGGCAGAAACTCCCTGGCATAGCTGAAACACTAGGAACTGAAGGCTCATGTTGCCTGTCGTGGTACGTGGCTCTCTAAGCAGAACTGTATCCATCTTCATCAGACCTTGTAGGGTCTTCATCATGTAAGCTATGCTTAAAAGAGGCCACCAGGAGCAGGTCTGATGACCACTGACCCTTTTTCAGAGAAGGAGGCATTGCGGAGGGTCACTAGACCCTCACCTGGGACTCTAGCCACTCCTCACAGCCATTTGTGTGCAGTTCTGTGCTAATTACACAATGGCCACTGAAGTATATGGGCTGAGGGAGGATAATGGGGAAACCATCAGGGGTGCTGGGTGAATGCTTTCCCATGGGACTGCACGAGGGTCGTCCATGCTTCTGCCTGTGACCCTTACCTATGCTCTGTAAGTAGCCCAATTAACTCGTTGGTTCCCCAGAGCAATCTTGGATGGAGTCATACTTTGGTTCTGTTGGGACTTTAGATGGGAGAGGGGTGTAGATGCTTTTTAAAAGTCTTCTCCGAGAAGGGATTCTCCCGAACGAGTCTCTTCCAATGCTGGTGTCACAGCTCTCAGTTAGTTAAGGGTGGCCGTGTCGGAGTCCGGCTGAGAACAAGGCGTCTTCCGAGTCTCATTCACTGTCATAATAAACTGGAGAGTCCGGTATTATTAAACTCGTACTTATAAAGATCCTAAGAAATGAAGTGATCTTTTTTCCCTCCCAGCTTACTGACGAGAAGGGTACTTGAGACGGGAACCCAGGCTTTCTGAATATGAAACTCCTTCTGAGGTACTGTGCAGCACCAAGGCCACCTGTCACCAACAACAAACCCAGGTGACCTCATCCTGCACTGTGACTCCAGTGTTGGCTCCTCCTGAGTTAGTCACTATTGAGTCCTCCTCTTGTCTCTGGTATCTATTTTCTCCAGGAAGTAGGCCACTGGAAATGTGCCCCCCCCCCCCTTCCTCTGCTTAGCGGTAATTGCTGCTTTGCTACATAACAATAAAGAGACAGCTGTCATGCAGCCTCTGCAAGGTGTTCTGCATTCTGTATACAGCGTCACAGATCTTCTTCAAAAGTGGGACACTGAAGCACCAGGCAAGCCCTTGAAACTGTCTGAAGACTTAGTTAGCCTTTGCTGGGTGGGATTTAGACCCCTGTCAGCCCGACTTCCAACTCCCCGTTCTGTCTGGTACCTTTTCCCACAGCCAGACTCAATGCATCCGAGTGCTTACTGAGGACGGGGGTATCTCCAAGCAGTTGGAGAGGACTAAACAAACCCACATGGTGACTGCCTGGGCTCTCCTCTACACATGCTGGCCAATTTCCAAAGACTCAACCCCTATGAAAGGGCAGAGCCCTCCAAGTTCCTCAGAATCAACCCTGAAGTGAGATCCTCTGGAAATTTATTTAGTTTTTTCTTCTGGTCTACATGTAGGAAGTGGTTGATATGTACTCCCTCAAAATTTTCAGTTTTGCTATAGATAAAGTAGCTCTGTGTAATTTATGTCTTCAAGAAAGTCTCCGACACTTGGAAGATCCTTTGGCTGGACACTTCTGGTCCATCCACTGGCTATTTCAGTGAGTCCACTAAGGTAACCCAGCCAAGGGTTTCTTGTACATGGTAATTTATTTTAATTACTCTTCATTAATTCCCCCTCTATATTGTAGTGTCAGCTTAAATGAAAGTCCTGTGTTCCAGCAAACCTCAGTTCTAAGCAAACTAAGACTGTTGGTCATCCTAGATGGTGTGTTTTCCCCTAATGTATGTGTGTATGTGAGTAACATATGTGCATATGTGTGTAATGTATGTATGCGTGTGTGTAACATATGTGCGTAAGTGTGTAATAGAGGCTAAATATTTTATTTCATGATGACAGAAGAAGGTCTCCAAAGCAATTATTGGCAAAAAGGTTCTGAGTAGAATGGGGCGGAGACTCATTGACTCAGGGAATGCTTTCGAAGAGATTTGTTTCCACTGGCTTTCCGACGTGGGGAAAGTCCACCCTGGTCTGAACCCCAACCCTTCGCACACAGCTGTGAAGCTAGATCCTGTTGTGGGTGGTGTTTGACATCTGTGTTCCTGGTACTCACAGCCTGCAGCATGCACCCAGATGCTGGTGCTCACGGTCTGCAGCATGCTCCCAGATGCTGGTGCTCACGGCCTGCAGCATGCACCCAGATGCTGGTGCTCACGGCCTGCAGCATGCTCCCAGATGCTGGTACTCACAGCCTGCAGCATGCACCCAGATGCTGGTGCTCACGGCCTGCAGCATGCTCCCAGACGCTGGTGCTCACGGCCTGCAGCATGCTCCCAGACGCTGGTGCTCACGGCCTGCAGCATGCTCCCAGACGCTGGTGCTCACGGCCTGCAGCATGCTCCCAGACGCTGGTGCTCACGGCCTGCAGCATGCACCCAGACGCTGGTGCTCACGGCCTGCAGCATGCACCCAGACGCTGGTGCTCACGGCCTGCAGCATGCACCCAGACGCTGGTGCTCACGGCCTGCAGCATGCACCCAGATGCTGCAGGAACTGTTTCCCTTCCTCTCTCTCGTCTGGAGAGCAGGCAATGTTTGCCTCACCCTTTCTTCTATTTTGTTGGTTGTTTCATTTTGGGTTTTTCTGCTTTTTTATTTTTTGTTTGTTTGTTTTTTCTCCTCCTGGGTCCTTATGGCCCTGTGTCCTCAGGTTGAAACCTGTCTACAAGTTATGTAGACTTGCTTAAGTTCTGGCTTTACAGAATTTGACTTCACTCTGACCAAATCTTCCTGCATCTAAGCTTTCTGCACTGTAAAGTAAGAGTGACAACATAGATTATATGCCTCACTGAGTTAATGTGAAGAGTGTATAGAAGAAATGGATTAATATCACCCATGTTAAGTACAACGCAGGATATGGCTAATAAATTTTATTTATCACTGATCCTGAGCCTATGCAGCTCTTTTCTTCCAGGAACAATTTGTAAGTCAATGGCTCTTATTTTCGATTTCTCGATCGTTTTTTAAAAAAGATTATATATATATATATATATATATATATATATATATATATATATAATCACGGCCTATATATATATAATGAGTGTACTGTGGCTGTCTTCAGACACACCAGAAGAGGGCATCAAATCCCATTACAGATGATTGTGAGCCACCATGTGGTTGCTGAGATTTGAACTCAGGACCTCTGGAAGAGCAGCCAGTGCTCTTAACCTCTGAGCCAAGTCTCCAGCCTTTGACCTTCTTTTTTGACTTGGTCTACTGAGTCCCCAGGGTTTGCCAGAATCTATGTGAAGCATCATATGGAAACCAGCAAGTGACTGGTAGGCAGCCATCTTGGTGGCCTGCCTGTGTGCATTTAAAGCGTATTACCTCTGCCAGGAGATCTTTAACTGAAGAGAGCCATGGAATACTTTCCAGAGCCTCTAGAACATGCATGTTATGTGTTTCAGTTTCCTCCAAACTACAGACCACGAAGCACTAGTTCCTAGTTCCTCGGGATGTATTTGAAGTAGAATCTTTAAAGCAGAGTGTCAAATAGCATCCACCAAGCCCCGAGCTCCACCCTCTGTACCACATAAACGGGGCATGGTGGTACATGCCTGAAACCCCAGCACTGAGAGGTAGGAGCAGAGGATCAGACACTGAAGCTCATCCTGACTACATGAGACCTGGCTCAAAACTAAAGAGAACCTAATAACCATCACGGTAAGGTAATATGGCTGGCGTGCCCCCCTTCCGCATGCTTCCATGTGTGTCTGCACTGAAGGGAGGCCGCGTGAAGCCTGCCAGGGCCTGGCTGTGGTAGCCATGTGGTGGGTAAACTGAGGCAGCAGCTGTTGGGGGTCAGTGCTTAGAGCCTCAGAAGTGGGTGGATCCAGACACCTACAGAGGCTCTGCCAATGGCAGCCAGCGCTTAGAGAAGTCACTCAGCAGCCTTTCTCTGAGGGAACAAAGCCTGATTTACTGGGGCTGGCACTGCCTGGAGCCAGAAAAAAAATCCTATGAACTCTTTTAACTCCTTGGGGCCAGCAAGAAAGAGAAGGAAAGAGAAAAAAAAATTCACACACACACAGAGTGGATGAAACAAAAGGCAGAGTAGAATACCTTCATATACACAAATCTATACATACATACATAATACATATGTACATACATACATAGCTACAGACAGACATATGCACATTCACACATAGAATGATTAAACCAAAGCTCCAGGGCTGGTGAGATGATGGCTCAGCAGGTAAGAGCACTGGCTGCTCTTCCAAAGGTCCTGAGTTCAAATCCCAGCAACCACATGGTGACTCATAACCATCTGTAATGAGATCTGATGCCTTCTTCTGGTGTGTCTAAAGTCAGCTATAATAATAAATAAATCTTTGGGCTGGAGCAAGCAGCAACTGAGTGAGTGGGGATGACCAGAGCAAGTAGAGGTCCTAAATTCAATTCCCAACAACCATATGAAGGCTTACATCCATCTGTACAGCTACAGTGTACTCATATACACAATATAAATAAATAAATCTTAAAAAAAGAAAAAGCTCCAACAAGCAGGCTCCAAGCATTCATACATACATACATACATACATACATAAATGCACATGATTGGTGGATGGAGCAAGCTCCAACGCACACCTAGACAAGCTTTTTACACATCTACATACATACATCCAGTTGATGGGTGGAAGGACCAATGTTCCAACCCCCACACTTTATTCTTTCTTCCATAGCATATATATTCCAGCAAAATCTTTCAAGTGGTATAAAATTACAATGTGATTACGTTTTAGTTTCCTTCTAGTGAGTGATTATGAAAAAACAGTGTGTTTTTCATACCTTTCTAAGAAATAACATTATGTAGCACAGTTAAAGAAAACAAATGATTCCCTCCAAACCCATGTACATTCGTAACTAAGCAACTTGTTACAGATTAACAAAGTGTAAGCAAGCAAGGGAGTGTTCTCAGCCAGTTTCTCTTACTGTCGGCAGCAATTGTGGTTACAAAGAAGGATTGACTATTTTATTATTTATCTTTAAAAGTAATCTTTTAAGAATCTTAAAAGTATCACAATCTAAACTTTTATATAAAAATCAGTAATACGCCGGGTGTGGTGGCACACGCCTTTAATCCCAGCACTCGGGAGGCAGAGGCAGGCGGATTTCTGAGTTCGAGGCCAGCCTGGTCTACAAAGTGAGTTCCAGGACAGCCAAGGCTACACAGAGAAACCCTGTCTCGAAAAACCAAAAAAAAAAAAAAAAAAAAAAAAAAAAAAAACCAAAAAAAAAAAAATCAGTCATATCTACCTTAAGTTCTTGGAATACATATCGAACTCATCAGCAATTCCTAATAAATCATATCAGGAGGCTGAGGGCAAAACTGGGATAAGAAATCAATCCTCACCAATCCAGCCTCAGTGAGAGTCACATCAGCCAGTGTTGCCCTTGTTCTTGTTCCCTGACCATAAAAGGTCCCTAGCTTAATTAGTAAGAGTGTGCCTTTCTGGACTTCAGATTGTTCCCTAAGATCTTCTACATCAGAGTCAGCAGTGAAAACATCTCAACCTAGCTTCACTAACAATTTTGTCTTTCCAAAAGCTTTCTAAGGCTGGTAGATTGCTCACAATCTACATCTCATAGTGATAGAATCATTAATCTGCCCCAGTAGCAATGCCTGAAAGAGATCAATCACTATTCCTGTAAGTGCCAGAGACACTGCCCAGTGAGGGGCTGGAGGCCCCCTAGAGTTTTCACACAATCCTTAGATTAAGAGGGGAGCAAGCAGAGCAGAACTGCACAACAGCATGACGACGACGTCCTCGGGACACATGGTCCTCGGGGCCGTGCTACACCAAGGCTCACCCATGTGGCTGTGGGAAACCTTGGGCCAAATTCTGTGAATTCTAAATGCCATTTGTCCTTCCTCCTGCATGGCCCTCCGCAGAAGCCAGAGACAGAAGAAACAGTGCTGCGGACACCTTAACGGAGGGAAGTTCAGCATCCAGATGAAAGAACCCACGGTTTAATCCACCCAGGATTTGGCAATTTGTCGTGGAGCCCTGGGAGTCTGCTATGACTTCTTATTCTCCTCATGGATTTTTCTTTTTCTTTTCTTTTTTTTTTTTTAAATGAAAGCTCCTGGGACTAAATCCCATCTAAGTTTCTTTAATTCCCTGTCCTTTCTCAAATCCTTTTAGAAAATCCCCAGACCTTGGTCTATAGGATCACAGTGAGGAGGGAAAGATCTTGGCTCACGCAGTGACTGGAGCGGCTATCATCACAGTGGCTTATTAGTGATTATCTTTACAGATTAGGAAAATGAAGGCCAGAGGTTACACGTTGCCGAGAGTGATCAGGCACTCAGCAAATGCTGACTAAGCATCAACCGAGCTCACAGAGCCTGGTGGCTCACATTGTAATTCCAGGCTCTTTGGAGGCAGATCCCAAGATGATTACACGTTCAAGGCCAGCCTGGTTTACATAGCAAGTTCTAGGCCAGCCAGGGCTACACGGTGAGACCCTGTCTTCAAACAAACAAAATAATAATAATAATGATAATAATAATAATAAATCTCCCCATGTCTAATAGGAAAAACAAATCTATCCATGTCTAATAGGAAAAGAAGACATCAAGCAAGCCTAGAAATGAGAGAGGACAGGAGAGTGATTTTTGTAGGAGCTCTGAGCCAAGGCTCATGTAGTATATCAAGTCAGAGCAGGGAATCTGGAGAAACCATTCGATATGCTAAACTGGACCCTGAAGAATCAGGTAGCAGGGAGCCAGGCAGAGGGTGAGGCTCCCTCTTTACTTGTCTCATAGGGGATAAGCCTGGAGTCCCCATCTTAGAAGGAGATTAGGTCATTTCTCATCCGCTGTCTGTCGGTAGCCCAGATTGGCTTTAGATTATCAAAGCCCATTGTTCTTTGCTTGTTAATGTATTTTTATTTCTGTGCTTGCCTCAAGTTTTTATGCAAACATACCATATATATCAAAGCTGTTTTTCTTGTCTTCTGCCACAAAAGCCAGAATGTCAAAGTATCTGTTCTCATTCAAATGCTGGGAGAGGTTACTAAATCTCTCTCTCTCTCTCTCTCTCTCTCTCTCTCTCTCTCTCTCTCTCTCAGGTCTCCTGGACCCTTGTTTATTTGTAGCTGAACACATTACTCACTGGTTCCTTCATGGCCCCACCTCTCTAGGGACAAACAGAAACCAAGACACTAAAATCCAGGGCTTGAACCATCGCACAGAGCATTGGAAGACTGCAGCTGCTGTCTGTTGTGTGTCCTCGTCTCTCATCTGTTCCTTTTGTTTTGTCTCTGAGATAGGGTCTTGCTCAGGCTAGCCTAGAACTCACTACATAGCTGAGGTTGGCCTGGAATGTGTAATCTGGTGCCCTTGTCTTCTGGGTGTTGGACTAGTAGATGCACACCAGCACACACTCTCCGTTCTGGTTTGTACTAAGCTGGTTGGAAGCCTCCAGGCTGTACTGCAAGATCGGGCTGAATCATATTTGTAGACTCTGTGTATTTAGGATCACAGAGCCAACAGCTTTTTGAAGAACCCTAATTTAAACTCCGGGGCTGTCCTGTTGATGCTTCTTGTTAAAACAGGTAGAAAGTATTCAAGATGGCTTTTCCTCAAAGTCTGAGCACAGTAAAAATGACACAGATGAGCTTAAAACCCTATGGCTGAAGGGGAAATGGAAAAAGACAGAGAGGAGGAGGAGAGTTGAGCCTGTCTTTTTGTTAGGCACAGCAGAGTGGAAGGTACAGCCTCCTGAAGAAAACCTTTCTAGGGAGAGAAAGGTTCTCTGTCTGGCTTCCTCCTCCTGTAAAGCCTTAGTCCCACAGAGGTGTTTATGAAACAGATTTGCTCACCGTGTAATGTCTGTGTTCTTTTACCAAGAAAAGCTGCTCTGTCATTTGCCCTTGGAGCATGCTCTGGGTCTTTGCAAACCAAAACTGCATGTTTGCCTTATTATAGAAAATGTTCTCTGAGTCAGACATTTTGACCCTCATTAAACTGAGCCTCAAAGGGCCAGATAAGGAGGTCCCTGGGCTCAGTATCCTGTCCTGGGTCTCACTTGCCTGACCAGTGAACCTGGAGAGATTTCAGGGAGCCACAGTGACCAGCTTGGCCAAAGTCTCTCTGCCAAACTCACTACAGGTGGAGCATGGTGAGCCTCTTTGGACTTGAGAATCGGAGGCTGTCTGGGTGAGAAAGCTTCACTTAGCTGTACAGTTGCAGCTGGAGAATTCTTCAGGGATTGACGGAGACAGCTGTAGGGAAGGCTTTGTCTCTCTCACCGTCAGTATTAAGCCCTTTATGTCATCTCTCTGCCCTTTCCCTATGATATGTCTGCTCATTCTCCTCTTTTTATTAGCAGACTAATATAATAATTCCTTGGTCTGAATCCAGAGAGCTAGTGCGAATGACTTTGCCCTTTGAGTAGATCCTTCTGCACAAAGCGTCTTTATGCCTCAGACCAGGTGGACGCCTTTGACCCAGTCTCTAGTCAAGTTGGTCACCTGTGCAGGCATGGGCCCATGTGACTCCTCTGAGCCTGGGGGATGTGGATTTGGCTCTTCCTATTACCTTTTTTTGTTTTGTTTTGTTTTTTGTTTTGTTTTTCGAGACAGGGCTCTGTGTAGCCCTGGCTGTCCTGGAACTCACTTTATAGACCAGGCTGTTCTTGAACTCAGAAATCTGCCTGCCTCTGCCTCCCAAGTGCTGGAATTAAAGGCGTGTGCCATCATTGCCAGGCTGGCTCTTCCTATTAGAAGCAGCTGTGGGATAACATAGACCCTGGGACTTCAGGCCACCGGGTGCCTAATTTGCCTGAGTGGTAGATTTCCTTATCCGAAATAAAGGACCACACAGTGTGATAGTTTTCACGGGGTTGCAATGAGGCTTAAGCAGAGCAAAGGCGCAGGCAAAGGCTCATTGTAACATGTCAAATATTATACTAACGATAACGTTATCAATAGGGATAACCTCTGGGGCCATTTCTATCTATTTGGTTTTGTAAAGAGGTTGCCTGGGTATCTAAGAAGGGAACAATGACAGGTAACAATGGTGGGCCCTTGGGAAGGGAGTCTCCTGTCTACTAAGGAAGAGCAGTCACATGACTGGCCAGGAGCTCGTCCTCAGGTTCTCACATGGTCCAGGTACTTGGGGTAGTGTGTGTGTGTGTGTGTGTGTGTGTGTGTGTGTGTATGTGTGTGTGTGTGTATGTGTGTGTGTGTGTATGTGTGTGTATGTGTGTGTGTGTGTATGTGTGTGTGTGTATGTGTGTGTGTGTGTGTATGTGTGTGTGTGTGTATGTGTGTGTGTATGTGTGTGTGTGTATGTGTGTGTGTGTGTATGTGTGTGTGTGTGTAAGTGTGTGTGTATGTGTGTGTGTGTGTATGTGTGTGTGTGTGTGTGTGTATGTGTGTGTGTGCGTGTGTGTGTGTGTGTGTGTGTGTGTGTGTGTGTTGGGGGGGTGTTAATTTAGGAAGAGCCTTTTCCATGTGGTCTCTCCCTCCTCTACTCATGCCTACACTTTGCTAGTTAACCCCCCATCCACCTCCCCCAAGAATGTTTATAAAGACAGGGAGAAAGGACACACAGGAAATACAATGAGGTCTGAGAAGGGAGTGGCCACAGTGAACCAGCTGAAGTAAGGAGACACTGGGTGTGAGTTCCAAGAAGGGCTGGGCTGTTCGGCCCACACAAATGAGCTGCTCCGGAATTTTGGCTTAAAGCTAAACATCCTGTCGCTGCCAGGAAATGTCAGGCCCTTTGCGTGAAAAGTGCCTCTGACCCTGGGCAAAGCTGCAATCAGATGCCCCTGGACCCCCTGACTCACTCCTGGAGGGAGCCACTGAGGTCAGAGCCCTGATAAGTACAGTGTCTTTGTTAACTAACTTTACCAGGTCCCTCCATGCTGAGAACGAAGGGTGACTACATAGATACGATTGTAATGATCCCTTACCTTAAACCCAATCCTGAATCCAAACCGGAATCCAAACCCAAACCCAAACCCAAATCCCAGCATCTGGGATGCAGAAACAAAGCAGGAAGATTAAGCGTTCAAGGCTAGCCTCTCGTTCATAGCTGAGTCTGAAGACAGCCTGGGTTCCTCGGAAGGGAAGCCAGTCTTTACAAGCCTAGACAAACAAACACCAGCAAACCAGAGTCCTGTCTGAATGGGCTCAGGTTACATTCGGGTTGAACTGTGACCCTTCCTAATTTATCCATAAAAGCAAATGTTCAAAAGTACACTACAAGCTGAAATGACTCGGTCCAGCACAGTCTCAGCTAAATTCTGACGGCTAAGGTGGGCCTGTGTGGTGCCATGTGGGATGGGAAGATTAAATGAGGCGCAGGAAATGCAGAAGCAAACTTTTGTCGTCTTCCTTCCGGAAGGATACAGGAAGGCCAATCGAGGGGAGATAGGGAAAGAGGAAGGGGACGAGTCTCCCTCCCTGTACTAGACTAATTTCGTTGTGGGCTTTGGCAGATATTCGTACTGGGGGCGGGGGAGGGTCCTGGCTTTCTTCTCCAAGGGTTTTTAGTTCTCTGCTAATTAGGGCATTGGAGAAATTGCCATGATAATTATAGTGTCTAGACTTGGAGAACTCCAGAAGGCAGTAAGGGAATATTTAATTGTAGAGCTAAGAAGCAAAGAGGATGACAGGACTCTGAGCCTTCCCTGAGAACAATGCTGCACTGAATCTTGCCTCTCAGAATTGCCCCGACACTGTCTGTTATGTCAAGGGGAGTCTGAGGTGCTTTGTCTGAGCATGAAGTTTTGATTCTGCTGGAATCTGACAGAATGTCGGTAGAAAGCCCACCACACCTCATCCCGCATCTGATGGAGGCAGGCCAGGAGTCCAGCTCAGCGGCACAATGCAAGCATGGTGTGCAAGCACTCTGGGCTGGATATCCAGCACTGAATAAAACAGAGATGAGCTTCTATCATCCAAGTATGTGGGATGCACCAGGCAGTGGTGGTGCACACCTTTAATCCCAGCACTTGGGAGGCAGAGACAGGCAGATTTCTGAGTTCGAGGCCAGCCTGGTCTACAAAGTGAGTTCGAGGACAACCAGGGCTACACAGAGAAACCCTGTCTCAGAAAAAAAAGAAAACAACAACAACAACAACAAACAAGTACGTGGGATGCAGGAGGATCAGAAATTCAAAGTCGTCCTTGGCTACATAGCAATTTCAAGACCTATGATACACAGTCTTAAATAAACAAACAAACAAACAAACAAACAAACAAACACCAAGGCCTTTGCCCAGTGTGATGTTGCAAGCCTTTAGTCCCAGCACTTGGGAGGCAGAGGCAGGAGGATTTCTGTGAGTTTGAGGCCAGCTTGGTCTACAAAGCAAGTTCTGGAACAACTAGGGGTGTTACACAAAGAAACCTTGTCAAACCAAAAACCCCCAAACCCCCAAACAACAACATCAAAAACAACTAAAGCCTTCATTTCTTCAATGTTTTCCAGGGGTCTGGAGAGAAAGCTGTGCTGTGTCACTGTGGTCTTGATCATGTTACCTTTGTAGTGTGTCACCATCAAGGGTGTAGGGACAGATGCTTGGGGGCTTTTATTTTTGTTTGCTTTTGAGACAGGGTTTTACGTGGACCCGGCTGACATCAGACTCACTATGTAGCTCAGGATGATCCTGAACTTCTGGCCCTCCTGCCTCCACATCCCATGGGTTTGCAGGCCACCAAACCCAGTTTTATGTTTCTTGCGTAGTAAGCAGGCACTCCACCAACGGAGCCACACTCTCAGCTAAAACGTTCTGTTTCTTATCCAGACTAAAATGATGTTGACTGGGTCTTTTATATGAGAAAAGTGAATAGGCAAGGAGAGTTCCCGTCTTACCAGACTTGGTCACCATGTTTCCTCTTTCTCAATGAAATCACATGAGTTTCTAAAGAGCTGGTTAGTGGGAGAGCTAAGCAAAGGACTTCCTACTCGATGTGTTCTTGGCTCCAGGCATGCAGGTGAGTAGAGATCCTGCTCCACCAGCTCGTCCCTGCTCGGAGAGGACAAAATGACTGACTGGTGCTCAGGATGTTGGCTGGTGTGTGTCAGGCCACAGTCTTCCTAAGCCCTTCGCTTTTTCCAAATATAAGTATCACCAATGTTTCTGCTCACCTTGCGCACAGACCTCCTTGTGGTAAAGAGCAACACAGAAGAATGGGCAAGTGAGAAAACCCTGACCCTATGGTCAACCTCCCAAGTAAGTGTGTTACAGGTGAAGAATACAGGTAAAGTTTCATGCATATAAACTATGTTATGTATTTACATAAGATATAGTTATGAAAACAGAGAATGTCATACATACTGTTGAATGACTGCCTTGTTACTTCAAATACTGTAAACATTCCTATGGAAAATATAGAACTACCTCAATTTCTTTAAATACAGTGTAAACTCACCGGGCAGTGGTGGCGCACGCCTTTAATCCCAGCACTTGGGAAAGGCAGAGGCAGGCGGATTTCTGAGTTCAAGGCCAGCCTGGTCTACAGAGTGAGTTCCAGGACAGCCACGGCTATACAGAGAAACCCTGTCTTGAAAAACAAAACAAAAACAAACAAATAAAAAATAGTGTAAACTCATAATCACTGATTTTAATAAACATCTGTTAAAACTGACTCACTCTCTTCAGTGGTTATATTCAGTTCTACAGTGACATCTTTTTTAAAAAAGATATTTTTACTTTTTATATGCATTGGTGTTTTGCCTGCATGTGTGTCTGGGTGAGGGTGTTGGCTCTCCTGGAACTGGAATTATAGTTGTGAGCTGCATGTGGGTGCTAAGACTTGAACTCAGATCCTCGTGAAGAGCAGCCAGTGCTCTTAACTGCTGAGTCTATTTCTCCAGCCACTACAATAACATCTTAACCATTTTTTAAAAAAAATATTTAAGTGAATGAGTGCTCTGCTGCATATACATCCGCCTGCCTGAAGAGGGCATCAGATCCCCCTATAGATGGTTGTGAGCCACCATGTGGTTGCTGGGAATTGAACTCAGAACCTCTGGAAGAACAGTCAGTGCTCTTAACCGCTGAGCCATCTCTCCAGCCCTATCTTAACCACTTCTATGATTTCAGTTTTTAAAGGATAAATTGGTTTCAAAAATCAGCTTTATTGAAAATATATCCCATGTGTGACAAAGTAAAACTAGTAAGTATATGCAGCATGAATTCTGACAAACGCATCCACTCCACATAACCCCGACTTCAATCGAGCTGTAGAACGTTTCTCCTGCTTAACACGTCTCTGCATGCTGGGCATGATAACACTGTAATCATAGCGCTCAGCGCTGAGGCAGGAGTGAGGGTTTAGGCTAATTTGACTTAGCTAGTGAGTTCGAGCCCAGCTTCTGCCACACAGCTTCTCTTCCGGTCCCGCCCCGGAAACTTATCTCACTTCCCTTTGCAGTTACCATCCATCCAGTCCTACCCCGTCCCAGACAACCCTGCTCTGCTTCTGTTCCTGTAAGCTGTTGAACGTTTTCTGGGATTTCACATATGAGGAATTAATTCTACAGTATGTACCTTTCTGAGACTGGCGTCTTTTACGTGTTTTAAAAATACAGTCATGCAGATGCCTTTTTAAGTGGTTAGTTTTCTTTTTATTGCATTTCATTGTATAGATGTCCCACGATTTACTTATCTATTCATTTCATAAGTACATAGATTACTTCCAATTTGCTATTATAAGTATTATCACATTAATGATATTAAATAAGAAAATGTAGGAAGGAGAGGGTTTGTTCCAGCTTGCAATTCTCAGATCACACTCATTACTGAGGTAAGTCAGGGCAAGAACTCAAGGCAGGAACGGAAGCAGAAGACGTGAAGGAACACCAGTTGCTGGCTTGTGTCTCCTTTCTTGCTCAGTTTGCTTACTTCTATACCCCAGGACCACCTGCGGAGAGATGGCACCGCCCACAGTGGGCGGGGCCCTTTCACGTCTCATAGACTTACCTATCAGCCAATCCTAATGGAGGCATTTTCCCAACTGAAGTTTCCTCTTACCAGATGACCCTGGCTTGTGTCAAGTTGACAAAACCCAACAAAACAAAAAAACAAAAACAAAACAAACAAACAAAAACAAAACAAACAAACAAAAACAAACAAACAAACAAAAAACCCTAGCCAGCATGGTAAGTAAATGCCAAATTGTTTTTCATGTGGTTGTATCATCTTATATTCCCACCGTCTGTACTGAGAGTGCCACATAGTCTCTGTGTCTAATTTCCGTCATCTATTACATCATGGTAATATGCTAGTATAGTTTTAATTTGATCTCCACAACTAAGGATGGTAAAAATCTTTCACAAGCATTTTATTTTCCTTTCAGTTTTTTGAAACAAGGTTTCTCTGTGTGTAGCCCTGGCTATCTATCCTAGAACTAACTCTGTAGACCAATCTGGCCTCCAATTTGGAGATCCACCTGCCTCTGCCTCCCAGTACTGGGATTAACGATGTGCACCACCCTGCCCAGCTGGATTATTGTTTTCTTAATGTGTAATCTACAGAAGTCTGTCAAAGATGCAATGCAGGTCTTTCAAAAAAGAACATATTCAGGTGTGTGCACATGCACACAGCCATATATGTAAAACCTCTGTAAATACTGATGTCCACAAACCCAAGAAGGGAAAAAATAAGCTGTCAACAGTCAGTATAAAGATGGCGAGAGCTCTGACCCACGTCTTACTGGCTCTGAGCAGAGTGTAGGGTGCTATGTATGAAATCTTTCCAGGATTCATTTCATCACACGCAGTATCCATTCAGGGGAGCTTCTTAGCTGTGGTCCAAGTGGCCCCGACTGTGAGTCAAGATTGAGCATTGTCAATATGACAACAGTTTGTAGCATATAAAATGGAAGAGTCATGGGGTTGCTCTACTGGTTATAGGAGTTTCGTCTCCTGGTTCTATTCCCCCTTCCGGCTCCCCACAGCCACGACTCCTCTACCTCTCCATCACGTGTATTTCTGCCTTCACTGTGGCAAAGTGGGCTGGTTTGCCCCTCCTAGAATTAGCAGACAAGAACAGGCATGCTCCTGGGGCTTGAGTGGTGCAGTACCCGCCATGTACGTTACTACTGCCGAGGACCTTGTCGAGGCCACCACGGTGGGTCAGATGAGCGAGTGTTTCCTCATCTAACTGTGGTACAGAGCCTGGAGCCGGCCTTCATGCTGCCCAGGTTCCCGAGTGCTTCTTTCCTGGAAACTTTGACATATGGTTCCAGTCTCATCAGGTTTTCCCTGTCCGGGTGGTGGCAGCAGCTTTTGCCCAATTCCATGGAGTCCCCAACTGTCAGGAATCCCACTATGGCTTTGAAGGTGGCTCTACTGAACTCCTCTCTCTAAGCGCTCCCATAGGAGGTGGGGGAGAAGAATTTCCCAAGTGCCTTTAAAACCAACTTCTTTGCTGAAGCAAGAGGAAGAATTCTAGAAGAACCCTCCTCTTAGAAAGCTGAGTTCCGGTCACGCTTCAGCGCATTTAATATTTAATACTAAGCTTTAAAAAGAAACCTGAAGCCGGGCGTGGTGGCGCACGCCTTTAATCCCAGCACTCGGGAGGCAGAGGCAGGCGGATTTCTGAGTTCAAGGCCAGCCTGGTCTACAAAGTGAGTGCCAGGACAGCCAGGGCTACACAGAGAAACCCTGTCTCGAAAAACAAACAAACAAAAAAAAAAAAAAAAGAAAGAAACCTGACGGGCAGTGGTGGCTCACGCCTTTAATCCCAGCACTTGGGAGGCAGAGGCAGGTGGATTTCTGAGTTAGAGGCCAGCCTGGTCTACAGAGTGAGTTCCAGGATAGCCAGGGCTACACAGAGAAACCCTGTCTCAAACAACAACAACAACCCAAACAAACAAAAAAGAAACCTGCTCCTGGCATGGTGGCACACACCTTTGATCCCAGCACTCAGGAGACTCAGGCAGGTGGATCTCTGAGTTTAAGGCCAGCCTGGTCTACAGAGTGAATTTCAGGACAGTCACGGAAATACAGAGAAAGCCTGTTTCGAAAAGAAAGAAAGAAAGAGAGAGAAAGAGAGAGAGAGAGAGAGAGAGAGAGAGAGAGAGAAAGAAAGAGAGGAAGAAAGACCTTGCTACTATTGCTATGGGCCTTGATATAGAGACTATGATGATAATAATATTTTTTAAAGTAAAGATAAAAAGATCTAAAAAACAAAAGCAAAACAACAAAAAGTAGAGTAGATTGGTGTCTGGTTTTCTCCTGGAGCACCTAGTCTGTCCCTCTTCTGGCCAACACCTGCCTCCAAGCAGTCAGAGGACTGCCCGGACTTCATCCAAAAAACCCACAGTGAAACCTGGCATTTCATTGAAGCAGGAACTCCACTCCTGAAGTCATGAAAGAGGTAATTTAGGTCTTTGATTTGTAGGAACGCCATTAAAAATTCCTCCTTTTGTTTTCCCCAGAGGAAAGATTGGAGAGCTTTAGGTTGCAAGAGAGAAACTGACTACAAGATGCATCAAGTTGTCTCTGGTTGAGAAATACGGCCAAGAAATGCAAATCCTTTGTGTGGTTCCTGGGCTTAGCATTTACACAACGTATTTCACATTTAAAAGCCCTTTACTATCGTTGCTAATTACGTCCCAAGGGCTTCAGGGCAGTTAGAAAAAAATACTGGCACAGAGCCAGTCTTCAGAGCTGCTGGAGGCACGTGTCTGTACCAGTCTTGACTCCTGGGCTTGCTGTAGTTTACCAACACTAAAGCCAGTGGGTCACGTGTGCTTAGTCAATCTCTACAAAGTTTCCCTTTTCCAGACTTGACATTTTCTCAAGTACAAGCTACTGAAACACAAAATAACATTTCTTCCAACCGTTAAATACTGGTGACAGTTTTAGGTTTATCACCAGGCCGGAGTCCCTGGAGAGACAGTGGGTACTGACACTTCTAAAAACGCACTGGGAGAATCCAGAGCAGCTCCGACTACGTAACTAGCCAAGAGCCTCCTGCCACTGCATCCCCAGAGACACATGCTGGTATGCGTAAACACTGCATGTCGTGTCAAATGCATGTATACTCTGTCTTAGTGTACAATAAGTGTGCGTGTGCAGTGTGCATGAGCGTATGAAAAACCAGGACAAGAGCGACCATTAGTCATGCATTGGATCCTTCTGACTTGTTCTGTGCTTTGGGCTATCAAATGTTTTGTTAACAAGTAATTATGAAACCCCATGTGCAGTTTCATATCCTGAACTTCAGACTTACCACTTTAATATAGTTTGTAGTGTTGCGGTCTTTTCTTAATAAGCTCTAAAAAATAGCATCTGACAAAACGAGGCATCAGGAACCTTTATATCTCAAAGAGAAAGGCTGGGGTGAGAACACAGCCCTATTGAAGAGAAGGGCTGCTGTGTGGGAACACAGCCCTACTGAAGAGAAAGGCTGCTGTGTGGGACACAGCCCTACTGGGTCATTCTCTACTTTGGCGGGTGTTCTTTTAACTTTCCTCTGATTTGCAGGAACCTGTGCTCCAAAACACAGAGCCAACGTTCACTACATCTGGTGTGTGGTGCCCTCTGCTGGCCATTCCAGGGTAGTGCCTTTTCCTGTTCTTTGTAAGAAAGTTCTTTCTATTAGGTGCTGTGCCTGTCCTTATATTTCTAAGTGTGGCCTGAGTGTATAATGACGACTGTATGGATATAGAAACATGTCCTGGGTCCCTTTTCTATTCATTCAACAAACATATTAAACGATCTCTCAAGCCAAATGTATCGCTGTGGAGCTGGAGACAGCAGGAGGCAATGTTCACTTCCAAGGGTCTCAGTAACACAGCCACAACAAGGGGGTGACCTCCTTAACAAGACTTGGATAGGACAGCAAATAAGTTGACTAGTTGGAGAGCCTCGTCTATTCTTTAGTTTTCCAATTTTACTTATTGGTGTGTGTCTGTGTGAGAGAAGAGGCCAGAAGGGGACATTCAGACCCCTCAGAGCTGGAGTGGTTTGCTCAGACTTTGACCTGGGCGCTGGGGTCTGAACTCTTGTCCTTAAGACTATACAGCAGGTGCTCTCAACTGTAAAACCATATTTAGCCCTGAGCCTTGTCTATTCTCACAATCACTGCAGTTGACAGACGTCCTAGCTAATTTGCTCCCAATTTACCTGGTAGAAATCTATGATGGACCATCACACGTTAGAAAGGCAAAAATGAGGATATTCTTTAAAAAAGAGAGTATCTTGGAAGACTCTCCCACTCTCTGGGGTTTTATTACTTAACTTTAACAAATCTGTGTTTGCTTTGCTAAAATAAAAGAGACAAAAACGAGTAGATGATACAGTTTTAGCTGATTCCCTAGAGAAAAACAAATGATATTTCCCAGAAAAGTGCAATATATATAATCTGTACCCAAGGTAGGGACCCCAATTTGAGGCCATCTTTGCTGTGCACACTTTCTTTCTTCCTTTTCTTTTCTTTCTTTCTTTCTTTCTTTCTTTCTTTCTTTCTTTCTTTCTTCCTTCCTTCCTTCCTTCCTTCCTTCCTTCCTTCCTTCCTTTCTTTCTTTCTTTCTTTCTTTCTTTCTTTCTTTCTTTCTTTCTTTTTTTTTAACTCATCTATATGAGTACACTGCAGCTGTCAGACACTCCAGAAGAGGGCATCTGATCCCACTACAGATGGTTGTGAGCCACCATGTGGTTGCCGGGAATTGAACTCAGGACCTCTGGAAGAGCAGTCACTGCTCTTAACTGCTGAGCCATCTCTCCAGCCCTGCTAGGCACATTTTCAAGGGAGGGGAGCCACCAATACTCCTACCCAGCTGCAACACCAATGATGTTGGTGATGTACAGCGATGGCCAGGCAACCTTGAGGCTGCAACGGTGGCACTGGTATCTTGGCAGTAACCACCACTGGTCTATTTGGACTCTTCAGTGTAATTGGTCCACTCGCTAGGAGGGAAACTGTGGTAGGTGTGGGAGACCTCGCCAACCACCTGGGGCTAGTGAGGTCATGGATCTTAGAGGAGACCATTGCCACCACCCATTTCACCATTTTAAACCGGTGTAATTTCTAACCGCATTCTACACATGTATCCTTATAACCGCAGATAGGTGTTACCCTGAGAGGCCAAATCTTTTGAGTTCAGACTCCGTTTTAGAGAACCTGACCTAAGTTTGAACTCAGGTAAACTAACAGACTGGTACCTACCACTAGATTCCAAGTTGCCCCCTCCAAGAAAACCCAAGCCTAGCTCCAGTCTCTAGGCTAATCTCCAACAAGACTAGCATCTCCCCCAACTAGGTTATTCCCCCAACAAACCTGCACCTCTAGTTACAAGCCTGGCTAAAAACCACCAAATGCAGAGAGAAGCAGGAACTAAGTTTATGATATGACTCCCAGCACCAGGCAATTATGTAATAGGCCACAGTTAGATACTTACACACTCGCTGCTTCCCCCGCCAGCCCCTCTTGCTGCTTACTCTTAAAGCCTTGCCCTGATGGATATTCAAAGTTCTCCTACCACCAAAACTATCCTGCATGATGGCGGTGTATTGTGGGGGTCAGAGCTAGCTTGAGTAGAATAAAGACCCTGCTGTGAGTTGCATCAGATTGGCTCCTGTCTGTTCTTTTGGAGGACCAAACACCTCCTTGGCACTACACCCTATGTCAAGATGCTTACTCTGCCCCCGGAGATCAGTTCAGAAACACACAGCGGTTCAAATGCAGAGGACAAGTGGGGATTGTGGGGTTTCCAATTCCACTGACAAATCTATAATGTAATTCCTGTACCTCAAGCTCAGGGGACATTTTGGAAGGTGAGGGTGGAAGGATTGTGAGAGCCAGAGGACCAGGAAAGCTGCTGTAAGATTGTGTCTCCTGGGAGTGGCAGGGAAGCTTCACCCACGGTGCCTCAACAAGACCTGAAGAAGTAGAAGACGAACAGACATGTCATCATTGGGGGAGGAGATCTCACAGGGCCCCATTCACAGACGAGGAACTACAGGCGATGGAGGAGTGCTGAGAGTCAGGAAAATCAGCTTCCCCAGGGGTGGAGGTCGTGATGTCAGAGGCAGCAAGGAGCTGTACACGGGAAGGTTGAAGAGATGAAAAGAAATGGGGGAGATGATGCAATTGTATTTTAATTGCAGAGGCTTATTAAAAACTTCCTGGCATAAGACAGCTGCTCAATAGCGTACAGTAGGCACTTTACTAGTATGCCAGACACACAGGCTTGGGCTCTAGGGCCAGTCTGACAGTCTGACTCTTTATGCTTTGTTAGCTGGGCATCCTGTGCAAGTAGGGTTACCTCATGCACAAACTGAGGGTGATGGAAGGGCATATATCCCTTGTAGGTAACATATGCAAAGTGCTTTGAATACTCACTAGCATTTAGGTCATAACAAAAATTATTATTTTACTATTATTCCTTTCATCTTTTGGAGATGCCTTCATTCTTTTAAAGTCCTGAATTAAAATCAGGGAGAAACTTCAAGTGAGTCTTAGATATAAAGGGCATTCCAGTTTGGCTGGAGAGATGAATCAGCAGTTAAGAGTGCTTACTGCTCTTCCAAAGGACCCAGGTTTCATTCCAAACAGCAACTGTGTTGGGGATGCAATGCCCTCCATTCTTTGTAGGCAGCTAATGCTCCTGGTGAATGTTCCTTCCCCCTCAGCAGTCACAGTGACAGCTAGGCAATTGTCTTAGGGTTTTACTGCTGTGAACAGTCACCATGACCAATGCAAGTCTTATAAAGGACAACATTTAATTTGGGCTGGCTTACAGGTTCAGAGATTCAGTCCATTATCATGAAGGCCAGAGCATGGCAGCATCCAGGCAGACATGGTGCAGGAGGAGCTGAGAGTTCTACATCTTTATCTGAAGGCTGCTAGAAGACAGAATACTGGCTTCCAGGCAGCTATGATGAGGGTCTCAAAGCCCACACCCACAGTGACACACCTACTCCAACAAGGCCACACCTCCTAATAGTGCCACTCCCTGGACCAAGTATATGCAAACCATCAGTCACAGCAATCTAAGAAAAAAAAGTAGGAACAAGGTGTTAGGCAAAACTATAATAAACTCATTCATAAGTGGTGACAAAAATCCTGCCGTGAAACTGCGGATGTGTTTGCATACGATGGGGTTCAGATGAAGACCTGAGATGCTTAGGTGATATTCATAGCAAACTTGAAGAACAGAGACGGAAGAGAGGAAGCACAGAAAAGGCAATGGAAATTGTGGTCGTGTGTGTTTATGGGCGTGGCAGATATCCCATGCTGATGGTGTGGAGGCGGGTGGAGGGTTAGGGGCTGAGGAAGAAAGGACTCTGGGTCCTTAATGAGTTCAGACACCTAACTCTTCTTGGGTTCAAGGTCGTAGCTTCTCTGATGTAACTCCCTTAAGAACAGGTCCTCGGTATAACCTCCCTTTCCTTCTTGTCCCTGTAGCCTGTGCCTGACTTCAATCCTGCATCCTCTGACCTCCGCACATAAAGTGTCCAGCCTCCCGTCGCTCTTTAAACTTTTTTTTTTATTTAATATTTTTATTACATATTTTCCTCAATTACATTTCCAATACTATCCCAAAAGTCCCCCATAGCGCCCCCCACTTCCCTACCCACCCATTCCCATTCTTTTGGCCCTGGCATTCCCCTATATTGGGGCATATAAAGTTTGCAAGTCCAATGGGCCTCTCTTTCCATTGATGGCCGACTAGGCCATCTTTCGATACATATGCAGCTAGAGACAAGAGCTCCAGGGTTCTGGTTAGTACATCATGTTGTTCCAACAATAGGGTTGCAGATCCCTTTAGCTCCTTGGGTACTTTCTCTAGCTTCTCCATTGGGAGCCCTGTGATACATCCAATAGCTGACTGTGAACATTCACTCCTGTGTTTGCTAGGCCCCGGCATCGTCTCACAGGAGACAGCTATATTTGGGTACTTTCAGCAAAATCTTGCTAGTGTATGCAATGGTGTCAGCGTTTAGAAGCTGATTATGGGACGGATCCCTGGATACAGCAGTCTCTAAATGGTCCATCCTTTCATCACAGCTACGAACTTTGTCTCTGTAACTCCTTCCCTGGGTGTTTTGTTCCCAATTCTAAGAAGGTGCACAGTGTCCACACTTTGGTCTTCATTCTTCTTGAGTTTCATGCGTTTATCAAATTGTATCTTATATCTTGGGTATCCTAAGTTTTGGGCTAATATCCACTTATCAATGAATACATATTGTGTGAGTTCTTTTGTGATTGTGTTACTTCACTCAAGATGATGCCCTCCAGGTCCATCCATTTGGCTAGGAATTTCATAAATTCATTCTTTTTAATAGCTGAGTAGTACTCCATTGTGTAAATGTACCATAATTTCTGTATCCATTCCTCTGTTGAGGGACATCTGGGTTCTTTCCAGCTTCTGGCTATTATAAATAGGGCTGCTATGAACATAGTGGAGCATGTGTCCTTTTTACCGGTTGGGACATCTTCTGGATATATGCCCAGGAGAGGTATTGCTGGATCCTCCGGTAGTACTATGTCCAATTTTCTGAGGAACCGCCAGACTGATTTCCAGAGTGGTTGTACAAGCTTGCAATCCCACCAACAATGGAGGAGTGTTCCTCTTTCTCCACATCCTCGCCAGCATCTGCTGTCACCTGAATTTTTGATCTTAGCCATTCTGACTGGTGTGAGGTGGAATCTCAGGGTTGTTTTGATTTGCATTTCCCTGATGATTAAGGATGTTGAACATTTTTTCAGGTGCTTCTCTGCCATTCGGTATTCCTCAGGTGAGAATTCTTTGTTCAGTTCTGAGCCCCATTTTTTAATGGGGTTATTTGACTTTCTGGAGTCCACCTTCTTGAGTTCTTTATATATATTGGATATTAGTCCCTTATCTGATTTAGGATAGGTGAAGATCCTTTCCCAATCTGTTGGTGGTTTTTTTGTCTTATTGATGGTGTCTTTAGCCTTGCAGAAGCTTTGTAGTTTCATGAGGTCCCACTTGTCAATTCTCGATCTTACAGCACAAGCCATTACTGTTCTATTCAGGAATTTTTCCCCTGTGCCCATATCTTCAAGGCTTTTCCCCACTTTCTCCTCTATAAGTTTCAGTGTCTCTGGTTTTATGTGAAGTTCCTTGATCCACTTAGACTTGACCTTAGTACAAGGAGATAGGAATGGATCGATTCGCATTCTTCTACATGTTAACAACCAGTTGTGCCAGCACCATTTGTTGAAAATGCTGTCTTTCTTCCACTGGATGTTTTTAGCTCCCTTGTCGAAGATCAAGTGACCATAGGTGTGTGGGTTCATTTCTGGGTCTTCAATTCTATTCCATTGGTCTATTTGTCTGTCACTATACCAGTACCATGCAGTTTTTATCACAATTGCTCTGTAGTAGAGCTTTAGGTCCGGCATGGTGATTCCACCAGAGGTTCTTTTATCCTTGAGAAGAGTTTTTGCTATCCTAGGTTTTTTGTTATTCCAGATGAATTTGCAGATTGCACTTTCTAATTCGTTGAAGAATTGAGTTGGAATTTTGATGGGGATTGCATTGAATCTGTAGATTGCTTTTGGCAAGATAGCCATTTTTACAATGTTGATCCTGCCAATCCATGAGCATGGGAGATCTTTCCATCTTCTGAGATCTTCTATAATTTCTTTCTTCAGAGACTTGAAGTTTTTATTATACAGATCTTTCACTTCCTTAGTTAGAGTCACGCCAAGATATTTTATATTATTTGTGACTATTGAGAAGGGTGTTGTTTCCCTAATTTCTTTCTCAGCCTGTTTATTCTTTGTGTAGAGAAAGGCCATTGATTTGTTTGAGTTAATTTTATATCCAGCTACTTCACCGAAGCTGTTTATCAGGCTTAGGAGTTCTCTGGTGGAATTTTTAGGGTCACTTATATATACTATCATATCATCTGCAAAAAGTGATATTTTGACTTCATCTTTTCCAATTTGTATCCCTTTGATCTCCTTTTGTTGTCGAATTGCTCTGGCTAGGACTTCAAGTACAATGTTGAATAGGTATGGAGAAAGTGGACAGCCTTGTCTAGTCCCTGATTTTAGAGGGATTGCTTCAAGCTTCTCACCATTTACTTTGATGTTGGCTACTGGTTTGCTGTAGATTGCTTTTATCATGTTTAGGTATGGGCCTTGAATTCCTGATCTTCCAAGACTTTTATCATGAATGGGTGTTGGATCTTGTCAAATGCTTTTTCCGCATCTAACGAGATGACCATGTGGTTTTTGTCTTTGAGTTTGTTTATATACTGGATTACGTTGATGGATTTCCGTATATTGAACCATCCCTGCATCCCTGGGATGAAACCTACTTGGTCAGGATGGATGATTGTTTTGATGTGTTCTTGGATTCGGTTAGCAAGAACTTTATTGAGGATTTTTGCATCAATATTCATAAGGGATATTGGTCTGAAGTTTTCTATCTTTGTTGGGTCTTTTTGTGGTTTAGGTATCAGAGTAATTGTGGCTTCATAGAATGAGTTGGGTAGAGTACCTTCTGTTTCTATTTTGTGGAATAGTTTGTGAAGAACTGGGATTAGATCTTCTTTGAAGGTCTGATAGAACTCTGCACTAAACCCATCTGGTCCTGGGCTTTTTTTAGTTGGGAGACTATTAATGACTGCTTCTATTTCTTTGGGGGATATAGGGCTGTTTAGATCATTAACCTGATCTTGATTCAACTTTGGTACCTGGTATCTGTCTAGGAACTTCTCCATTTCATCCAGGTTCTCCAGTTTTGTTGAGTATAGCCTTTGGTAGAAGGATCTGATGGTGTTTTGGATGTCTTCAGGATCTGTTGTTATGTCTCCTTTTTCATTTCTGATTTTGTTAATTAGGATGCTTTCCCTGTGCCCTCTAGTGAGTCTGGCTAAGGGTTTATCTATCTTGTTGATTTTCTCAAAGAACCAGCTCCTTGATTGGTTGATTCTTTGAATAGTTTTTCTTGTTTCCACTTGGTTGATTTCACCCCTGAGTTTGATTATTTCCTGCCGTCTACTCCTCTTGGGTGAATTTGCTTCCTTTTGTTCTAGTGCTTTTAGGTGTGTTGTCAAGCTGCTAATGTGTGCTCTCTCTAGTTTCCTTTTGGAGGCACTCATAGCTATGAGTTTTCCTCTTAGAAATGCTTTCATTGCGTCCCATAAGTTTGGGTATGTTGTGGCTTCATTTTCATTGAACTCTAAAAAGTCCTTAATTTCTTTCTTTATTCCTTCCTTGACCAAGGTATCATTGAGAAGAGTGTTGTTCAGTTTCCACGTGAAGGTTGGCTTTCTATTATTTATTTTGTTATTGAAGATCAGCCTTAGTCCATGGTGATCTGATAGGATGCATGGGACAATTTCAATATTTTTATATCTGTTGAGGCCTGCTTTGTGACCAATTATGTGGTCAATTTTGGAGAAGGTACCATGAGGTGCTGAGAAGAAGGTATATCCTTTTGTTTTAGGATAGAATGTTCTGTAGATATCTGCCAGATCCATTTGATTCATAATTTCTCTTAGTTTCACTGTGTCCCTGTTTAGTTTCTGTTTCCATGATCTGTCCATTGGTGAAAGTGGTGTGTTGAAGTCTCCCACTATTATTGTATGAGTTGCAATGTGTGCTTTGAGCTTTACTAAAGTTTCTTTAATGAATGTGGCTGCCTTTGTATTTGGAGCATAGATATTCAGGATTGATAGTTCCTCTTGGAGGATTTTACCTTTGATGAGTATGAAGTGTCCCTCCCTGTCTTTTTTAATGACTTTGGGTTGGAAGTCAATCTTATCAGATATTAGAATGGCTACTCCAGCTTGTTTCTTCATGCCATTTGCTTGGAAAATTGTTTTCCAGCCTTTCATTCTGAGGTAGTGTCTATCCTTTTCTCTGAGATGAGTTTCCTGTAAGCAGCAAAATGTTGGGTCTTGTTTGTGTAACCAGTTTGTTAGTCTATGTCTTTTTATCGGGGAGTTGAGTCCATTGATATTAAGAGATATTAAGGAAAAGTAATTGTTGTTTCCTGTTATTTTTGTTGTTAAAGTTGGCATTTTGTTCTTGTGGCTGTCTTCTTTTAGGTTTGTTGAGGGATTACCTTCTTGTTGTTTCTAGGGCGTGGTTCCTGTCCTTGTATTGGTTTTTTTCTGTTATTATCCTTTGAAGGGCTGGATTCGTGGAGAGATAATGTGTGAATTTGGTTTTGTCGTGGAATACTTTGGTTTCTCCATCTATGTTAATTGAGAGTTTGGCTGGGTATAGTAGCCTGGGCTGGAATTTGTGTTCTTTTAGTGTCTGTATAACATCCGTCCAGGATCTTCTGGCTTTCATAGTCTCTGGTGAAAAATCTGGTGTAATTCTGATAGGCTTGCCTTTATATGTTACTTGGCCTTTTTCTCTTACTGCTTTTAGTATTCTATCTTTATTTAGAGCATTTGTTGCTCTGATTATTATGTGTCGGGAGGTATTTCTTTTCTGGTCCAGTCTATTTGGAGTTCTGTAGGCTTCTTGTATGTTCATGGGCATCTCTTTCTTTAGATTTGGGAAGTTTTCTTCTATAATTTTGTTGAAGATGTTTGCTGGTCCTTTGAGTTGAAAATCTTCATTCTCATCCACTCCTATTATCCGTAGGTTTGGTCTTCTCATTGTGTCCTGTATTTCTTGGATGTTTTGAGTTAGGATCTTTTTGCATTTTACATTTTCCTTGATTGTTGTGCCGATGTTCTCTATGGAATCTTCTGCACCTGAGCTTCTCTCTTCCATCTCTTGTATTCTGTTGCTGATGCTCGTATCTATGGTTCCAGATTTCTTTCCTAGGGTTTCTATCTCCAGTGTTGCCTCATTTTGGGTTTTCTTTATTGTGTCTACTTCCCTTTTTAGGTCTAGTATGGTTTTGTTCATTTCCATCATCTGTTTGGATGTGTTTTCCTGTTTTTCTGTAAGGACTTCTACCTGTTTGATTATGTTATCGTGTTTTTCTTTAAGGATTTGTAACTCTTTAGCAGTGTTCTCCTGCAATTCTTTAAGGGATTTTTGTGCTTCCTCTTTATTGTCTTCTGCCTGTTTAGCAGTGTTCTCCTGCATTTCTTTAAGTGTGTTATTAAAGTCCTTCTTGAAGTCCTCTATCATCATCAGGAGATATGCTTTTAAATCCGTGTCTAGCTTTTCCGGTGTGTTGGGGTGCCCTGGACTGGGCGAAGTGGGGGTGCTGGGTTCTGATGATGGTGAGTGGTCTTTGTTTCTGTTAGTAAGATTATTACGTTTACCTTTCGCCATCTGGTAATCTCTGGGGTTAGTTGTTATCGTTGTCACTGTTTAAAGATTGGAGCAGAAGCTGTGTTCCACTCACCAGCAGTCTCTAAATCCTGCGGTGGGGGTCGTGGGTAGCTGACGGTACCCCGGTGCTGGTCCAGCCGGAAGAGGCCTGTGGTCCTACTCAGGCCGTTTTTCTGCTTCCCTAACTAATGTAGTCTCTGGTCCCGCATGAAATTGGATTGGAGCAGAAGCTGTGTTCCACTCTCCAGAAGTCTTAAGATCCTGTGGCGGGTGTTGTGGGTAGCTGGCGAGTGTCAGCAGACCCTGCGCCCCAGCTGCCCCGGTGCTTTTCTGACCGGAAGAGGGTTGTGGCCCTATGTAGGCCGGATTTCTCTCTCCCCAACCAGAGCAGTCTCAGGTCCCGCGTGATTGGACTGGAGCAGAAGCTGTGTTCCACTCACCAGCAGTCCCAAAATCCTGCGGCGGGGGTCGTGGGTAGCTGGCGGGTGTCAGGCAACCCTGCGCTCCCGCTACCCCGGCGCTGATCTGGCTGGATGAGGCCTGTGGCCCTACTCAGGCCGGTTTCTGCTTCCCTAACTAATGCAGTCTCAGGTCCCGCGCAATTGGATTGGAGCAGAAGCTGTGTTCCACTCACCAGCAGTCCCAAAATCCTGCGGCGGGGGTCGTGGGTAGCTGGCGGGTGTCAGGCAACCCTGCGCTCCCGCTACCCCGGCGCTGATCTGGCTGGATGAGGCCTGTGGCCCTACTCAGGCCGGTTTCTGCTTCCCTAACTAATGCAGTCTCAGGTCCCGCGCGCAATTGGATTGGAGCAGAAGCTGTGCTCCACTCACCAGCAGTCCCCAAATCCTGCGGCGGGGTTCGAGGGTAGCTGGCGGGTGTCAGGCAACCCTGCGCTCCCGCTACCCCGGAGCTGATCCGGCCAGATGAGGCCTGTGGTCCTACTCAGGCCGGTTTCTGCTTCCCTAACTAATGCAGTCTCAGGTCCCGCGCAATTGGATTGGAGCAGAAGCTGTGCTCCACTCACCAGAAGTCTTAAGATCCTGTGGCGGGTGTTGTGGGTAGCTGGCGAGTGTCAGCAGACCCTGCGCCCCAGCTGCCCCGGTGCTTTTCTGACCGGAAGAGGGTTGTGGCCCTATGTAGGCCGGATTTCTCTCTCCCCAACCAGAGCAGTCTCAGGTCCCGCGTGATTGGACTGGAGCAGAAGCTGTGTTCCACTCACCAGCAGTCCCAAAATCCTGCGGCGGGGGTCGTGGGTAGCTGGCGGGTGTCAGGCAACCCTGCGCTCCCGCTACCCCGGCGCTGATCCAGCCGGATGAGGCCTGTGGTCCTACTCAGGCCGGTTTCTGCTTCCCTAACTAATGCAGTCTCAGGTCCCGCGCAATTGGATTGGAGCAGAAGCTGTGCTCCACTCACCAGAAGTCTTAAGATCCTGTGGCGGGTGTTGTGGGTAGCTGGCGAGTGTCAGCAGACCCTGCGCCCCAGCTGCCCCCTCTTTAAACTTTTAATAGACTTGTTTGTCTGTGATTCATTAACCCCTTGTCTGCTGTAAGAAATACAGAAGATGAAATAACACATGGCTTTATGTACAGAGGGTTGGGTCCTCGGGGTACCAAGCTGAGCCTGACAAAGATGAACCTAGCTAGAGTCTGAGAGGCCAGTGATAGCACGTCGATGCTTGGTACTCAGAGTGTGTTAAGTAAATTAATGTGGGGCGTGCTGATGACTTATTATGCAGCCCTATAGGCTCATGTTTGAGTGTATGGTTCCCAGTTGGGCTGTTTAGGAAGGATTATGAGATGTGGCCTTGTTAGAGGAGGCGTGGACCTGGGCTTTGAGGTTCCTCAAACTCAGGACAGGTGCAGTCTCTCTGCCTCCTGCTTACAGATCAGATGTTAAGTCCCCAGCTACTCCTCCAGTGTCTTACCTCCCTGCCTGCTGCCAGGCTCCCACCCTGATGGCTGTGGACTTACCTTCTGTGGTCAGCCCTCAATTAAATCCTTTCAAAAATAAGTTGCCATGGTCACGGTGTCTCTTCACGGCAATAGAAAAGTAACTGAGACACAGGGTGGCTCTGTATGCAGACGTCTAAGAATGCTTCCTGTTTGGGAAGAAGGAAGGCAGGGGGAAGAGGTGTGTGTGTGTGTGTGTCTGTGTGTGTGTGTGTGTGTGTGTGTGTGTGTCTGTGTGTTGGCTCTCAGTACATCTTTGAGACTAGGTTTCTTCTGAGTTAGCAGCAACTTGCTTGGCCATTTTTTCTTCCAGGGGAGGGAAGGCAAGGTGGAGGGGGGGATGTAGTCATACACACACACACACACGAGAGAGAGAGAGAGAGAGAGAGAGAGAGAGAGAGAGAGAGAGAGAGAGAGAGAGAGAGAGAATATAGTGGCAAAGAGAGAGGGTGGAGAGAGAGGGAGAGTGAGTGAGAGGGGAGGGGAGAAGGAGAGGGAGAGGGGAGAGGGACAGGGACAGGGAGAGAAAATATAGTGACTCTATAGTTCATTCCCTTTCAGTCATGGTAAGGTCTTAGGACCTCAGGTTACAAAATCATTCCATTGTCAGAAGGTAAATTGGGAGAAAAATGATAACAAGTGAAGCATTAAAACCCACTAGGAAGAGTTTGACTTGGTAAACAAATGCTCTTGACAGCAACGGGGACAAAGAAGACCTTATGATGGCAAAGAGCTTTAAATGAAGAGGTCTCAAAGCCAAGGTTGTGGGTGAGACAGTGCTCCCAGGTCTTGCTCTTTAGGGTGTGGTTTTAGCAGCTGCTGCTGCCCTCAGAGATTCGTAAGGACGGACATTCTTGGCCTCCAACTAGCGAGACTGTCTGTGAACCTGTTTTAAGTCTTTGAATCATGTTCAAAGGTATACATACCTGAGAAGTGCAAGTTTAGAACACGGGAATGTGACCTGAGAATGTTGTTGTTGTTTTTAAATCAAAGTAAATCTGGGTTATGTTTGGAGGGTGCATCAGGTTGCAGATGTTCAGGGGCTAATACAAAAGTCAAGAGTCACATTAAAGCACAGGGCTGTTTGGAGAACTAGGAGTCTGAAGCTGGTAACCCAAAGGGGGAGAGTGGGCTGGAGAAATGGCCCTGTGGTTAATAGTACTTGCTGCCCTTTCAGAGCTCAGGTTCTAACACCCATGTCCATGAAATTACAGTCTCCTGTAATTTCAGCTGCAGAGGATCTGATGCCCTCTTCTGACCTCCACAGGCACCCGCGATTGTGCACATACCCTCACACGGACAATGCATATTCATAATTGAAGTGGGAATGAAAGGGTTCTTCAGAAAGTCCGTTGGATGGTGTTTTGCTGGGGCAAACATGTGAAGGTGTGTTTAGCTGAAGTGGACACAGGTGAAAGGATCTTCTGTCAAAGCACGCTCGTGAAAGGACACCTAGCTGGTGTATCTGTGAGGTGTTCGCGAGTGGGTCGAGCTGCCGTTGCTGACCTGTGAATTGAACTGCCTATTTCCAGACAACACAGGCGAGAGTGGCTCCAAAGAACCTTTCTAAACAGGTCCACTTCCCCCTTATCCTTTCTTTCCCACTACCTCTGGTGGGATAGAAGGGGTGTGTGTGTTAAAGTGTTTAAGAAACATCAGTAAAAATAGGTTTTGAAAAAATTAAAGTTACACATAATTTTTAAAAAGTCTTTATAAGGGCTGGAGTGATGGCTCCGTGGTTAAGAGCACTGACTGCTCTACCTGAGGTTCTGAGTTCTATTCCCAGCAAACCACATAGTGGCTCACAACCATCTGTAAATGGGATCTGATGCTCTCTTCTGGTGTGTCTGAAGTCTGCTACAGTGTACTTACATATAATAAATAAATCTTTTAAAGTCTTTATAAAGAAGAAAGAGAGAGAGAGAGAGAGAGAGAGAGAGAGAGAGAGAGAGAGAAACAGACAGAGAGAGAGACAGACAGACAGAACAGGGTGAGAGGAAGGGGAATACAGGGAGAGGGCAAGGGTCAGGCAGTATCTCTACCTTTTGTTTGTGTTCTATGTTAGGCAGCTCTGGACAGATCTACTCAGAGCCTTCAATGTGGGAATGACATGACCAGTTGGCATCGGACCCCATTACAGATGGCTATGAACCTCTATGTGGTTGCTGGGAATTCAACTCAAGACCTCTGTAGACGAGCAGTCAGTGCTCTTAACCACTGAGGCATCTCTCCAGCCCTGTAAAGCAAGAGTTTTGCAGGGAGACAGTGAGTATCCTAACTCAGGTAGTGGCCACGCAAATGGAAAGGGTGGAGCGGACCTAAGATATCTTAGGTGGGGGCAAGCAGATACAAAAGTGTGTGGATTGGAAGTAGGAGGCTGAAGGAGCGGTGAGTGAGTCTCGAGTGGACCACGTCAGCCTTCTGGCTGGGATTAGTGGGCGGTTTGCTCACCGCCCCGTGAACAGCCAGGAGAATACAGGAGGATAAGCAGGTCTGAGAAGGGAAATTGTGAGTTCAGCTTTCAGCCCAGGTGAACAGAAAACATGTGTGGGAGGGGAGAAGAGAAGGAATGGGGAAAGGGTGGAGAACAGGATGAGTCAGGGAGGGTGGAGGAGGAAGTGATGAGCAGGAGGACACAAGGCCGTGCCCAGATTTGGGGCTACTGTGGTACACCTCCCTGTGCTTCCAGTTTTATTTCCGGCTTCCTCCGAACTGAGTTTAACAAATTGGTTGAACTCCGAAAGAGTGCAAAGAATTGATGTCTGGCTTCCTATCTAGGTAACCAATTTGTTGTTACTGCCATTTGCTCTGTGAGAACAGAGAGAAAATTATTTAAAACTGTGGTTCAAGTCCACAAGAGTCTTCCCTTAGTGTTCCTGCATCTGCTCCAACACAATTTTTAAAGTGGAATAATCTCACTCCCCCCCCCCCCCCCTTGAGCGGAGCTGTGGACTACTTCCTTCCTGCCAAATCTTTTCCATCTGTGAACTTTCACGGTTGCTTTACACCTTCAACCCCAGCAGTGGCTAGCAGCCTGTCTTGGGATAGTCTTATGATCCTGTCCTATTTGGCAATCAGGGTTCCTGTGCACGCCCCCCACACACTTCTGTGTGTCAGAGGAAGGAACTCCATAAGTAGTGAAAATCTCTTCTCCTCACTCCTCCAGCCAACAGTAGCCAAAGGTCGCCATGTCATTTAATGAGTTTCTGCAAGAGAAAGGCACTCCCTCCTGGACCCGGTTGCTCTTGCCAGGCTCCAACATGGCCGGCCAACCGGAGTCCTTCCAGAACATCCCTCTCCAGCCTTCCGCACTCCCGTTTCACCTTCCGTCCCCCGCGCTCCCCAGGGTCAGGACCCAGGAGCCTGACAACTGCCTCGCTTCCCGCCCCCCTCGCGAGACCCGCCCACCACCCCACGTCGGCCAATCGGAGGCGGTGCTGCGACGACTGGCAGGCGCGCCCGCCCCCGCCCCCAGCCTCGCTGTGGCCTGCGGCTTCCCGGCTAGTAGCGCCGCTGTCGGTCGCGCGGGCCGGTCGTGTGGACACTGGCGTGTCGCGGGCTCTTGCCGCGGGCCACAGCGAGCGCAGCGCCGAGACCGTCAGCCCCGCGGCGTCGAGCATGGACTTCGAGGACGGTGAGCGGCGCGCGGGGCGGGCCGCCGTGGCGTGCGGGCGGGCGGGAGGGCGGCGGGCGGCCTGCGCCGGGGGTCTGTTTACCGCCTCAAGATGGCCGTGTGGCTTTGTTCTGTGGGCCGCGCAGCGACCGCGGGCCCGGCCCGGAGCCCTGTGGTCCCGGAGCCGCACACGGGGGTGCGGCCGGCCCGGGGCCCTGCTGTCTAGGGGGTCGGCCTCGCTGCGAGCCTCGGGGCCTCGCCCGCGGCCGCCTGCAACTTCCTGGCCTCGCCGAGCGGTGACCGGGCCCACGGGGCCCACGGGGCCCTCGGGGCAGCGACCTGGTGGCGGGTGGAGCCGGCCCTCACCGCGTCGCCCGGGGCTCTGGAATCTTGCTCGACACAGGCTGCCTCGGGCTCGTGCGATGCTTCTCCGTGTGAGAGGAGTATAAAGGGCGTCTCTAGGCGTTCCATCGAGATGGGCTTCGGTTCTCCCAGAAGCAGAATCTGCAAGTTATTACCACGTAGCCGACCGAGCTGTTTAATATCTCACCCAGGTTACCTGCTAGTGAATAACGCTTCTGAAACAGTTCCGTGACCCAGTGCATTACTGTTATTATTTTTATTTTTTTAGGGGTGGTGGTGGTGGGGCTTGTGTATGAATGCTACCTAAGTTAGAATTCTGGCACAGCAAGCCCCAGATGCCCTTCACGTTCAGCTAGATCGGTGCACAGCAGCCCGTGTTAAATAAACCGAATTGTAACGTTGCTTTTCAGCTTTCCCTGGCCGTGAAGTACAGTTAATTTGGTATCTTCAAACCTTGCTCAACTTTTATAGGAATCAGTGTCAAGATAAAGTGATCAACAGTAGTGACAGTGTTAGGGAGCCGAGGGACAGTTTGTAGGATTAAACTGGGTGTAATCTCGAGGAACTAGGTATTTCAAAATAAAACCGGTTCATTTCTTGTGAAGGAAGTCTCTGCCTCCACCAGAAATGGGCTTTGACATTGAATAAGGTGTGCTTTTTTAGCGTAGGGCGTATTGCCCGAGCTTTTGATTTTTGATTTGCTACAAGAGGTTGAGGCTGTCAAGTGTAAGTATAGGAAAAAGAATCACCCTTTTCGGAGTACTTTTCGGTTGCTTTGAAATATAGTTCAGCTCTTCAGGATAGCATACTGTCCTGCTTGTGCTTCGGGGTTGGACAGTGACTCATTCTGACATAGGTGACTCTAAATTACTACGAAGTGCCCTAGTCAGAATTGACATTGAAGAGAAAAAGTATGTTTTAGACCAAAGTTTGATGACACTACCAACCTATGTGGTGTGCCAGAAGTTAACCTTGTGGTGTGTGCAGAGTGGGAGGAGTCAGTCCGTAAGGAAATCCATTTTCTGTAGAGGATTGAAAAATATCGGTCAGATTTGGAGTATTTGCTTTCATTATAATTATGAGAAAAATAACGAACAATGTTAGAGATAAATGATCTCTTAACAGCCCATCCTTAGCCCCATCCTTAGCCACCAATGCTGCAGTAGGGCTGTAGATTTGAGTGTATCTGACTCTGATCCTGTCATGTGCCAGGGTTCAGTTATATCTAGAAGCTCCGTATTCAATTCCGTTCTTCCAGTCTTTATTTGTAGAGTTAAATAAAGGCTTTAACATTATGCCTGGATGGATACAGCCCACGCTCATACATATATGCATATGTGTTTTTTAGACAGGCGTCTAAAGTATTTAGAGAGAACAGATGAAGTGGTAAAACAAATACTGACCTTGAAACATTTGTATTCCACAGGACCAAGTTTCACATCCATCACCCTTTTTGCAAATTTGTTTTACCTTTGCTTTGTGTAAGTTAAATTAATACTGGGTCTCCTCTTTTGGCAGTTACAAATATGGACATTACATAGTTTTTACATTGCCATTAGGCAGTGAAAGGGTGATGTGCTTCCCCAAGTGGATTTTTTTTTTGGTAATTAATGTAATGCCTGAGTAGATGAGAGTCTGGGCTTCTGCTCTCACCACACTAACTCCTTGTTGCTTATGTGTCTTCGTAGATTACGCGCACTCTACTTGCAGGGGTGCTTACCAGGACTTTAACGGTGAGTGTCCTCTTGCATGTCCTTTTAATTTTGTTGAGGGGATATAGTTTGGCTTTTCTCTTCATATCTATAGAAACACAAGTACTAATGCCCACTTTGTTTCAGATATTCTTTTCACTCTTGATTTATAAATCTCAGTGTTAATATCATACTATATATCGTGGTTGTTTTTATGGTGTGTGTGTGTGTGTGTGTGTGAAAGTGTACATGTAGACTTTCTAGAAATCTCATAAATTCCATCCATTTATTCTGCCACAGTGATATCTCCAGTTCTGTGTATAGTATTTGAACTTGGGGTCAGAACAAGAAGTTAGATTACTTGGACTTCGTATCTGTTTTATTTTACTTAGAATTCTTTTATTTATTTGTTACCACTTTCTCAGTGATTGATTTTCACGAAACTGGCTGAATTACTTTTGTTGACAAGACATTGATGTTCAGTTACATAGATTTAAGTAGATTTTTATCTTGGTTCTATGCAACTTTTGTTGTAAAACCTGTTAGCTTTGTTTTTGAGGCCATTTTTCTCTGACCATCAAAGGAAAACATAAAGAGCCCTGGATACTTGTTAACAAAAGCCTGATGTTGGCTTGTGATTAGCAGTGGTTATAAGAAATATGCAGAATACCATGCATATTGTTTTGATAGTTATTAGTGTTAAGGCCTAAGATGATAACACAAAAAGGAAGCACAGAATAATTTGGAGGTTAAAAAACAAAACATTGCCTGAAAGACATGAGGGAGTGGTAAATATCTTTGACTACCAGACAAGTGCAAAATCTGGCTATTGTATCAAATACATACTCATGAAACCAAAGCAAGTGCACTGCTAAAGTCTGCGCCATAAAAATGTGTGTGTGTGTGCGTGTTTTCTGTGTGTATGCCATGTGTGTGCAGTGCAGTGCTGTTGCACTCCAGAAGAAGGTGCGGGATCCCCTGGCGCTGGGTTACACATGGCTGTGTGGAGCTCGATGTGCTGCTGGGACCCAAGCCTGGGTCCTCTGCAAGAGAGCAGCATCCGCTCTTGCTCCGACCTGCTGAGTGCCTTTCCAGACCCATTCTTATGGAGATAGAGATACTTCAGGTTTGGGAAGGGCTATTGTCATTTAGAAAGTAGTATGCATTTAATGAGTGATGAAGAATCTTTTTTTTTTTTTTTTTTTTTTGGTTTTTCGAGACAGGGTTTCTCTGTATTGTCCTGGAACTCACTTTGTAGACCAGGCTGGCCTCGAACTCAGAAATCCGCCTGCCTCTGCCTCCCAAGTGCTGGGATTAAAGGCGTGTGCCACCACCGCCCGGCTGAAGAATCTTTTAAAGACAGTGATGTAGTATGACTAACAAAGTTTAATTTTGTGTCAACCTTAGGCCAGATTAGAGGATGGAAAATTGGCAAAAGAAAATTTTAATACATTTGTAGATAGGGAAATGATGATGCTCATTTTTAAAAATGTTAAGATGTCTCCTATAAGAAACTAGCAGAATGTAGAGGCTAACAGAATAATGAGTAGAAAACAGTTAAATAAAAATGAGTCCAAGATTTTAAAGTAAGGGAGTTTAGTTAGTGGGTTTCTGAAATGATAGAAAGCTTTGCTGGAGAATTAGAGGTGATTTCTATAGGTAATTCTTGAAATTCAAAATGATATAGGTCAAGTTTATTTCATTACTAACATTAAAAGCTCCCTAATATTGCATCTTATATATTTTTTCTAATGTAGCTCCAGTAGTGATTCACCTCTGAAGATACTGTCATAATCCCTTAGAAGCGTTACCACATGAGTATTGTTCAGGCTATATAGCCTAGACCTCTTGGTGCTTCATTTTAGGCAAAGGGTCCTCTGAATCTTGGCCTCTGGCTAATGTCCCTACTTGGCTATACTTGGAGGTCTTAGTTGTTTGCATTTTATAAGCGAGAAACTTCATTACAGGGGTTTGGTTTGACTTCATTTAACAATGCCTTTTTAGTACTTGCTGTGTATACAGGTAATGTTCTGAGACCTTGGACTTTACCTGTGAACAGAATGGACAGATAATTCTGCCTTTGTGGAACTAATTTCCAGTCTAAAGGAGTTAAACACACAGAATATAGTTTTAAAAATAATGTATGTTAGAAGATAAAAATTTTGAGAGGAAAGTTCAAGAAAAAGATGACATTTGAGCAAAGACTTGGAGGAGGTGGGGATGCAAACTCTGAGGCAGTCTGAACAAAGACTGTAAGAGACTTTAGGAAGTGCTAACTGAAGTTGTGTTGGTTCCAAATGAAGCCAAAAATATATTGGTAGCCTTGGGTTTTCTGTCTTTCTACTGAAATAAAATAGAAGGCTGTGATACAGATTTTTCTCCACAGCAGGTTTTAGAAGGATTTTTATTTCTCATCCTCCATGTTTCCTTATTTCATCCCTTCCTATGTAAATAGCAAATGGAAAAGCGAGAACATTCTTGGTAGAGGGAAATGCAAGAACAAAGGTAGGACTGAACTTCAAAGAGGAAGAAGGCTTATTTGACCAGAACAGACTATTTTTGCTGAGCAGTTTGAAGACAAGTTTAGAGAGGCAAGGTATAGCAAAAAGGCATTGAAAAATCAAAGGCAATCTGCTTATAAATAAGAACCAACAGAAAACAAAGTCCAGAAGAGGTGTGGTAGTGAGCACCACAGATGGAAGGGGGAAGCAGTTTTGGTAGAAGGAGCAGTAAGTGGAAACATGGGTATATATGTGCTGTGCTCCGTCAACAGCAAGGAGCCTTTGTAAGTAGAGTAGAGCAGATGAGGGTGTGAGGTAATCCTTGGGGTTAAGAGATGATAGATAGGGCAGAGCATATATGGTTTCTCAACCTGGGCACTGTTGACATTTTGGATTAGCTGATATTTTATAGGCTAATGTGTGCATCCCCATTTTGTGCAATCACTGCAGAATGTTGGTTCCTATGTGGTCGATGTCAGTAGTACTTATGTGCCTAGATGTGAGAACTAGAAATGTTTATAGACATTGCAGTGTTCCTTGGTAGGTGTGTGAGAAGGAGGGAGGTGGTGTGATGGAGTTGCTTCTGGTTAGCAATGCAAGTGTGAGGACCTGAGTGTGAATCCCCATCACCCAAGTCAGCAGTAGAGACTTGCAGTGTGACTTGCTGTGCTCACTAGATCCAAGGCTCAGCCAGAGGCCATCTCAAGGGAGTGAAGCAAAGACAGAGCAGAACACTTGATGTTGTCCTCTGATGTACACACACGTGAGGGGGGTCGCGGGGAGAGGGAAGGAGAGAGAAAGAGAGGGAAAGAGAGATTTAAGTTGACATAAAGTGGGAAACCATCATTGGACATGACTTACCTTATATTGTAACAGTTGTTCTGGCTTTTATCTTTACAGAAGGGGAGTAAACATGGAAGTAGGAAAAGGAGTTGGAAGACTTTGTAGTAATGTAGGGAAGGTTACAGTAGCAGGCAACGCTGTCAGCACAGGGGCATGAAAGGAGTTCCATTCAAGACCTGATGTCACACAGCTAGTTATTTTCATCATACTTTAGTTTTTGCTGGATATTCACAACTCAGAGTGTTATTTATGTAATAGTGATTCAAGCAGATAAAATACAGTTGATTCAAATGATTAGGGCAGATTTGTTTTCTGAATAAATTACTTTCTCACTTAATGGTAAAGAGATAAAAGTCATAGTTATATTTTAAAAGTTGTTTTAAAATATATTTTGGTAAGTTGGGAGAAAAGTTATTTACAGGATTTCTTTCTCGTTAGCATACTGATTTTGTGTGATAGAGTCCGTCTTAACTAATTACTGCATGTGAGCAGTGAGAGAGCTGCTGTGGTGAGAAGCGCTCTTGGTATTCTGCACAGTGCCTGAGCGGTGAGTGCTCAAAACACCAGTCATCTTGCGACCCTGCAGGGAGATAAAATACAGATTGAAAAGTCAAAGCTAAGATAGCTGCTGCAAACTCAGAACCAGCAGAAGTAACGAACCTCTCTGTTTTCTCTATTGGGCTAAAGTTCACCTTGAGGTTCTTTTTTATGTAGAGGACTTGCAGGAAATTTTATGTTGATAATGTTGTTTTCATCTAAGAATTGTCCTCTGTATGAGAGGTACAGGCATATGACTTTCCAAATTTAGTGTACAATACAAAAATCATATTAATAACATCAACTACTTAAACTACTTAGGAAACCTTTTAAGTGTTGGGTGGCTGTCAGGTTGGCAGTGGTAGATACAAATTTTGCAGTTTTTCAGTTTAAAGTAAGAATTTTGTCATTAGCAGCAAATAGTTTCTCTCTCTCTCTTTTTTTTTAAAGGAAAACTTCTTTTTTTCTTAATTGTAATTATTTATTATATGTAAATACACTGTAGCTGTCTTCAGACACACCAGAAGAGGGCATCAGATCCCATTACAGATGGTTGTGAGCCACCATGTTGTTGCTGGGATTTGAACTCAGGACCTCTGGAAGAGCAGTCAGTGCTCTTAACTGCTGAGCCATTCCTCTAGCCCTAGTTTTTTTTCCCTTTATAGCAACAGTTTTATTGCATTTGTGAGAAAATGTTTACTAAACACCCATGTCTGAAAAACATGGGTTTGCAAAATGTAATTTATTCTTTGACAATGTCTTACCTGATAGAAATGCATTTTTAGTATATTCATCCCCATTATTCTTTCTCATTCCTCTTGAACTCTCTCTGTGTCTCTTCCCAATACCCCCTTTTATGTTTATGTCTCTTTCTGTGACCTGCTGAGTTTGATTAGGGTTGGTTGAATGAGCATTGGTGTGTATTTAAATAAACATGGAACATGGGCAACTTACCAGTGGATACCTTAAAGAAAATGACTCCCTCTCCCTGAGCAGCCATTAACTGCCTGCCAGTGGTTCCTCAGCCTGCTGGTTGTGCTTTGCGCACCCCTCTCCAGGCCAGACAGCATTGCACAACACTCCTCCTGATTCTTTGACTCTTATGTTCTTTCTGCCCCATCCTCACAGTGTTCCCTGAGTGGCAGGGGATGATACCAAAGTGCTCTATGGGGTTATGCCTGCTCAGTACTTGGGCCCATTAGGAATCTCTCCACTAACTACTGCCTACTATAAACAAGCTCCTCTGACCAGGACATATCAGAAGGAGTCTGCACCAACTCCTTTTAACAAGACCACAGTAAGGAATAGGTTCCTAGGGCCTGTTACCCAGCTGTGAGCCTTTGGCCAAGTTTATAGTACCATGAAAACCATAATTTTTTCTTCCATTCTAACTACTGAAAAGCGTTCTTTATAAAAACTACTTAATGCTACAATGGCTGTTTTTGGAAAGAATTGATACTTTGGTATGTAGCACAATTGCTTGATATGCATTTCCTGTTTCATTACATTGAGTAACAAAAAGATGTAGTTAAATCACAATTAACAATTATTCTGTCAAGGGCATTTTTAAGCAAAGGTGATGTTAAACTTGGTTGTTTTTCGTGTGTATGTGTATTTAATGTAATGGCTGCTAGATTAGCCTGGTGCTTCAGACTTCCTTGATTTGTACTGAAACGCCAGTTACCCACAATATTTGTATACTTTTTAATGTAAATGCTATAAAAAGGCAAATATTCTTGCTATTTATGAAAATAGTTTTGCTCTCATGGATTCCTGGAAAGGATCTCAGGAACTCTGATCAGCAAACCATTCTATGATAACTGCTCTTCTAAGATTAAAAACTAGAAAAATTTCAAGTGTGATGGTGTGTGCCTTTAGTCCCAGCACTCCAGAGGCAGAAAGGCAGGCAGATCTACATGAGTTTGAGGCAGTCTGGTCTACAAAGTGAGCTCTAGGACAGCCAGGGCTATAAAGAGATATCCTGTTTTGAAAAAAAAAAAAAAAATGGGCTGGTGGCATGGCTCAGCTTACTTGCTGCCAAGCCTGACCATATGAATTTGTGACTTTTCCGTGTGTGTGTGTGTGTGTGTGTGTGTGTGTGTGTGTATGTGTGTGTGTGCCAGTGCCACACCTACCTACAAATAAAGATTAGAAGTGAAGGATGAGACCACAACAGCAGACTCTTGCGGTACTGTATAAACCTATAGGATTTTGGAAATGGAAGAAAGATGATATTCTTCTGAGACTACTATTCAAAGTTTCCTTAAATAGCTTAGTAGTTGAAATAGATTTTTAAAAAGTTAAAAGGCTACAAGCAGATAGTTGGGTTGGGAGAAAGAAATGTTTGATGTAGTGAAAACCAACATGAAGTTCGATAGAACACCCAAAAGACGCCAAGAGACCCATTTCTTCATCTTGGACATTAGTTTGCAAACCTCAGAAGTGAAAAGATTAAATAATACTTTCATTTATTTGACTAAAGTCACTTTCTGGCTTAAAAGGCAAGATTGTGAGTATTATTTATGTGAAGTCATCATCTTTGTTTAGAGTAGAGACTACTTGTAAGTACAACTCAGCATTTGTACACATATAAATTAAGGTTGTTAACTCGGTATACTGTTGTATTTAATAAAAACACAGGGTAGTAGTAATGAGGCATTTTAAGGGACTTTACAGAAAGCATTTCAATAATAGTTTTTATAGTCATTATCAATTAATTTTGACCTTTAGTTTTTTAGTATGTTTGCTTCCTCCTATACTAGAATTTTTATTGTTTGTGATGCAAAAATTTACACTCATTTCTTTTATTCAAAAAAATTGAGAATTGAAATATTCACTGAGGCCTTGTCTCAGACACAGGGTCAAAAGATTGGTTTTAGTTTGTGATTTTACTTACTAAAATATCTTTATCCGTAACTGTGAATATTTCTAGTTGGAAATATAAATGTTCTTGAGATTTTAGATATTTTGGGAGCAATTAGTACAGAAAAACAAGTGTAGTATATTTACATTATAGTATACTCAGGACAAAAAGAACTTCTGGCATTTACTAAATGCTGACGTTTTGAGACTAGCAGTTATACAATAAGTTTATATATTACCTTTTTTGTAATACTAAGTTCCAAATACAAGACATTAAAATAATAGCCCTGAAGTCCACTAAATATTGATTACACTGAAAGTAATTTTAAGATAGAATTTTGTAGTTGATGGTCTCGTTTTCTTTGAAATATGAAGCTTTGTAAGCAAATAGTTTTTCAATAGATTATCATTTTGCCATTTTTTAAAATCTTTATTGAGTTAAAATGTTAATGCAGATGATTGTTTTAGTTGATTTGTGAGCATATATTGTGGGGTTTTCGTGGGTTTTTTTAAAAAAAAGATTTATGTACTTTATTTCTATGAGTACACTGTTGCTGTGTTCGACATACCAGAAGAGGACATCAGATCCCATTACAGATGGTTAGGCCAGCATGTGGTTGCTGGGAATTGAACTCAGGACCTCTGGAAGAGCAGTCAGTGCTCCTAACCACTGAGCCATCTCTCTAGGCCCTGTTGTTGTTGTTGTTTGTTTCTTTGTTTGTTTTTTGAGACAAGGTTTTTCTATGTAGCCTTGGCTGTCCTGGAATTTGCTTTGTAGACCAGGATGACCTGAAACAGAGATCTGCCTGCCTCTGCCTCCTGAGTTCTGGGATTAAAGGCTTGCAACACCACTGCCTGGTGAATATTTTTTATTTAATGAAACATTTTGTGGAGAAAATGGTGTATTTTATTAATAATCTCTTGTTGACTCTTTCAGGAATGGATCGTGATTATGGCCCTGGATCTTACGGAGGTCTGGCATTCAAGGATATTTATCTAAAAATTCTTCTTTTGAGTGCCAGTAAAGGTGAGCAGCATTTAATTTTTTTCTTTTTAAACTCTTATAGGGCTGGATCGTGACTATGGCCATGGATCATATGGGGGTCAGAGATCCATGGATTCCTACCTAAACCAGTCCTATGGCATGGACAATCACAGTGGTGGTGGTGGGGGTAGCAGGTAATAAATTGCTTAATCACTTGGCCAAATAATTAGACAACTATAAGATTCTGGATGTATTAAGTATTCCTTAGGCTTTTATGATACTTGAATTTTGCTGGTATTGAATACTCACCTTAAATATTTAAAGGTTCTAATTAATGGGCATAAAATTTTTCTCAGTCTCATGGCAGACATTATTTTAGGAGGATAGCATTTATCTCTTATTTCAGCGTAATAGAATAATACATTCTTTAACAGTGGACACTTTAAAAAGAACTTTTAGTTTTAGTTCCTTATCAGTCAAAATGTCCTGATGAAATGATAAAAATATTGTTAGAAATATTTATTTATGAACTATTGTTGAAAAAAAAAATGGGTTTTGTTTTTGTTTCTGATGTGGGCACTGTAACAGTAAAATAGCCTGCCTAGAGTGGCTTTACCTTTAGCCAGTCTAGCAGCTTTCAGTTTCTAAGAAACATTTAATTTTAATTTTTAAGCAAGTTTGAAGAGCGTATTGTAATAATAGAACTATTCTTTAAATCCGAATTGTTACAGGCAGCTTCTGCTTACATTCAAACACTTGTGCTTAAAAATTAGAGTGTTGTATTAAAGCCATGGACACTGCACCTTTAACTACAGTCTAGACCATTTCTGTTTTAGTGTGGATACTCTGTGAGATTTAAGTCAAACGACCACAGGTCTTAGGGTTGCTCATATTTTAGTAACTTTAAAGGGGTCTGGTTTTATTGAGATACAAAACTTGCTTCTAAATATAAACTAGACATTTGAGGTCATCATCCTTCGTAAACTGAAGGATCTGGATTCCTTAGTGATGGGCTTGAGCGGTGCTGGTTTTTCTGTGTGCTTCACGTGTGCCACTGGGGTTTATAGTAAAGTCAAGGAAACAAGCAGTTAAGTACTGTCCTTTAAAATGTCTAGATGGCTACCAGGCTTCAGAATTAAATAGTACCTTCAGTTGAATGACCTGTAAATCATTGACCAGTATAGCTTCATTTAAATGTTCTAGTGTATCGGTTACTGCCCTCTTACATTGTACTGTACATAAAGTATTTCTGTAGCTGTTATCATTCATTTCCTGTGTAATTGTGAGCTTTTTAAAAACCGTTTTAAGATAACAAGCAACTCCTGTAATCCTTGTTTTGGATTGTGATAAGTAAATGATTTGCTTTTTTTCTGTTGAGACAGCGTGCTTACCTTTTAGAGTAGTTTTATGTGATAGTTTTCTGATAGGAAATACTTTTTCAAATAATTGCAGGCATTATAAAATGTATTCTTTCTCATCTGCTTTGAAAATCATTTGTAGAGGGTTTATTATATGTTAGTGGTCTTTTACTTTTACCTTCTATTTTACATGTTCAGTCTTGTAGATTTGTTAGATATACTAGTCTATATCAGAGTGTTTAAGGACTGGCCCTGGCTGAAGTTTGGCAGAATGTCAAACTTTATAATCTGAGATAATTCCTCAGCTTTGGCTATTACAGTCAAAATGAGGCAGTTTTGTGATATAGATTATTGAGGTGCAAAGAATCAGTGTCACAAAGAACCCCCCATTTATGCAGCCTTCAACTTGTGTCCCTACGAAAAGCCAAAATATTGTAAATATTTTGTAATTTTCAGAATTAGGGAAGGAGTAAAGAAAGTTTAATTAGTTTGTAAAGTTTAGCAAATAATCTTTTCTAAGACTAGGGCTGGGCTTTAATTATTAGACAGATGAGTCTTATTAAAATAGAAAAGCCGCTAAAAGGCAGAGTGTAAAACTAAAGTTAACTGAGCTCAATTTATATTTAGAAACTGACTCAGATAGCTTTCTGTCTGGTCTCATGTTGAACTGCCCAGCCCTAATCAAGTGTGAGCAAAAGTAGAACTATGCAAACCACTATGGTATAAATGAATTTTAGTTGATAAATGTCATCTGATAACTTGTCTTTTGAATTGTCTAACATTAGTAAGCTTACTTTTGTTTTTTCCCTCACTGTGCAACTTTTCCAGGTTTGGACCTTATGAGTCTTACGACTCCAGGTCTTCTCTGGGTGGGCGAGATCTGTACAGATCTGGCTATGGTTTTAATGAACCCGAACAAACCCGCTTCGGAGGTAGTTATGGTGGTCGATTTGAGAGCTCCTACCGGAATAGCCTTGACTCTTTCGGAGGTAGAAACCAGGGCGGGTCTAGCTGGGAAGCACCTTACTCCCGTTCAAAATTGAGGCCTGGGTTTATGGAGGACAGAGGAAGAGAGAATTACTCTTCCTACAGCAGTTTTTCTTCACCCCATATGAAGCCTGCACCTGTAGGCTCTCGGGGGAGAGGAACGCCTGCTTATCCTGAAAGTACGTTTGGAAGCAGAAGCTATGATGCTTTTGGAGGACCATCAACAGGCAGAGGCCGAGGCCGAGGAGTAAGTACAACAGAATCTTTCCAGATTCTTTTCAATAGTCACTCTTTTAAACCCTTTCAAGACCATGTTTTCAACGAGAACAAACACTGTTTGTCCCAGTGTATTTTAACTAGAAGCTGAGTTATAACATTTTAGGTTGGCTGCAAAAGTTTTCCAGCACCTTAGAAAATAAGTTGCAGTGTGAGATGATTATTCATGAAGTTATCTCAAATCTCCCTTTATGAAAAAGGTGAGGATTTTAGGTTTGGTCTAAAAGGGGTTAAAAGGAGTTGCACTTTTCCTTGTAAACACTAGCAGTTTTGCTAGTGAGATAGTTGTTGGGTTATTGTAAAAGCTAACAACCCTTTTTGAGCTTCTGAGGAGGTTAAAGGTGCAATGTATAATATGATATTTATCCTTTGTAACTAAACTCTAGCAAGGAGAATCCCTGCAAGGTTCTATGTTTCCTGTTAAACTCACGAGATCAAAAGTCAGCGATAGATGAGGACTAGCCAGGTTTACGTGGTGAAGAAGTTGATGTGTATTCTAGATGGCAGAATGATTTGAGATCAATATTATTTTGGTGACTTGCTCTCTTACTGTATATCCTATTGACTTTTCATTTCCTCTAGCTTTATTGAGAAAGAATCTCTTACTTGAATATATGTTTATGGTTCCTTCCTAGGAAGTAATATTTTGCAAGTTATTGTCTAACTGGATAAATATACTAGCTTATAGGTGTTTAATTTCAGAATATAGTGTAACAGTTATGCTTTGTGGTTTGGGTAACTTGGTGATAAATTTTTACCTATTTAGGTGTATAGATTATGGGATTATGTAGTTTGGGCATATAAATGCTATCGTATATTTATATTTTTATAGTATAAGATGTTTTATTAAAGTCAGTTGTGTTTATTCTTCTTGCAGAAAAAAGTATTTTGTGAAAAACTATACTATAGTAGGGCATGTGGTTTGACTGTTGATTAGCCTTCGATCATCACTGTAGCTTGTCTTCCTGTAGGAAGTTTGCATTTTTAACAGTCACTCTTTACTTCACATAAAATGCATTGCACCTTTAATGTTTGTACTGAAGGTTTTTCTGATGTGACCATATAAATTACATGAAACATTTATGTAAATCTCACAGGTTAGGTAGATCTTTCTAGTCATATATTACTGTATAAGCAGCAGTGTTGGTGCTCCATACTGATGATTTGTAGGTTACTTCAAAGTAGTTGGAGGAGTAGGCTTTGGGTTTTGAAACTGAAAATACATTCTAGTTCAAAAATTTGGAAAAATATTTATTCTCTTCTGTGCTGTATAATCTTAGGCAAAGGATTTTTTTTTTTCCTTAATGAAGACTCAGGCATCTCTTTTGTTTGTTTCCTTGATAGTAGAACTGAGTATTCCTGTACTCTGTATTTACAGTTCTGGTCTGAGTGGACTTCTCTCTCCTTCCTTCTGTTAGCCAAGTAGATTAACTGGTAGGATCTTCGTTCTAGCCTTCACTTGTACAATTCCCATTGGGACCTTCTCTTTAGATTACTCCTCAATCTTTACCTTCTAAAAGTAAGACTAGCAGAATAAGTTTCTACGCACATGACCTCTTGGTATAGTGGATTTTGTTAATGGTAAGAGAAGAGGAAGGGGCAGAGTCATTTGCTGGTGTGACTCTTTCATCTGTAACCTTGTTTCTTGGGCTTCTGGGGTCCGACTTGTCCTGTAGGTAGGAGTGTGAGTGGCACGTCAGATGCAGTCCTTTATCTGAAGTGTCTCGGAAGCGGATGCTTGCTTGTGCTTGACCTCTCCTGCTCCATGCTGATGTTCCAGCTCATCTTCTCACTCCTGTTTTCAACAGAGAGAATCCTAAATGATTCTTTTTTCTCTAAACTACAAATATGGTCATCTTTTAAGCAAGGTTTTAGTGAAATAAAGGTTTCTTCTAAGGTCTTTGATGGGAAAACATCAAGTAGGAACTCTGAAGAGGAGTTGTCAGAGAGTTGTACAAGTGGTGACCTTCTGACAGGCACACGGTGGTGTTTATGATCTCTAACAATTTTGAATTGTAAAATTTTTTAAAAAAGACATACCCACCCATGTAATATTGGAAATTCTAATTTATTGGAATTAAGTTCATGTAATAATTTATAAAATTTGTAAATGTGCTTTCTCAGAGTGGACATGTAAAATTCAGTTACGTTCCACAGAATTTTCAGGTGAAAACTAGTAAATAGGCGACAAACGAATTGTATTAATTCATAGTTAATCTATTGACATTATGCTAATGTTTTTTGATTTCACAAATTACAGCATATGGGTGATTTTGGAAGCTTCCATAGACCTGGAATTATTGTTGACTATCAAAACAAACCTGCCAATGTGACGATTGCTACTGCAAGAGGAATAAAAAGAAAAATGATGCAAATATTTATTAAGCCCGGAGGAGCCTTTATCAAGAAACCTAAGCTAGCAAAACCTATGGATAAGATGAACCTCAGCAAATCACCTAGTAAGTAAGACCGTTGCTCGGGACCATTGCTCTGTCCTTTTAGAGCACTCTGATCTGTGGTGACGCTTAGTGTTCACACAGAAAAGGGCATGCGTTATAACTGAAAATAACTGCGAGCCCCTCATGTGGTTATTAATCAATTGTTACTATCCACATGTATGTTTGATTGTTTTGTATGTATGTATGTACGTACGTGCATACGTACAGTGGCATGTGCTTGCCACAGTGTGCATGTAGAAGGGCAGACTACAACCTGCAGCACTTACTTCTGTTATTCCGCTCTGTGGGTCCCAGGAATTGACTTTAGGTCATCAGGCATGGTGGCAGGTGCCTTTCCTTGCTCATCCATAGTCAGCCCTCAAATGTGCCTTTAAAATTAATGTGCACTGGTCAATTTATTTTTCTCTGAGCCTTAGTTACCTCTCTTTCTTGAGACAAGGTCTCACTGTATAGTTCTGGATGGCCTAGAACTTGATATATAGACCAGGCTGGTCTTGAACTCGCAGAGATTCACTTGTCTCTGCCTTCTGAGTGATAAGATTGAGGGCATGTGATATTACACCCAGCATCATGTATTTTTTCAAAAAGACCTGTAATTAACCAGTAAGTCCATGTAAAGCTCACTAGCAGTCACTTGTCAGATAAGTGCAGACAGTACCATCTATGTCATGTCCTCCAGAGCGAGGAGTATATAAAATGTCTTTAACCAGCCTAGCATGTCTATGGAGAATTATAAAAACAATTGATTCATTGAAAAAAAATTCAATTGATTTAGAGAGGGAGGGAGAGGGTGCACATGTGTCAGAGGACAGTTTGTTGGAGTTGGTTCTTTCCTTCTAGCCTTTTGGGGTTCTAAGGATAATTTGAGGTTGCCAGACTTGCATGACAAACACTATCTGCTGAGCCATTTCACTACCTCCTTCTCCCTCTCTTTTGAAAATGTGATCATGTTCTGTAGTCCTGGCTGGCTCATTATTGGCCTATAGAATCTGAGATGGTTTCCATTTCAAGGTGGTCAAGTTAGCTTTGGCCACAAATAGACCAGCTCAGGGTAATCTTCCTGCATTGGGTCCTGATCATTGGAATTATGGCTATTTGCCAGTGTGCTTGGTAGCTGTGGAGAAATTTCTACACTGCTGTAAAAATATGAACAACGGAGCATGCACTATGAAAAAGAGCCTGGCATCCCTCAGGTGATTATACTGAATTATATGACTCAGCAATCCATTCCTAGAGATATACCCACAAAAACCTACTGGTCCTCACAAAAGCACATATGTACTGTGTAGTGTTTGGCCAAGGATGAATTGTATATACAAAGAGAATACAGAATAAGTTCTTTGCAATACAAATGATGTTATATTTTTCAAACTTGTCTTGAGGAAACTATAAACTTTTTTTTTTTTTTACCAAAACAATTTTAAAATCTGAGCTTATTGAGTAGTTTCTTTTTTTTTTTTTTAAAAAAGCTCTATTTATTTAAAACATTTTTTATTTGATATTTTCTTCATTTACATTTCAAATGCTATCCCAAAAGTCCCCTATACCCTCCCCCAACCCTGCTACCCAACCCACCCACTCCTGCTTCCTGGCCCTGGCATTCCCCTGTACTGGGGCATATAATCTTTGCAAGACCAAGGGATCTCTCTTCCCAATGATGGCCTATTAGGCCATCTTCTGCTATATATGCAGCTAGAGACACGAGCTCTGGGGGTACTGGTTAGTTCATATTGTTCTTCCTCCTATAGGGTTGCAGACCCCTTCAGCTCCTTTCAGTACATTGTAGCTGTCTTCAGACACTCTGGCCCTGCTCACTTGCTGTAGAGGGGGAAGAAGAAGGCATCAGATCTTATTATGGATGGTTGTGAGCCACCATGTGGTTGCTGGGATTTGAACTCACGGCCTTCCAAAGAGCAGTCAGTGCTCTTAACCGCTGAGCCATCTCTCCAGCCCCTTATTGAGTAGTTTCATTGAAGGAATTGCTTTAAACAATAGTGACGATAGTAAGGATTCCTTCTAAAAGGGGTCAATGAGCAATCAAGCCTAGAATAGTTTCTAATTAAGTATATTTTAATTTAAAAGTAGGTGCTTATTGTAATTTTGCAATATCAACAGTGTATTTGTTTTTGAATGTTTTATCTCCATTTAAATTAAGTATTAGTAAGTATATACAATTTGATAAAAGCATGTTTTTAAAGTGTTATTTTTTCTTTTGGGGGGTACTTTCCAGATTGATTTATTTATATTTTCTGTGTATGAATGTTTTGCTTATATGCATATTTGTATACCATATGCATGAATGGTCCTCATAGAGGCCAGAAGAGGGTGTTGTGTCCCCTGGAATTGGAGTTAGGGATAGTTGTGAGCTCTCAGGAGTGTTAGGAATTGAAGCCAAGCCCTTTGGAAGAAGACTCAGTGCTCTTAGCCATCTCTCCAGCCAGCTCCAGATTTTAAGTGTTAGTATTTACTGAATGCTTCCTGTACATGGCACTAGTTAAAGAGTATACACACATTACTTGGTTTATTTTTTTTTTAAAGATTTATTTCTTATATGTAAGTACACTGTAGCTGTCTTCAGACACACCAGAAGAGGGAGTCAGATCTCATTACGGATGGTTGTGAGCCACCATGTGGTTGCTGGGATTTGAACTCTGGACCTTTGGAAGAGCAGTCGGGTGCTCTTACCCACTGAGCCATCTCACCAGCCCACTTGGTTTATTTTTAAGCCAAGCTGATGAGGGGTAGTTATGTGTGCCAAACTTTATAGAGCTGACATAACAGCAAAGACAGATAATTGGTGTCTTGGGTCAACACCCAGGAAGTGGCAGAGCCAGGTTATACTAAGGCATCTTCTGTGCCTAAAAGCTCTGCACCTGGACCTCTTTTCAACTATAACAGAGTTTGCTTCACATTATTTCCCATCATTTATTTAATTATTTTGAATGTAGTTATCCCATGCCTTGAACTTTGTAGTGGAGGAGGAACTTAAAGTCTACATGCTCCTGCCTCTGCTTCCTAGGTGCTTGAAATTATAGGCACGGGGCACTGGGCCTGATTTATTTATATTTTGTGCTATGCATTTATATATGTATTGATGGTGGGGGCTACATGTGTTCATGTATGTGGAGACCAAACATGAACATCAGGCATCTTTCTCAGTTGTTTATTTGTGGCAAGGTTTCCCACTGAACCTGGAACTTAGCAATTTTGATTTGATTGTTTGTCCAGCAAGCTCCAAAGATCCTTGTATGTCTGCCTCTCCAGCCCTGGAATGACAAGTGTCTGCTGTCCTGCCCAGCTTCTTAAGTGGGTGTTAGGGATCCTGTACTCAGGTCTTTATGCTTGTGTAGCAAACATTTCACCCACTGAGCTGTATCTCCGCAGCACCTCCCTCCCGCCCTCCTGCCTCTCTCCCTCTTCATTCATTTATATATTTGCATCTGTGGTACCCATACCTGTGTGTGCATATGCAGAGGGCAGAGGATAATTTTGGGTTTCCTGCTGTATCATTCTTTATGTCCTTGAGACAAACTCCTGAATCAGAAGTTAGACTGGTAGACTGCAAAATCCCTGACTCCTTTCTTCACACCCCACAGTGTTGTTTTAGGCACTGGTGTGACCACAGCCTGCTCTTTACATGAGTGCTAGAGATAGACCCTCCATGCGTGTGCAGTAAGCACTCCTACCCATCTCCTCAGTTTCATTTTTAATTTTAAAGAACTTTTTCTCAGGGCTCAGTGGTTAGAGTTCCTTCTGCAGAGGACCCAGGTTCGGTTCATAGCACCCACATGGCAGCCAACATCTATATGTAACTCCAGTTGCAGGTTTTGGCCTCCATGAACACTGCATATACATTATACATGTGGTACATTTGCATACATACAAACAAAAATATACATAAAATAAAAATAATTAAAAAAACTTTTTCTAATTACAGACATTTTAATCTGTCATTAAAAATAGGAAATATAGTACTAGATGCTTTGTCCAGATTAATTGAATATAAAACTTAAGAATAAGCAAAAATATGCAGATTTAAGCAAAAATACGTAGTAAATAGTTACATAGAAATGAAGCAGACATAGAAAGTCACAATGTATTAAAATGAAGTTTTTTTCCCCCCTAATCTTAGCAAAAACTGATCCTAAAAATGAAGAAGAAGAAAAGCGGCGAATTGAGGCTCGGCGAGAGAAGCAAAGACGTAGACGAGAAAAAAACAGTGAAAAATATGGAGATGGATACAGGTTTGTGGTCACTAAATCAAAGATGAGGCTTATTAAAAGGTAGATTTTTTAAGCTAGGTGCGTTTCCTAAGCATAATATCACATAGACCACATAATGAGACCCTATCTCGAAAAAGTTTACTAAAATTGGCAAATTTATTTTACAGAATATGAAAAAGTTTAAATCAACAGAGATTTGACTAAATTAATAAAGGACTGGCGCTAGGGCTGTTGGTAGAGTGTTTGCCTTCGATACACAAAGCCTTGATAAACTACTCATTACTCAGTACTGCATAAACCAAATATACCAGTATGTAACTATAAGCCCAGCACTTGAGTGGCAGAAGCCAGACTATAGTCTCGAGATTTGACTACAGAGACACTGATGTTCTCGACTAGGAAAGTTTGTGTTTTATAAGTTTGCTAGAGAAAGTTGTGAAGGAATGATGAATGAATAGGCATTGGCAGTTTTGGATAATGATTCATTGAAAGGTTATAATGTGGGCTTGGGAAGTGGGTTAGTGGGTAAGAGTGTATGCTGCACAGCACAAGGAACGGCCCGCATGCGAATCCCCATCACTGCAGAGAGATGGCGAGCATGCTGTCAGCAGTGGGCACAGGAGGGTCTCAGGGAAATTGTTCATGAACCCTCAGGTACACAGATATATCAGGGAGGCACACTGATAAGTGCTTGGTGTGATGCCCAGCACTGAAAACAGGCTGTGATAGGCAGGTGACAGAATTATTAGCCTGTAAGTAGACTGCATTTATATTAGCATGTAGTACATATATAATGATATGCTAAATAAAAAGATTTGATTAAACAACAAACTTTTAGAATCAGTTTAGACCCTCATATCCTGTGTATAGAGATTAGAAATTAAAAAAAATGTAAAAGTAAAAGGATTTTCTTCTCTAACATTTTCCGGGCTTAAAGTCAGTTATTATAGGTATGAAAGAAATGATGAGGTCTGGAAAGATGGCTCAGCAGTAAGAAGAATGTGTTGCTTTTCCAAACCCATGTTTAGTTCCCAGCTTGTTGTGAGTGTGAGGCACAGATTGGCCTGTTATTATCTTCAGGGGATCCAGTGGCCTCTTCTGGCCTCCTTGGATAGCTCCCACCCCTACCTAAATAAAAGTAAAATGGATTTTAGAAAAAGGTGAATAGATTTGACTGGGGACTCAAAATCTTTTTTTTTTAAACAAAAGATTTATTTATATTTCATGAATATGAATCTTTGCGTGCATGTATGTATATCCATCGTATGTGTGCAGCAGCTGCAGAAGTCATAGGGCATAGGATCTTCTACCCTGTGGGTGCTCTTAATCAGTGAGCCTTGTGGGCTTTTGCTCATCCACTTTGGCATGTCCTTGCTCACCTCATGTTTAGGCAGTCATGTTGGTGAGTTTTTATGGTGTAGCTTCTGACATTTCTAGGAGACACAATTTCACAACAAATTCCCCAATCCTTTGGCTCTTACAGTCTTTCCCCTTCTTCTGCAATGTTTCTGAGACTTGGCAGACTTAGGTTTGGCAGTTGTTTGGGGACGAGGTTCCATAACTCTGCATTTTGCTTGATTGTGGTTTTCTGTAGTGGTCTTTGTGTGTTGCAAAGCCAGGTTTCCTTTATGAGAGGTGAAAACTGCACTTACCCATGGCTACAAGGACAAGTGTTTTAGTGTACTTGGGCCTTGTGTTGGTTTGGTAAGTGGTGGTTGTAGGTTCTTCTTCAGATCTAGGACCTCACTAGCCTTCAGTAGTTGGCTAGGTTTCTAGGATTGGCCATGATTCTCTCTAGTTGAGTAGGTCCTAAGTCCAATTAGAGAGCTATTGGTTACTGCCGGGGTGTGGGTGCCTGCTGCATTTAAATATTTGTCTTTCTGGGTCTGGGGTAACTCACTCAGTACTTTTTTAAAAAACAAAAACAAAAAAAACTTTTCATCTATTCACTTGCAAAATTGATGGCTTCATTTTTTCGCAGCTGAGTAGTATTTCATAGTGTATATGCACCATATTTGTTATCCATTTGTTAGCTGAAGGACATTGAGGTTGTTTATATCTCCCAGCTACTATGACTAGAGCAGTGAACACATCTGAGCAATTATCTGTGGAGTAGGATGTTGAGTTCTTGGGGCCAGGAGTGGTGTAGCGGGGTCCTCTGGTAGATTTATTTTTAGCTTTTTGAGAGTTCTTCACACTGATTTCCATAGTAGCTACACTTGTTTGCAGTTCTGTCGACAGGGAATAATGGTTCCTTTTCCCTGCATCCCCTCTTAACATTTGTTGTTGGTTGTTTTTTTTTTTTTTTTTTAATTTTTGCCATTCTGATGGAGGTAAGATGAAATCTCAAAGTTGTTTTGTTTTGCTTTTTTGGGTTATTGCTAGGGATGATGAACATTTTATGAGATTTTTCTTAGCCTTCCTCCCCACCTCCCTTCATTCAAGACCACTCTGTTCAGGTCCCAGGCCCATATTTTGAATGCCCCCCTCCCTTAAAGTCCTATACACCCATACCCTGGATATTAATCCTCTGTCAGATGTGTAGCTGGCCAAGATTCTCTCACATTTTCTGGGTTTCCCCCAGTTTCTTTAGCTGTGAAGAGAATTTTTAATTTTATGAAGTCTCATATGTTAGATGTTAGCTTTAATTCTTGGGCAAATGAAGGTCTTATTCATGAAGTCCTTTCTTATGCTGTATCGTGTAGGATAGATACTGCTTGTGGTTTTTTTTTTTTTTTTAATTAATTTTTTTATTAGGTATTTTCCTCATTTATATTTCCAATGCTATCCAAAAAGTCCCCAATACACTCCCCCCACACTCCCCTACCCACCAACTCCCACATTTTGGCCCCTGCCTGTGTTTTCTTCTAGCATTTTCAGGTGTCACTTGTAGGTGTCTGATCTGATAGCTGAGGGTCTGTTTCCATTCTTCTGTATGTGGACTCCAGTTTTCTCAGCACTGTCTGTTGAAGATGCTTTCTTTTCTCCAGATTGTGTTTTTGGCGTCTTTGTCAAATATAAAGTGGTTGAAGCTATGTGTACTCATGTTTAGGTCTTCAATTTTGTTCTGTTGTCTGCTTGTCTGTTTCTGTGCCAGTAATATTTTTATTACTATGGCTCTGTAGATCTTAAGATCTGGAATGGTTTTGTTTTGTTTTGCTCAGGATTGTTTTGGCTATCAGGGACCTTTTGTGGTTCCATATGAATTTTAGGATAGTTTTTTTCTTTTCTATTTTTGTGAAGAATGAGATGGGGTTTTTGATTGAGATTACATTGAATCTGTAACCAGCTTTTGCTAAAACAGCCATTTTCCTCATGTTAATTCTTCCAATCCCTAAGCACGGGATGTCTTTCCACTTTCTACTGTCTTTTTCTGTCTCTTTCTTCAGAGGCTTAAAGTCTTCATTTTTGAGGTTCTTCACTTCCTTGGTTGAGTTTATTTGGAGATAATTTTCTTGGAGGCTATTGTGAATGGGGATGTGTTCATGATCTTGTCTTTGTATGTTTGTTCTTGGTGCATAGAAAAGCTATTGACTCATGCAAGTTGATTCTGTATCCTGCCACATTGCTTTATTTGTCATTTATAAAAACTTCCTGATATAATATCTGTATAGTTATCATCTCATCTGCAATAGGGATAGTTTGATTTCTTTCCCTATTTGAATCCCTTTAATTTCCTTCTCTTGCCTTATTGCTGTAGCTAGTACTTAAAGCACAACATTGAAAAGGAGTGGGGATAGTAGACATTCCTTGACTTCAGTGGGATTGCTTCAAAGTTTTCCCATTTATGATGCTGGTTGTGGGTGTCTCATACATAGCACTTACTATGTTGTTATGTCTCCTCTAAGCCCCTGGGGGCAAGTTGGATCTTGTCAGTTTTCTGCATCTAATTGTTGTCTTTTATTGACTTGAGTATGTTGAACCATCCATCACTGTACTCAGGGATCAAGTCTACTTGGTTATGTTGGATAATATTTCTAATGTATGCCTGCATTTTGTTTGACAGTATTTTAGTATATTCGAGTCTTACGTTGAGGGATATTGACCATTTTTTCAAAGGGGGTAGGGAGCTGTTTGTACTTGATTTTTAGTATTAGGTGATAACTGGCTTCCTAGGAGTTTGGAGGTGCTCCCTCTGTTTCTATTTTTTGAAATTGTTAGAAAAGAGTTTGATATAGTATTTGAATGTCTGGTAGACTTCTGCTGTGAATTCATCTGGTTCCAGCCTTTTTGTTTTTAACCTGGAAAGCTTTAGGTTGCTGACTTCTTGCTTTAATTTTGGTAGTTTTGCAGAATCTAGAAATCTATCCATTTCTTTTAGGTTTTCCAGCTTCATGGAGTACAAGTTTTTAAAGCATTTCCTTATAATATTCTAAATTTTTTTGGTGTTTGTTGTAATGTTTCCTTGCTTATTTCTGATTGTGTTATTTTGGATCCTCTTTTGCCTTTTCCTTATAATATTCTAAATTTTTTTGGTGTTTGTTGTAATGTTTCCTTGCTTATTTCTGATTGTGTTATTTTGGATCCTCTTTTGCCTGCCTGCCTTCCTTCCTTTCTTGGGGTGGGGGGAGCACTTCTTGAGTTACGGGTCAACAATCTTATTTATCTTCTCAAACAGCTCTTAGATTCAGTGATTCTTTGGACAGTTTTTGTTGTTTCTATTTCATTGATTTCTTTGATTTTTATTATTTCTTGCTGTTGTTTGGGTTTGGGTTTTCTTTTTCTTTTTTTCATGTCTTTGGCTTGTATCACTGTCATTCACACGTGCTCTTTAACTGGTTAATGTAGATACCTGACCTGCAGACTCTCCTTATGGGGCTGCACTCAGTGTGCCATGGGGTTTGCTGTGTCTGCATTTTTATTTAACTCTAGGACATTTTTATTTCTTTCTTGTTTCATTTTCAGCAACACATTCTTCAATCTCCATGAGTTGTGTATTTACTAGAAATGCGTTTGCTGTCAGCTTTAAATTTTATCGCATAGTGGTTAAATAGGATACAAAGACTGATTTTGGTCATTTTAAATTTGGAAAGATTTGTTTTGGTTCTCAGGATATGGTTTATTTTAGCAAAGCTTCAGTGTGCTACTTTGTAGAATGTATATTCTTTGGTGTTTGGGTGGAATATTCTGTAGATATCTGTTACATCCATTTGCTGTATGATGTTAGTTAAGTCTGATGTTTCTCTATTTTTGTTTTAGATGATCTGTTTATTGGGGAAAAGTGAAGAATTGAAATCCCCTATTTTTTGTTTTGTTTTTGGTTTTTGAGACAAGGCTTCTCTGTGTAGCCCTGACTATCCTGGAACTCAATCTGTAGACCAGGCTGGCCTCAAACTCAATGCCTCTGCCTCTTGAGAACTGGGATTAAAAGCTTGTGCCACCATGGCCCTTTTGAAATCTCCTACTATTAATGGATTGATGTTAATCTGTGTTATTAAATCCAGTAGTGTTTTTGTCTTGTTGTTTAAATAAAATAGCATGTTCCAGAATTTGGTGCATATATGTTAAGTATGGTAATGTCTTCTTGGTAACTGTCTCTTTTATTAGAGTGAAGTATCCCTTGTTATCTTTTCTGTTTGGTTTTAGTTTGAAGTCTGTTTTGTTAAGTCTAGGATTGAGAAGCCTGCTTGCTTCCTGGTCTCATTTTATTAGAGTTCTTTGTCTATCTTTCTACTCTAAGGCAGTGCCTATATTTAAAGATATAATGGGTTGCTTCTTGTAGACAACAGATAGATTTTGTTTCTTGCCCATTTAGTAAGCATGTATATTTTGATTAGAGAATTGAGGCCACTGATATTTAAAGTTATTATTGAAATGTATTTGTTAATTACAGTCATCATGTTGTTGATTCTTGGTATTGTGTTCTCAGTGGTACTTTGTGTCTGGATTTTTTTTTTTTTTTTTTTTTTTTTTGAGACAGGGTTTTTCTTTGTAGCCCTGGCTGTCCTGTAGACCAGGCTGGCCTCAAATGCAGAAATCCGCCTATCTCTGCCTCTCAAGTGCTGGGATTAAAGGCTTGTACCACCACTGCCCAGCAGTATTTTGTGTCTTAATTATGGCTTCATATTTCTTTCCGTAGTCTCAGCCCAAATTATTACTTCCTGTGTTTTCCTTAGGTTTGATTTTTGGATATATTTTTTGTGCTGCTTATATCATGGAAAGGTTTTCTTTTTTCGTCAATCATGGTAGATAGTTTTGCTGTGTATATTAGTCTGGGCTGGCTGTCGTAGTCTTTTAGGACTTGGGATGCATTGCTCCAGGCTTTCAAATTTTCCTTTTAGAAACCAGCTATTATTCTGATAGGTTTTGTTTCTGTGTGACGTGTGGTTTTCTCTTGCAGCGTTCACCTCGCTTTCTTTGTATGTCTGAATACTTAGTGTTCTGCTTATGCTAAGCCAGTGGGGAGCGTCCTTTCTTGTCTAGTATGTTTGATGGTCTGCATACTTGTATCTGTATTGGTGTGACTTCCTTAGTTTGGGGAACTTCTTCTGTAATCTTGTTGAACATACCTAGTCTGTGCCATTGACTTGGGATTCTTTTCCTTCCTCTGTGCCTATAATTTGAAGGTTTGAGTAGTTCATGGTGTTTCACTTTTCCTGTATGTTTCTTTCCTATGGTTTTTGTTTTTTTTAATTTTTATATGTCTTATTTCTTTGGTCTAGGTCCTCTCCTCTACTCTGTGTCCTGATTTGTTCTATCTTCTGTTTGATTCTCTCTTATCAGGGTTTCCTGTGGGTTCTAGCTGAGTTACTGGACTCTCCCTCTCCATCTCAGCTTGAGTCCTCCTCAGTGTTTCTGTCTCCTCATGGAGTTCCATCCTCAAGACCGGGCATGTCTTCATCATTTCCTTCAGCCTGGTTTGTGTTCTCTCGGGCACCACTAGGAATTTATTCTCTTTAAGTGCTGTTTCCTTAATTTCATTGATATGTTTCTTTGTGATTTTAAACTTCTTGAATTCTTTGGTGAAGTTTTATGATTTTCATTTTAAATTCTGTGTCCTCAGTTTCACTTAGGTAACTTTTAAATCGTCAAACATAACATTTCTACAGAACTGGTAGGGTTGGAGAGAAGATACTGCCTTGTTTTTTCATATTGTTTGTAATTTTCTGATGAGATCTGGCATGTGGAGTTGTTTTGTTAGCTCTCAACTCGGTCTGATATAAACGGGTTGTGACAGGAGAAAGGATGTTCAGGTGGGTTGGAACTAAAGGATGGGCATGGCTTGTGGAATGAAGTAAGGTGAACTGGGTTGGTGGACAGGATGTGGTCCAAGCCTGGAAGGTGGGCATTGGATCAGGCTTGGTGTGAAGGTTGGGATGTAGCATGGGAGGAGTGGGTAGGTTGACAGATAGGTAGAGAGTATTCTGGCAGAAACCTAGACCAGGGCATTAGGTGTGGGGCCGGGGATATACCTGAAGGACTTGGGGGAAGGGGTGGATGGGTAAAGTCAGAAGACTCACCGAGCTAGACCTAGGAGAAGGAAATGGGAGATCTGCTGGGTGGTAGAGGTAGAGTTTTAACAGGGCCATCCATTTGGCATAAATCATAACTATGTTATACTGTGGTGTAGAAATGAATTAAACAGTTTGTGTTAACTATATAGAAGTGTAAGCACGATTATTTGTTACACTATTAACATTTGTATTTAATTATTCTGAGTACTTTTCCCATTAAAATTTGAAAATAGATTTGAATTTGAATAAGTGTTAGTAGAATAAACTTTGCAGTTAAGAAAAAAAAAAATAGGGCTGGTGAGATGGCTCAGTGGGTAAGAGCACCCGACTGCTCTTCTGAAGGTCCAGAGTTCAAATCCCAGCAACCACATGGTGGCTTACAACCATCCACAACGAGATCTGGCGCCCTCTTCTGGAGTGTCTGAAGACAGCTACAGTGTACTTATATATAATAAATAAATCTTAAAAAAAAAAAAAAGAAAAAAAATAAAAGAACTATATTTTCCATTTTTTTCTTTCATAGCTTTAGCCTAACAATTCAATTGAATTGTCATTTTATAGAATATGTATCTTTAAAAAAATCCTACAGTATTTTAGGCTTTAAAAACAATATTTATGATTAAATCAGAACCTAACATATATTAGAGAAATGCTTCTGATTACACCAGGACCTAACACATACTACAGATATGCACTACTGGTGAGTTACATCTCAGTCTGGTGGACAGTTATTTCATTAACCAGAGCAGTTTTACTTTGTTAGGAAGATTTGAGGTTGATGGTAAATGACTACTTTTGAATAGGTTTCTTAATATTTGAATGTTTTCACTATGATGAAGAAAGAACTGTGTGTACTCCTTAAGGGAACATGGGGTGAGATGCAGCGGTATATGCTGAAAAAGTGCTAGAAGAGAAATATGTAGTCAGTCTTATTAGCAATAATTTTTGGATCACTGGTAGTAAATTCCAGGAGGCTACATGATGGTGTTATTTGAACTGAACCTAAGAATGGTAGAATTTTGAGAGGCAATCCAGGTAGATTGCTTGCCTTAAGGTAAAAGCAAACAAGTAGGCATTTTACTGATAATGCAGAAGTAGAAAACTGGATTGGAAGGAAGTAATGATTTAAAAATGTAACGTAATTAAAATGTTTAGTAAAGACATAGAATGTGCTATGTATTGCTAAGAGACTCTTGGGTATAGATAAAAAGAGGAGAGAATAGCAGTAGAAGGCATTTTGAGGTTGTTTGTTTTTTTAAGATTTATTTATTTTATATATATGAGTGCATTGTTGCTGTCTTCAGAGACACCAGAAGGAGGGCAGCGGATCCCATTGTGAGCCACCATGTGGTTGCTGAGAATTGAGCTTAGGACCCTCTAGAAGAGCTCTCAAACCCTCACTCGCCCCTTTGAGTATTAAGGAGTCAGTGATGCATTTAAGCAGTAACCTGTTGTAGGAAGTAGCACTAATAATTAATTGAATAATGACCGAGGCAGGAGCCTTTTTAAGGGGTTCGTGTGTCACCTCTGTGAAGTCTGAGGCCAGAGAAATAACCTGCCCAAGATCACAAATAGGTATGATATGAACTAAGCAGTTATTTCCTGAGCTTATTAACTCGGGAAATTAATATCAGTGCAAAAAAGATCCCAGTCAGGAGACTGTTGTCATAATTTAAGGAAAAAGAAATAACAGCATACAGTGAAAGGAAAGTTGTGGAAAAATTCGTTCTGGGTGGATTTTTGTCTTCTAAGTAATGTATATTTGTGCATTCTAGGCATGTTAGTTCCCTGACATAACTGTAGGGGACTTTACATCTCAGAGTTTGGTGGAGTAGAGTGGTTGGTGCTTTGTGTCTATCTGGCTTTAGAAGTGGGTTTAGATGGTTTAAAAACTTGCAGGTGGGCCAGAGTGTGAAGTTTGTTTTGGAGGTTTGGGAACTCAGTGTTTCTTTATATTTATTGTAGCTTTTGGATGGCTCAGGCTTGAGGTTATCACCCTTTTTGGTCCTTATATTTTTTGTACTAGACGCTAAAATGCAAAGTACTTCACTGACTGTACTGTCTGAATAGGAACTGAAATACTATTTTCCCTCCACCTTAATTTCAGAGTTCTAAAATAGAAAGAGAATAATTTCAGCTAATAAAACTATTTTTAGAAGCTCTAAATGAATAAAGTAATATTTAAAAAAAATTCTCTTCTTTATAGAATGGCATTCACATGCTCATTTTGTAAATTTCGAACCTTTGAAGAAAAAGATATTGAACTGCATCTGGAAAGTTCTTCTCACCAGGAAACATTAGATCATATTCAGAAACAAACCAAATTTGATAAAGTAGTTATGGAGTTTTTACATGTAAGTAAATTTTTTTGAAATGGGAAGCATTTTAATTTATCTGCATTTATTTGATCACTTTTTACAATTTGTCTCTCATTTGTTTATGTCACTAAAAAAACTGATAATTACTCTAATTTAAGGAAACTTGTTAAAATTAGTTAGATATGAATTTCATATTAGAATTTGGATTTTTAACTTGAGAACTTCTTATAGTTATTTCTGAAAAAGTTGTCAGGAAAAAGAATTCCTTTAGCTACATTGTTCATTGATTCAGCTTCATGCGTCATTCCTGCAGAATCCACTGTGTCCCTGGAAATATGCTTGGTACATTAATCCTTCATTTCAGATGAACTCATGCCCATAGAAACTAAATGACCTGGTCACTAGACAGCAGAGTCACAATTTCAGTGCCAGTCTTGGTATTTTTCGTGTGGTTGTCAATTTAAGAGATTACTTTGAAGACCATTAGCATTACTTTTAATGAGCCAACTATAATTGGAAATAAAACATGGTCCATGGTGCACAGATGGTTTTATTCAGGTGGAAATGCCAAGACTGCAGAAATACTGTGGGGACATGAAATAGCAAACAGTACTTTCGGTCAGAAATGCTAAAAGAGGAGGCTTGAACGGGATTGCTAATTGCACAAAACTAATTTGGGCTGATAGAAATTTAAAATACAGTGTTCATTCAGACCTCTAAATCTAGCAGAATTGTGTCCTCTGATTGGGTTAAGATTTTTCCTGTAATTTTCCCATCCTGGGTTTCTGTCTGCCGGCTATGATTCACCCACTTACCTGAGAAGGTTACTATCCAGCCTCGGATTCTTGCTCCAGATGCCCAGAAGACATCGTGAAAAGTGAAGCAGTTTTCTAGGGTTTCATGATAGTTTCTTCAAGTAAATTGTGGGTTTCTTGTTCGTACAGCAGTGATGGTGTTTCCCATAGGATGGGAATACAGTAGGTGCTCTTTGGAAAGAGACTGTATTCTTTCTTTTTATTTTCTAGGAATGTATGGTGAATAAATTTAAAAAAGCATCTATTCGTAAGCAACAGACACTTAATCACCCAGAAGCTTACAAAATAATCGAAAAAGATATTATGGAAGGTGAGTATTTAAGCAAGTTGTTTTTATAAATTTATATTTATATTTTATGTATCATAACCTGAAAACCTCAAGACTTATACCATTTACAGTCATACTTGCTATAGCATATCAGACGTAGACTTCTGAACTTCTTGTTTCCATGCTTACATGTTTATTATCGCTTATAGCTACTTCTTTCTCTTAAAGTTATAGTGTAGAGGTTCTCAACCTGTGGGTCTTGACTTTGGCGTCTCCAAAAATATTTATATTAACAGTAGCAAAGCCGGGCGTAGTGGCGCATGCCTTTAATCCCAGCACTTGGGAGGCAGAGGCAGGCGGATTTCTGAGTTCAAGGCCAGCCTGGTCTACAGAGTGAGTTCCAGGACAGCCAGGGCTACACAGAGAAACCCTGTCTCAAAAAACAAAACCAAAACCAAAAACCAAAAACAAACAAACAAACAAACCAAAAAACAGTAGCAAAATTATAGTTATGAATTAACATGAAATAATTTTATGGTTGGAAGTCACCACAACATGAGGAACTGTATTACAGAGTTACAGTATTAGGAAGGTGGAGAACCAGTTGGTTGCTACTTCATAACTGTAGTTTTGCTATTGTTATCAATTGTAAATATCTGACATGCAGGGTATCTGATGTGCAACCCCCAAAGGAGTCGCAACCCACAGGTTGAGAACCACTGCTTAGAGGAAAGATTTGTCTTTAGTTTTTCTGCTGTTTTTCTTAACTTTCTTTAATTTTTTTTTAGAGTTAAACAATTTTTAAAAAAATTATATGGGTGGGAGGAGTACTGTTCATGACTGCAGTGCCCAAGAAGGCTAGAAGAGGCTTTTTGTACCCTAGACCTGGAGTCGCCCCACCCCCGATGTGGGTTTTGAAAATCAAACTCAGGTCCCCTGCAAGAGCAGTTCTGATTCTTAATCTCTGAGCCTTCTCCCCAGTTCTGTTATTTCTCTCTGAAGTTGAGATCATTAACTCTTTTTTTCAGTCTTTTCTTCCTTTTTGATTCTATCACTGAAGCCCATATAAGCCTGTTCTTATTTTAAAAAGAAAAAAGAACAAAAGCATAATTGTATCATAACTTGACTTTTTATCTGTAAACAACCGTTCTGCAGGCCACAGCTCCCTCCACTGCTGAGCACTGTATATTCCTAACCCAGCAGCCTTGCTTTTCAACCCTCATCCACCTGACGCCTCATCCTTCAGTGCAGTCACACTTAATAAACTCTACTCCTACTCTCATTAGCCTGCTGAGACTGCTCGGACAGGAAGTGAGCCCTTATTCATTTTGAGATATGGTTTTATTACATAGCCTCTGGCCTTGAACTTGAAGCAATTCTGCCTCCTGAGTGCTAGGATTATAGGTGTGAGTCCAACCCAAAACAATTGTTACTGTTTAAATCATCTTCAGTAACATTCCCCCACTCGTGCCTGTGCCTCTGTCTCCCTCCCCTGTACTGCCCCAGCACACTCTCTTATCCCTTCCGTCTGCTTTCACCAGTCCTGGTTCTCATTATTCTCTTCCTTGATGTTTGTTTCAGGTGAACTCATTTACATACAGAGTTTAAATTAACATGTTAATGGAATTATATCTATAAGTCTAGCACAGATCTGTTTTCTGAAATCTTGTTTCATTCATTCCCTTGCCTGCTGCTGTCTTTTCAGTAGTCATATAAAATGACCGTTGGGGCTGGGGTGATGATCAAGGTTAAGAGCATATGCAGTGTTGGTTCCCAGCACCTGGATCCAGCAGCTTACTACTGCCTGTAGCTCCAGCTCCAGCCGGGTCTGACATTCTGGCCTCCTTGGATACCAGCACTACTCACACAAACACAGAAATTGCAAAGAATTAAAAGATAATAAAAATGAATCAAACTAAAACAGCCTATCTCCAAAACCTGTCATTTCCTTTGGCAGTCTTTAAATAAGGAAACAGAAACTCAAACTATTTTTCTTGAAAACATAGCTCTACCATCCACCAAAGTAGAAGTAAGGAGTTATCCATGGTGCTTCCATTCATGTGCAGCACGGTTTCCTGTAGTTGCATTTTTTACATGTTGAACAAATCTTTTTATTTACCCTGCCTTTAAATGTTGCATTTGGGGGCTGGAGTGACAACTCTGCGGGTGAGAAGACATGTCTTGCCAAGGACCCAGGTTTGACTACCAGGACCAACATGGCCACTCGTAACATTCATAGCTCCCATTCTGGGGAATCCAGCATCCTCTGAGGACCCCAGCAGCACCAAGCGCCTATGTGCTACATAGACATCTGTGTGAAATAAATCTAAAAACATACTGCATGTGTTGAAATCCTCACATGTTCTCTGAATAGTTCATAGTTTTTTTTTTTTTTTTTTTTTGGTCTGTCTCATTTCAGTTATTCCTTTTCCTCTCTCCCTCCCTCCCTTTGTGAATTCTACTATGTAATTACATAATTTCAGGAAATTACTTAATGGCCCTTCATCTTGTACAGTGCAAGGCTAACATTCCTTGGCATTGTTCATAGAAAGCATGGCAGTGAGAGGGAGGCATGGTGTCAGGGACAGGAGGTTGAGGGCTCACATCTTGTGCCACAACCCGAGCAGGAGACAGACTAAAAGCAGGGCGAGGCTCTAAGCACTCCAAACCCTCACTGATGTACTTCTTTTAACAAGGCGAATCCTCCCCAGACGTCACCACCTCGTGAGTACCAGTTGTTAAATCCCAGAACCCATGTGGTACATTGTCACCCAAACCACTACACTTTGTAATAAGAGCTAGGCAAGTGCTCTACCAGTGAGCTACATAGTCAGCTCAAGATTCCTTTAGAATGGTCATTCGAAGATTGAGAATGGATGTTTTTGTTCCTTATAGCACCTTTTTTGCTTTTCCTGCCCACTCATGTACATACTAAAGGAACTCTTATTTTACTAAAATAACATCCATTTAACTGTGTTTTTTGAGGAGGTGGACTAAAAGCTCTAAGCATGAGTGACTCATACGATGCGTGGGCCTGGAGAGGTGGCTCAGTAGTTAAGAAAATGTACATCAACAACCGTACAACCAGCCACCTTCAACTCCACTTCTAGGAGAATCTGACAAAACCCAACCCCTACATATGTAGACATGAGGTGTGCAGAACTTGACACATGCCTACACGCTCCGATCCTTTGTTGTAAAGAGTGAGAATGATAATGGAAACTAGTGAGAGAAGTAAGGATGCGTGGCCATTTCTTCCCTAAATAAACTTGTTTGTAGGTGTTACTGCAGATGATCACATGATGAAAGTGGAGACTGTTCACTGTAGTGCTTGTAGCGTGTACATCCCTGCTTTACACAGCTCAGTTCAGCTCCACCTAAAGTCTCCCGACCACAGCAAAGGGAAGCAGGTGAGTCTGGAAACTTTATACAGTTCTTGAACTTTCTAACAGTTTTTCAATTTTCCTTTGTCCATTGTTTAATCAGACATTCTGTCCTATATCTTCAATGTGAACAGCTAGTTATGTGTCAGCTTAGAGACAGAGTCATATCCTAGTTAAGATCATAGACTTGGAGCAAGGCTTTCTGGGATAGAACCCGAGTCTTAAAGAAGTTCCTTATCTAACTTTCCTTACCTGTTGTATGAGACTGGAATCATCCTGTTGTGCTTGTTTAAGGGTCAGTTAACTAACATGTAATACCTAATAAAGTGGTACCTGTAATAGTGAGCCTGCAGGAAATTGACACCTGAAAAGCACGTTTTCTTTTTACTTTTGTTATAGTAAGTTGCTACAAAATCATTTTGTGTGTGTTAGAACAAAAAGGAAAGGAAAACTTTATTATGACCGGCCTGTTTTTCTGTTTGGGAAAGCACATTTAAAACTAGTATTAGCATTTACTATCTCTTGTGGCTTCTGAACAGGATAGCCTTCAACAGCATACAGGCTGCTTGTTCATTAGGGCATGCGGTCTCTTCTTTATACTGGGCTTTATCTAGTTGGCTTGACTTCAGAAAGACATGAATACATATATTGTGAAAAATGAGTTCCTTTGTAAAATGGATATGAAGATTTAAAAATTAATGACTAAATAGAGGAGACTTGAGTCTCTGTTTTATAATGATGTGAATTTCACTTCATCCTCCTTTGCACAGGTTGAACTATGATGTCTGGGTGTTAGACTCTTCATATTATTACCTTGTCTCCTCTGTGTAGTACTTGTGATAAGAAGCCTTGAAGAAGACTGATTATGTTGGGTCCTTTGATAAAGTGTAGAGTAAAAGACTTTGACTTGGGAGTGCTGTATTGTATTGTATAGTTTAGTATTTTGTATTTGCTTATGAAAGAAAGTTCATGGTCTCAATCCACGAATCATTTAAATTACAAGTAAAATGGCTATAGTTATTCATAGCTTAATTTGTTGTAAAAGTCATCTAAATAAAGGAATTTGAGTGTAAAATATCACTTTAAGTCTCTAAGCTTTCTATGCCATGGCTTTCTATAACCACACTGTGTTCTGTTTTCCACAGGCTTATAAGGAACAGATAAAGAGGGAAAGTGTGCTGACTGCCACAAGCATCTTAAACAACCCAATCGTGAAGGCACGGTATGAGCGCTTTGTTAAGGTGAGCTTTTTAGGATGTGTTGTATAATTATATGTAAGGACACTAAAACAGGCAGAGGCACACAGATTCTGTTCACTGTTGTTGGATTAGAGGATGGGGGCAGTCATTTCCTGTCTCCTCCCCTTCTGACTCTAAGTCAGTGTGTGAGAGGATCAGGATGTTAGTCTTAGTCACACGTGCTAAGTTTAAGTTTGTAAGTGCTTCCCGTGGTGGGTGGTGTGTGCATGTACAGTCTGCACAGAAGCATGGTGTATGTCACCTCAGGGTCACCTCAGGCAGGAGCTTTGCTCCTTGCTTTTGAAACAGGGTCTGTGATTGGCCTGGCCTTGCATGTTTAGTGAAGCTGCTGGGCACCCAGCTGTCTCTGCCTCCCCAACCCTGGGATAACCAACCTGTGCCACCAGGCCTGAGGCTCACACTGTGCTCTCTCTGTTGATGTGGCAAGTGCCTTGTGACTGAGGTATTTCCTCAGCCATTAATTTTGTTGGTTGACTTATGTCTTTCATAGTTATTGCTTCAGATCATCCCCTCTTGCTCTCCCCACGTGCGTGTTCTTTGCACTAGGAAGATGGGGAGTTTCTCCTTAGATTTATGTGCATTTCTTACCTTGGTCACTGTTTCCTCCTCATCCATGTTCTGTTTCCTCATTCTCACGTCCTTATTGGGATCCAGTACCCTGCCCCTTATCAGTGTCCTCTCTAGACAGACAGTGCTCACCATTTCCCTAAACGAGTGACCTGATTGTTCCTGGACTCTGGATCTCGCCTTTTTTACAGCCTTTTCTTACCATACTTTGGAAGATAGCTTCTTCTTCAACTCCTGTTATTTGCTGTAACTGAAGACTTCTCACCTGGAAGAATAGAATCAGGATCTTTTTAAAGGTGTGAAATAGGCAACTATCCAGGCCTTAAGAAGACCCTCTGGATTAATTTCCCAAACTTTTCAGATTAGTATTCTGAAGTGTTTTCTTTCTTCCCTTTTCTTCCCTCCCTCCTTCTCTCCCTCTCCCCCTCTCCCTCTATCCCTTCTCTCTCTCTCTCTCTTTCTCCTTCCCCTTTCTCTCTCTCTCTCCCTTCTTTCCTCCCTCTCTTCCTCCCTTCCAAATTAGGGTTTCTCTGTGTAGCCCTGGCTGTCCTGGAACTTGCTCTGTAGACCAGGCTGCCGTCAAACTCACAGAGGTCCACCTGCCTCTGCCTCCTGAGTGCTGGGATTAAAGGCGAGCGCCACCACTGCCAGCTCCCGAAGTGATTCTTAGGAAGCTTCTTTCTGGAGATTTTGATTCAGAAGTTCTGAGGTTGATTAGAAATTAGTACTTTAAGAAAGGGCTTCAGGACTTGACAGCTTTCACTTGTGTGGGGCCAAGCATGTGCTTTCTGGGAACTTAGAGGAAGTTGTGGAGACATGCTCTTGGACAGCCACTACTGCTCTAACTCCCACTTACATCATTAAACTGTTGTTAAGATTATCAGTGATCCAATGGTCACATTGAGTGCTTTAAAAATGAACATCCTGGCACCTGAGAGTTAGCTCATTTGATAAATAAATGTCTTGCTGTGCAAGTGTAAGGACCTGCGTGTGACCCTCAGAACCCACCTCAGAGAAACTAGGACCGTGGTGCATGATTGTTGTCAGTGCTGGGGGTAGAGATAGGAGCGTCCCCGAGGCTCTCTGCAGAGCTCTTGAGGAATGACATCAGGAGTTGTCTTCTGACTTCCACATACACTTGAACATATATGTACTCACATGCAAACACACAAAAATTAAGATACTTTTACTTAAAATATGTAAAACTAATCCTCAGCCTTCCTGGTTCATCTTTAATAGTGATGGACTTGAATAACTTCTCAGTCCTCTTTTTACTTGTGTCTGTTCTGTTGTTGGACACTGGTCTTCCACTTTTGGCAATACTGTTTGCTCTGAGCATTCCTTCTCTCTCTCCTGCCCATGTGCAGACTGCTTCTAGGCTTTATCCCAGCCCTGACTTACTCCTGACGCCCACCTGAGGCTGCCCCATGTGGGACTGACTCTGTGTCCATTGTCAGCTCAGTGCTGACATTCATGCAAATCCATTCATGTAAATATGTTATTCTGGCCACTCTCTCTATGGGCTGAAGATTAATAGACGCACACTAAACATTTGTATATCTCACTTTGTAGTTGTGTGCAGCATGCCCCACACTTCCCTCTCCCCATGGTAATGTACATTCTCATGTCCCACATTTTCAGAATCTTCTTATCAGTGATTCTTATTAGAATCCTCTTCATTGAGGTCTACCCCACTTTTCTTCCCTATGGAGACTGAACACTGGGCCTTCTAAGCCCATACTGAATCATTAACTGCTCTACCCAGGCATTTATGATTACACTTCATCCTACAGGTTTCTGTCTGATCCATTTTAAAATGTAGCATCAGCCTTAATAGATTCTTAGTCAGCTTCACACGTTAATACAGTCTTCCAGTGTGTCCATTGTAAAAGACTTAATCCAGAGAGATAATGACTAAGGTGAGATATCAGGCTGCTGACGTGGCTCAGCCAGATAAGGGCACTTGCCACTTACCCCAGTGACCAGAATCCAGTCCTGGGGTTCTGGAAGGAGAAATGGTTATCTGACCTCCACGTGTAAGCATGTGCAGGTGCATGTATGCACCCACAGGGATAAAAGAAATAAATACAAAGGACCTTTGAGTGTCTGCCAACAATGTTTATGCAAGTGTGAAGTATAAGGCCTGGTATCCAGTGGAGCACTTATGAAGCCAGTGAGCACTTGCCTTATTAAGTAGATCATCTGCATCAGCTCTTTTGCTTGTATCAAAAACATATTTTTACTTGTTTTTTTATATAGGATTTTAGAAATTCAGCTAAAATCTTTGGTTTTTTTTTAAAAGGTGCTCTAATTTAAAGAATATAAAATAACTAATAAATTATATACTCAATTGGAATGAAGTAGATACTTAAAATATTTTATAGATTTGTCATAAGTAAAATGAACTTCAAATACTGCTTTTTTTTCGTCCCTAAGATACAGCAAGTGTCAGTCATAGAAAAACAAATGTGTTGAGTGTAAAAGCCATTTGTCTTGTTTAGGGAGAGAATCCTTTTGAAATTCAAGATCAACCTCAGGATCAGCAGACAGAAGGAGATGAAGAGGACGAAGAGAAGATTGATGAACCCATCGAGGAAGAGGAAGAGGAGGAGGAGGAAGAAGAAGAAGGAGAAGAAGGGGAGGAAGCTGGATCTGTGGAGGAAGAAGGGGATGTGGAGGGAGAGGAGGGCACAGCAGAATCTGCAGCAGTAGGGGAAGCTGATGCAGTGGGAGAAGCAGAGGGAGCAGGGGAGGCAGAGGAGGCAGAGGAGGAGGAGGAAGAGGAGGGAACCCAGGAGTTTGCTGCCCAGACCTGTGCTACTGAGCAGTGTGAGCACAGGCAGATGTAGGCGCCACACTTCACAGGGGCCTTACCGGGGCTACCGTAGAGAATGGAAGATGCTGAGTAGCTTATGAGTTGATACCATGTTGCATGCATTCCACATATTAAAGTTTGTTTTATATCATTTCTAAATGTTTGGCACTTGTTTAATAAAAATGAAGTTAAGATGATTTCAGTTTAGTTTTTATAGATACCAAACTTAGATATGATAAATTGTTTGTATGATTTTTAAGCTTAGTTTTTATTACCTTATTGGTGTTCAGGATTCTAGGTGTGTGTTGCTCCTCTGCCCGTTGTAATCATTTGAACTTAAAATGCTGCTCTTGGGAGTGAACCTTTAAGTGTGCATTCAGTTTTTGAGTACTTACTCTAGATTGATTGGACAAGTATTTTGTCCTGATTTTAGTATTTCTTTTTTTTACATTGAATAGCAGTTAGCATTAAGATGGCTTAAAGGATTTTGTGTACAGTTCCCTTTGTAGCAATAAAATGTTTTTTTTTTTTTTTAAAAAGAACTTTTTCCTTTGATTGCAATTTAAACATTTCATCAATTAAATGAGTATTTAAAAATCAATATCTGCCTTAATGTATAAGTTTAGCTCACAAGTATTTCAAGTGATTGAGAAGACTTGAATTAAAACATTTTTCCTCAGTCATATTTTTAAAAAGTGTGACTACTGTATATTTTCTAACACATTTCAGAGGTCAGTCTGTAACTGATCTTGTTTATACAAGCTTTAGTTTGTTCTTTTCTCTGTGCCTATGTCAAACCTTGGAATCTTCCTGAAAATACAATTTAATACAAATAATTTGTGTTCTTTTGTCATGTCTGTTTTACCTGAAGAACGAAGAATCAAGCCTTCTGTTTTTAAAAAAATAATTGTTTCTCCTTCACTCTTTCAAAGATTTTCCTTTAAAAAACAAAACAAAACTGCCTACATATTAACCAAGAGGACATGAGACTGGCCTATTTTAAGTTATTATAAGATAGTCTGTGCAACTGAGAAGCAGTGCTGTATAAACCACCAGCCTCTTAGTGATCACCAGGAGTTGTACTCCTTAAATCGTCAGGATGCCAACATTTTCTGTTTAATGAAACAGACCTCAGAACTTGGAGGCATTGGATGGACAGCTTACATAATAAAGCACTAAGGCAGTGCATGGGCATTTGCAGAGGTGTGTATGTGAGTATTATGTGTGTGTGCACACGTATGGGCACTGTATATTGTGGTACATATGTCTGAGGAGGATGCCAGGTGTCCTGCTCTATTGTGCTTTATCTTATTCCCTTGAGAGGGTCTCTTACTGAAGCTGGGGCTAGGCTGGTAGCCTGCAAGCCCCAGAGATCTGTCCCCATGCTCTGTAAAAGTAACTTCATTTGTCTGAAGTCAATGTGGTTTTGAAGGCCTACTGCTGAATCAGCTCAACCTTCCTAGGTCTTCCTGAACTCCAGCTGGCTGGTTAAAGTAAACTCTGCTGGCTCAGACTCCTCTCCAAGGTCACGGATTCAAACTCGCTTCTCTCAGCTTCTGACTGAATTGCTCGGCTTGGCCTCAAATGAACTCTGGCAATCAGTTTTATTCTCCTGGCTCCTTTTGTCTTCACCACCTGCCTCTGTAAAACTCCAGGTAAAAACTGCCTCTGAACTCCCTGAACTGAGTTGCCACCAACTCGGCTCCCCTGCATTGCCTTTCAGCTCCCCTGTACTGAACTCAGTGACTCTCTAACTGTGCTGTTCTTATAAGAGTTGGGCATATCCTATCTCTGACTCATTCTGTCAAATCTCTCTCTGATTCATAACTTTGCCCCTCAATTAGATATCACTTTCAGACATCCCTTCTTCTACCAATTAATCTCATCATATTTGGGATTAAAGGTGTGTACTAAGGGCTTGTCTGTTTCAGTCAGAGGGATTAAAGGTATATAAGGCTGAGCCATACCACAAGTAGAAACAGGTTTTTCCAGTAGACACAATCTTGGGGTTCACAGTGTGATCAGATACCTGCAGCAGCAGGTTTTCTCCTCCTACCATGTGGGTCTTGGGACTCTAACTCAGGTTGTTGAGTTTGGGAGCAGCTGCTTTTACCAACTGAGCCAACTTGCTGTCCCTAAGTTGAAAGTTTTTCAATAGAACATCTCTGGACATCTGAGATTTGAAGGAAGAGTCATGTATACAAACACCCATCCCATACAGCCATACATACCACCTCTGCAACAATTTTTAAGATATTTTAGAATGCGATAGCAAAGAGCATCAATGTAGAAATGTGTATATAGATGAGCTTGTTTGCAAGATGGTATTGAAGGTATATTTTTAGACATTCAAATGAATTTTCCATTTGATAACTTGTAGGTTTGCAGTACAGTTTACATGCAAGTTAATTTTTGCAATCCTTACTGTTTTTGACTTCCTTACCATAACAAGGGCAGTTGAGCATTTGTTTTGCAAGTTGTCCTCATCACCAGCACTTGTCTAAGCAGCTGTGCAGGGGTTGCCCCTTTCTCCTTCAGTGCCTTAGAGTCTGAGCTGGTTACATCATCGTTGGTACCATGCCATGCTATAGCCAAACCCCAAAGAGTTGCCTTCTGATTAAGGCAGTTACTTGTCATCTGTAGTTACTTGTCATCTGTAGTTACTTGTCATCTGTATATGGCTGTCAGTTGACTTCCCTAAGTACACCAATACCTGACTCCTTGTTTTTTTTTTTTTAATTAAAAATGTTCTTAATTGCAAACATCTCATAACATCCTTATTTTCTTGTGAAACTAAATATATCTGTGACTCTTTAGTCTGAGTGTTTCTTCTGTAATTGAATTAGAACTTTAGAAAATTGCTTGAATCTGTATGCCATGTTGATCTGGAACTCTCCTGACAGACTCATCTGATAGCTAAGCTGTGTGCAGTTTCCTTCTGCATCCCATACTGTTTTTACATCTATTATCATCACAGAGGTCTCTCAGCATCAGCAACACTTCTCCCAATATATTTGACTATTTAGTAGTTACACTGTACATAGTTGGGGTCCTATTGGAACGCAAACAAAACATGCAAAGCTAGGGGCAGTGGCAAATGCAGTTGGCCCTACCAACCCTGAAGAGTTCTTGGAAGCATCCATATTCACCTCTTCCCCCTTTCCCTTCCTTTATTTTTCAATTCTATAGTTTTTATCTTTAATGGCAAATTAGAATTTTTTTTCATTGAATTCAACATAACCTTTTTAGCTCAGCCTTAACAGTGCCTTAACTTAACAGGCACTAAGTGGGAAATAGACTCAGGATGGCTTTGGTAGATGCCAGGAAATCCCTCCTTAAATAAAACGTGTTTTAAGTTACTGTTGGGCTAAGAGCAGGCAGAAACAACCCAGGGTTTGGAGGGGGAGAAGATTTTTTTATTGTATGTGCATGGGTGTTTTGTCTGTATACCATGTGCATGCAGTACCACTGGAGGCCAGCAGAGGGCATCGGATTCCCTGGAACTTGAGTTACAACAGGGGGTTGCTGGGACTTGAACCCAGGACCTCTCTTCACCCCATGGAAGCCTTTTTACTATGGCAAACGAGTTCTACCAGAAACCTTCAGCAAACATTCAGGCTCAAGTGACAGTCCAGGCAGTGCTGCTAGGACTCGACTAACTGAGAAATGTCAGGAAAACACCGTAGACATTTCAGGCAGGGTGATAATGGAGGCAACATCCCGAAGTATCAATTGAAGAGTTATTACTGATAGGTAATTTTGAGTAGTTCCCCCATGGAAACCTGTAACTTTCTACTAGTGTTGGCCAGTGGGAAATTTAAAATAACCCACAACAGAAATATGAACTATATGCTACAGAAATGAGCTGGAAGTAAGGAATAGCCACATAAAAGAAATGACATATTTTAATGAAGAATATGAAATACTTGAGTAAACAAAACAACCTATATTTCTGTCTATTAAAAATTGATGGTCTATATGTCAGTTTGTTTCAAGTGGATTATTCAATGTACATTTTAATTGTTTTAATATTGACTATGGGTTAAAAGTTGAAAATAACAGCTTATGGAAAGTTGAAGTGTCTCAGGGATTAAGAGCTCTTGCTGCTTTTGAAGAGGACCTGCAGTCTGTTGCCAGCACCCACAGTGTGGCTCACAGCTGCTTGGAACTCCTGTTTCAAGGGATCCATGCATCACCCGGCCTCTGCGGAACCCAGCACACAAGCCACAGACACACATGCAGGCAAATTCACACACAGAACTCAGTCTTGAAGGAAGTCCTGAGTAGGTGATGTGTGGCAGATGGGCACATCAATGTGTCAAGAGACGGAGCCTGCTCTTGGGTTGTTGTGCATCTTAAAAACCTGACTGGTGTCATCCAGTAAAGAGAGAGCAAAGGAGTAAAGCTACTCATCTCTGCCTTAGCAGCAGTCCTCGGGAACTGTTCTCTATCCTGTTTAAAGGGGCCATATGAACTTCCTGGTAGCTACCAGGAGGAGTAAGGCTTCAGATGGAAGGTCAGGGGTTCTGTCAGTCTGGGGAGATGAATGAACACCACATAGGGCACCAAAGACATCATATGGTTTCACCCAAGTCTAGTGAACCAGTGAGTTTTGGGGGGGTGACTCACCAGAGCATAACTCAAAGGCAGCTGCATCACTAGAAAGCCTACCCCAGCATGGGGACCATCCCAGGAGCTTCCTGCACAGCCTGCTGGCAGTGTGATCCAGCAAGAGTGTCCTTCCCAGCAACTGTTTATTGTTGAGAACCCTGGGGCCTTGTGAATGTTGTGGGATTCTGAGCCTCCTGAATTCCCACTCTGGAGAAGGGATGCTTCTTGCTACCCAAGAAATTCTATAGAAAGGGTAGACATCAGTGCCATTTAGATTAATGCAGCTGCATCTGGTTCAGGAAGTTGTGTCCAAAGACGGTTTACAAAACAGTGAGGACAAGGTAGCTTGCATTCCATATTAGGAAACAGTACAGTAAGAACTTAGATATACATCATTTGTGGACGATAACCTAGGAAGGAGCTAGAGATACTGGGGAAAAGACAGATACCAATATCACCCAATGCACATAAATTTCAAGTACATTGAGGGGCAGACAACAGTATTAAGGTTTAGAAAAGTCTTTGGAATAAAGACTCATATGATACACATCCCAGAAGTCTTAAGCAAATAGTGACATATTTGGTACATAAAATAAGTAAAACAAACAAACAAACACCCTGAGCAATGTGGTCTACAGCTGTAACCTAGCATTTTGGGATGCTGAGGCAGGAGGAATATGAGTGTAAGCCTAGTCTCTGAGTGTGAGTTTAGCCGAAGGGTGGTGGGGCTTGGGGACACTGGAGGGTGGTATAAGAAGCCATAGCAAAATGGAAGCATGACAGATGGAATGTCCATAAATGCATGCCCATGGCAAAGGTGCAGTAAGCCAATAACTCAAGTTATCCCAAAGATTTGCCATGGCTTTTCTTGGTGAAGAAATGTCCTTTCTAAGACATTTGGATGTTCACAGCAAAACCTAACCAACCAGTAGTTGTGTCTTTTAAGAGCCACACATTTGCTGAATGGTAATGTCCGAAGTACTAGTGAAGGAGAGGCAATCGCTTCTTCTAAAATGTACTGCGGCTGTCTGGAAGCTAATGCTGCTTTTGTTCTTACAGGAAGATGTCTCAAAGATGTTCATAAAACAACTTTACCTCATAATCAATGTCAGGATGCTTCCCGGCATCAGAAATGACTGTTTGTGGCGGGGAACTGCTTTGGTCTGTGAGGCTGGCCTTCATGGCATTCCTGGTAGTGACAAAAAATTTGGAAAAACCCATGTACTCATCAGTAAGTGTAATGGTTAAATGATGGGACAGGTACCATAAGTGCATGCTCTGTAGCCATCATAAAGAGCCTGCATATGCTGACTTGGGAAAGAAAAAGCAAATTACATATTAGACTCCTATTTGGCAAAGTCTCTATATGTATTAAATACACAAAGTCCACGCTATTTGTATAATGGCCTGTAAGGATAGTTTATTCCCAGGAAAGATGTCTGAAAGGAAAGACAAATAGTGTGCACTTCTAAGGAGGGACTGTACATTTGGATGGGGGAATTTTTTTCTCCAAATCTGTTATTTTTGGTTTTATTTTGAAAGGATATGGACTGGCTGGCTTTATGTGTCAGCGAGTCATCAGAGAGGAAGGAGCCTCAGTTGAGGAAATGCTCCTATGAGATTTAGCTGTAATGCGTTTTCTCAATTAGTGTTCAAGGCGGGAGGGCCCAGCCTCTGGGCTGGTGGTCCTGAGTTCTGTAAGAAAGCAGGCTGAGCAAGCCAGGGGAAGCAAGCCAGGAAGCAGCATCCTCCATGGCCTCTGCATCAGCTCCTGCCTCCAGGCTTCTGCCCTGTGTGAGCTCCTGCCCTGACTTCCTTCAGTGGTGAACAGCAATGTAGAAGTGTAAGTCAGATAAACCCTTTCCTCCCCAACTTACTTTTGTTCACAATGTTTCTTCACAGCAATAGAAACCCTAAGACCGGATATAATACTGTGTTACTGTGTAAATGTTTAAAAGTATTGAAAACAGAATTCCATGTGTAAAATAGAATTTCATGACTTAGATATGACATTTCTAACGGTTTTTTTTGTATATTTCCTCATATGATCCCTTATATATTTGTTGATTATTTCTAGACAGAAGATAGATGTTTGATACAGCTCCTTGAGGTAAGAAAAACAGAACTGAAGGGTTAGGAGGAAGATGCTAAATTGGCTTGGAAGCATGTAAAGTAGGTTTTGCCCCTGGGATGTTGTGCTGTTGAGTGGTTGGATATGTGTTCCTGGCTTGAAGAGTGCATGGTCAGCAGTAGCCATCCTTCTCTTTGAAGTGGTAATGAGATTTCTCTTGATGGTGCCGAGTAACAGTTTATTGGCCTGGGGATTCGCAGATCTTCCATTCCTGCCATGCCTGGCTTTGCCAGTGTATGGTTTTCTCTCAGCTCAGGAAAGGCCTTTAAGCAAACACCTTAATTTCTCATCTGTGAGGTGAAGGTAACATTGGCTTCCCTCACGGGATTACTCCACGGGATAAGTGGCCGCGAGGAAGTGCTCTCGATTGAGGCGCTGGCTGCTTTGATTTTCCTGCTGTTACCTGAAGTCAGACTTACTTGTTTGTTTATCAGTGACAGAAGCAAATCAAATGTTACTGTAGACATTTAGGTTTAAATATTCCTTACTTTGAATTACCTTTTAAACATGGTTTTATGGCATACATTAATTATACATAAGGATTGGTTTCATTATGGTATTCTATACATGCAATATTTAATGTATTTTAATTCTATGCATCCAGTTACCCTCCCATTTCCCCACCATTAAGTCTCTTCCTCTTCCCAGACAGTCACCCTTCAACCCTTGTCCTTTCGAGTCTCTCTGTGTGGCCCTTACGGTTTCATTAGGTTCTTTACAGGGGCATGGGTATCTTACTTGTAGCTGTACTACTGAAAAGAAATCGGCTTAGTCTTGAGTTTTCATAACCTACTTTTATAATTATCTTGTATGTACTCTCTTCCCAAGGTTTGTGTAGGCTTTTGGTCCAAACTAACGAAATCAAGGCACCGTTTAACCCCAGTTATTAATGCTCTTTCTTCTTTGGCTTCAAAGATCTTCATCTAACAGGCATATCAATAACTGTTTATGGCAGCGTGGCTGCCCACAAAGGGTTAAACCATTCTTCTCAGCTGGGACTTGAATTGCTTGTCAGTCTGAGGTCATTGTCACTATTAAATGACAGATGTTTTCCTGAAAATCCCAGTATCCCTTCTGGTGGCATAAAGTTCAGTGTTTGCAGCAACGGGGTGGTGTTCTTTAATAACTGTTAAATTTATTCTTTAGAGATTTGCAGAGGTGCCCTATTGCTTCTGGAGGACCCCCTCGACACCTCCGTCTGCATTTTCTTTTTGCATAATGCCTACAATTTAGAGTCACCAGGCTCCCTGCTGCGTAGCTCCTGCATCCTTGCTTCAGTATAACCCAAGCGCTCATAAATCTCCCCCTTTTCCAGTAGCTTTCCGCAGCAGCTGGGGTACGGCAGTGATGTCCCTGTCCCATAATTCCAGACAGCCCTGGGGTGAGCAGACATACCAATCCAAAGCCACTACGTCAGATAAAGCGGTGCTGTTTGCACAACTCAGCATCCTCAAGAGGAAATCATGTAATACTCCCGATTTGTATTCTGCATAAAACTCCTCTTACAAGTTATAAAATTCCTATAGGGAACACGTGTATCCCGCCGAAGGCCACAGAACATATGATTGGTGTCATTGTAAACTCAGAAGGATGGGATAAACCTTTTCCTTGTTACGAGCTGAAAGCTTAAAAAAAAAAAAAAAACAACTCACAGTTTAGAGTTAAATATGATGTTTTTCGGTTTGGAATGGTAACTGGATAATGCTTTCCCGAGACCCTGGACTTACTATGTAATATTAAGGAATGTGGCTGATTAATGTATTTGAGGTTTATGTGTAAAACTTCACTTGTGGTCATTACAAGTTGTATTTGTATTTCATTGATCTTTAGTTGAAGAACATAATTGAATGGTTACTCTGTTCCTATTAATTGCATTGGAGAGACCTTGAGTAAACAGTGTGTTTGTGTTTCTGACTTTAAAAATATGTGTGTGTGCTAGAGTGTGTGCCTGAGATGAAGCTATCCACGAGGGCCAGAAGAGGGCATTGGATCTCCTGAAGATGGAGTTCTGGGGGTTGTGAGCTGCCACCTGAAGCCCTGGGAATTGAACTCAGGACCTCTGGAAGAGCAGTCAGTGCTCTTAACTGCTGAGCCATCTCTCCAGCCCCAGGATGAATCCTCAACCATTGAGCCTTCTCTCTCTGGTTCTTCATTCTGGTGCAGGGAGTCTTAGTCTTAGCGCTATGGACATTTTAAACTGGATAATTCTTTGTTGTGAGGGCCTGTCCTATGCAGTGTAGGCTCGTTAGCAGTAATCTTGGACTCTATCTTACCAAGTCCTGGAGTAGAGAGTCAGTTACAACAATTGGAAGTAGATTCAGACATTGCCAAATGCCCTTAGGAGGCAGAATCACTCCTAGTTGAGAACCACTGGTCTAGATAAAAAAAACAATATGAAATTTGAACTTTGTCTGTATAAAGGTGTTATGACTGCCTAGTACAGAATCGAAATGAAGAAACGTCTCTGACTCAGATTGTCCAGAGTGAGCATCTTGGGGTTCCCTAACTTCTTCCTCTTGCAAGAACTCCTGAGGCCCCAGTGCCTGGTTAGCTTGTCAGAGCATGCACAAAGATGCAGCAGAGCAGGCACAGCCGTACGGCACACGTTTCTTCATGCACCGACTCTTGCTTCCCCAAAAGGTCTGTATCTCACCTCCTTTCTGCCTCCAGCTTCTAGCACTGGGAATGCCACCTATGCATTCCCCCAAATGAGCCTGATGTTACAGATCCTTTTCTTAGATGTATCTATCTGTTGTTGCATTGAGTTTATTCTGAATGCTCACTCTGTGTACAAGGTGTTAAGGAGATCAGAAGCCAGGGACAAAGCAGACAATCCTTGGCTTGGGAATCGTAAAGGCAAGAGGCAGCCATGACTCAGGAGCTACCCAGGTGTGCCTGGCATTCCACATTAGGGCAAAACAAAGCAAAGCCATGTTCCGTGGGCTCCTTGGGTTTCCCTTTCCCTTCAGAGACCCCAGTTTCTTCCAGTCTTATCCTTAGTGTTACTGGGTTGTCCTTAGGAACTATTGAGAGAACATGTCTCCTACAGCTGGTCTCTCTAACCACATAGTTTCAGAAGAACCAAAGGACTCACATTGCAGGAAACTGGATTTGAGGAAGAAAACCCAGTATATGATAATCCTGTCCCCTCAGATACAAATGTATCCCTGTTCCATCAGAAATCAACCAAAGACAGGCAGGCAGAATTCTCCTCTCTGGTGGTCCGTTCACTGACTCAAGCTAGGTTTTCTTCTGAGAAGTTCCCACCCTCCCATCTTTCTGCGTAGGATGGACGTGGCACCTGTATTTGGCTCGTGAGCACTTGCTCATACTGAATGCATCTGGATGGACACAGGCCTCCTGTTTGCCTTTCTTTGGTACCACACTTGTTGGTAGTTTAGGTGTGTGCCCTTTTGACCTTGCCCTCTGCCATGCTTTCCCTTGGTCATGGGGTCACAGCTGTGCAGCCCACCTTGTGCCTCTTTGCCTCATGCCTACTTGATACACAGCGCTGGCATGACGGCACTCCTGCATCTGCTGTCACTTGCCACTATCTAGAATAATTTGATATTGTTTAATCACCTGTTTCTTTCACCAGGAATGTCAGCTCATGAGAGAAGGGGCTCTACCTTCACTCGGCACAGGCTTCTCAGCAGCTTATAATCCATGGACAGACTCCTGTGTGCTGCAAACCATCTCTAGATTGTTCAGAACACCCAATTTGAGGAATCTATTAGACTCTTGTTCAGGGAATAATAAAAAAAAAAACACCTGCCTGTTCAGTACAGAGTCAATCTTTTTTCAAAGGGTTTCACTACGGCAGGCTGGGTTCATGATGCAGGACTCACAGTATGAACCATACAAGTTGGAACATGATAGGTATCAGACTGGTATTCAAGAATAGGGATTATGTGTTGTTCGTTGTCCTGCTGTGCCCAGACTTAGTACATCTGTCGACACATTAGAACCTCAATAGATTTGCTCATTTGAGTCAGAGTGGTTAAGGAGAAAACATGCCAACTGAGTTAGGGAAGGTTATGTGGGAAGGTGGTGCGTGTGTGCGTGTGTGTGTGTGTGTGTGTGTACGCATGCGCGTGGGGGTAGGTGCAAGCATGTGTGCCTGTGCATACACCTGTGCATGTGTGCATGTGAGTGTGTGTTTGTGGTATATTGGGAGATGTAGTGATTTTGTCTATCCTATGCAGTATTTTATAGTGGTCACCAGGGGGCAGCAGACCCCCACTTTTCAAAGGTGATGCCGTGAGCCCTCTCCCACCCATCCCCCCTCCCCCCATATTCTATCGTTGAGGAAATACCTCCTTTTTTAAAGTTGGAGAGAATAATTTTGTATTCAAGTTTCTGTCTTGGGGCATGTGGATCTGAAACTTTACTTGGGAGAACATGTCTCTGACCTGGTTATGATGACTTCAACTAAGAAAAAAATTAAGATTCTGCCTACCGATCTGAAGCAATTGAGGTAGAGTTAGGACTCCAGTAGGAAACTTGTAGCCCCAACTAACTCCACCCTAAAGATTGGTGTTGTATAAAGAAAAGAGATAGGTGGGTAAAGGAATACATGGATCCACCCAGAACATTTGCCTCAGATGCTTGCAGCCCCGGCCTCCATCCCCAGGACTAAAGTCCACCACAGGTCCCCTGGAAGAGGCTGTCTGAGCACAGTTCACAGTCCCCGCTGCTGCCATTCCTGAGTATCTTCAGTCTCAATGGACTGCAGGAAAGCTGAGACGTGAAATGGCTTTCACAGCTCATAGTAACTTTGATTTCTTGGGGTTTATACAGAACCCACCATCCCAAGACCTCCGGTTCTTTCCAGTCTTTCCTGAATGATGCCAGAGGAGACAAGAGACCTCACGTGTGTGTGTGTGTGTGTGTGTGTGTAGGGGGGCTGAGAGGTATGACTCTGAAGGACCCATAGCATTGTCGGCCCCAGAAGAAGGAAATGGGCCAAAATAAGACTTCCGAGAAGTTTTCATTCCTTCACCGTGGTCTCTCTGTTCTGGACAGGGCCATAAGCTTGGCCAGGAGGAGAGGGAAGGCAGGCTGAGGGCGGCTTTGATAGTGATGATCCGGCAGAGGAGACCACACTGCCCATGTCATGACCCTCCCCAGAGGTGACTCAAGCTGAGAACTGTTAAAATAAATTTCTCCTGTCTACTAGACTTTTCAATATCTGATTCAAGACAATTTTTTATGCCCTCAAATGACCTGAACACACATCTTTTCCCACTTGGTGCCGTGTTAACTCTTACTGTGTTTGACCATCTGATAGTCCTACTGATAGGGACTCTTATCATCCTGTTCGCATGTAAAACAGCTAATGTTCAAAGCTTAACGTTTTCTGGGTTTCTACGACGGTTAGAAGTAGCATAATTTGAACATGTGGTTTTATTCTTGTCTTCAGTAGGTACCCTTTCCTTTTCCTACTGGATATTTCCTATTCCTACTGAATAGGCCTTGCCAGGGTTCGCGCTTCTGTGACAGCTCAGGCCTGGCAGTTCACACAGTCCAACTCAAGTGCGTGGTTCAGCTTTCATTCTTGTTTTTCAACTGTGTGCATGTATGTGAGTGCGTGCAGGGTGTGTGCATATGTAAGTGTGCATGTGTAGATGTGTGCATTAGTGTGAGTTATGTGAGTGCACATGACTGTATGACCGTATGTTATGTGTGTATGTGCAGGGTATGTGTGGTTGTGTGCATGAATGAATGTATGTGTGCAGGGTGTGTGTGTGTACATGCAAGTGTACACGTGTATATGTGAAAGGACATGTATATGCATGTGTGTGTGTGAGTGAATGTGTATGTGAGTCATGTGTGTATGTGTGTGTGAGCGTGACTATGTGTGACTGTGTGTGTATGTGTACAGGTTTACTTTGCTGTCTTGGTTTCAGAAGGTTCAGTTCATCACGGCAGGGACAACATTGACTTGCATCGTGGTGGCTGAGGAGCACAGTGGGGTGACAGAAAAGGACATGCCACATGCACTCTATGGCTTTACCCACTAGACCTCCCTGAGGTTTTCAGCATCTTCCACAACATTGCTACCACCTGGGTGTTAGCCCCTAACAATGAGCCTTTGGGGGGGGGGGGCTCCTTGTAACCAAACCCAAACACGCACTTTGCCTGTTTAGTCTGCCAGAACATGTTTGTGTTTCTCTTGGCAAACTCATCTGGCAAGTGTTGATGGAGCAGAGACCTTTTCCTGTCAGTGTGTTCCTGCTATCCTTTCCCTTGGGAGCAGAGTCAAGATGGTGGTGCAGCTTGGATCGGACAGTTGTCAGGGAGGAAGGGAGCTTCCAGGCCTACTGTGCTGGGCCGTCTCAGAGGAGTGAAGCAAGTTACTAAAGAAGGCCCTCCAGCGCCCGCCCGGAGTGAAAGCTCAGGATTGGATTCTTGTTTAGGGTTCTAGCTGTCATTCGGACCTCGGTAGCCTTTACATGTGTGATGACTGAGACCTTCCCGGGTATATTCATGGTCATCTGAATCTCACAACAGCGCCAGGAGGGTGGAGCTCAACGTGGATAGTTGCTCTAGAACGAAGGCAGCACCGACTGGCGGCAAAAAGAAAAGAAAAACCTGCTGGACTCTGTGGGGAGCTTAAGCAGGTAAAGTACCGAAATCAAACGGTGCGGTCAGATCTCAAAACTAGGAATTTTGGGCGGGGCGGTGGTGGCGCACACCTTTAATCCCACACTTGGGAGGCAGAGGCAGGTGGATTTCTGAGTTCGAGGCCAACCTGGTCTACAGAGTGAGTTCCAAGACAGCCAGGGCTATACAGAGAAACCCTGTCTCGAAAAACAAACAAACAAACAAACAAACAAACAAACAACTAGGAATTCTGATAGGAGATGCTGTGCACACATGGTTCTCGATTTTCTCATCTACATCTCTTGGACACTTGAGAATCGACTCCATAGCTCCTTTGAATACCGAGACTATTGTCTTAGCTATAGTGCTTAATCCTGAACTGCTTCGGAGGGAAGCCACACTCCGCACCACAGGCGTGTGTCTGAACATGCCCGCCTGTTCCCTCTCAGAAGATTATATTTTATAACCAAGCGGAAGCATTCCCGAAGTGCCCCAAGCCTGCTTGCACTCAACATGGAAGCTGTGAGAGATTCCTGAAGAAGGTTCCTGTGAGCTGGAGGGTTAGCTGAGTGGTGGAGCGCCTGCTTAGAATGCACTGTGTGTCCTCTGGGCTGTGGGGCAAGGAGGAAGAATACTGAGTCTAAGGAAAGGCTAGAAAGATTGTGGCAAATCCCAGAGAAAGGGCTGTTGATGAGCCCCTGAGGGGAAGCAGTGGTGGCCAGAGCAAGAGAGGTCTGTGTACAGTTCACGGAGCAGCGGACAGACCTTATTAATTCTGCAACTGTCCTTTTGCACCTCACTGCCCTGAGCAGCAATTGACTGGTACTGTCTGCCATCAAAGAATGGTTGTAGCAGAGTGCTAATTGGTGGGACCAGGGAAGTGACCTCAGGTTGTGCCTGAGACAGGGTTGGAGTGACCTCAGATTGTACCTGAGACAGGGGAGTGATCTCAGGTTGTACCTGAGACAGGGGAGTGACCTCAGGTTGTACCTAAGACAGGGGGAGTGACCTCAGATTGTACTTAGGTACCCAGGAAGTGACTGTAGGTTGTACATGAGACAGGGGAGTGACCTCAGATTGTACTTAGGGACCCAGGAAGTGACAGTAGGTTGTACCTGAGACAGCTGGGGAGGAGGCATGAGCAGATAAGCACCAGATGTCTTCATGCCACCCCACACCACAATAGCTTCTGATACTAAAGGGTGAGGTCTGTACTGAGGCGACCTTACCTGATGCACGAAACGCCACTGGGAAGTGGTCAGCTCTGGACTGTAATGCTAAGCACTGTCCACTAGGTGGCAGCTTCCCCACTTAAGGTCCCTAAACTAAGGGGAAGAAATGTTTCTTTCTCCATGGAACAGAGCATTCTCCAGGGGCAGATTTCCTATGGGAAGAAAACACTAGAGAACAGAAAGATGACTCTTCCATAAAGTCAACAGTGTACACCAGAGGGAGCGGAATGATACAAGGAAGAGACAAGTGCACACCCGAAGGGCCCTGGAGGTGGATGGAGTGTGTTGGAGCCACAAGCGGTGCAGAAAAGCTAAGGAGAACTTGCTGCAAACACAGAAAATTAAAACTGTAAAATTAAGAATTTAATAACTGAGTACCAGACTGAGATAATCAGTGGAATTTAAGTCTAGAGAAGAAACTCTTGTGTGGCGTGAGAGGTGCCTCAGCAGTTTATAGTGCACTGTTACTGCAGAGGACCCAAGTTTGAATCCCAGCACCAACACCTGGAAGCTCACAGCCCTATGTAACACCAGCTTCAGGAGACCTAACGCCTCTAGCTTTGCTGGGCACCTGCACTTAAGTGTACACAAAGAAACACATATACACAATTGAGGCTGGAGAGGATGATTCTGGCTAAGAGCATGTACTGCTCTTATAGGAGACCCAGTTTGGTCCCAGTGCCCACATGGCAGCTCACAACTGCATGTAACTCTGGTTCTAAGGGATCTGGCATCCTCCTCTAGACTCCAGGGGCACCAGCATTTTCAGGTACACACACACACACAGATATGAATAATTAAAAATAAACCTTTAAACAGAAGATAGAATGAAGAAAATAGATATTATGTTAAAAATAGCAATGAAGCTGGGTGGTGGTGGCACATACCTTTAATCCCAGCACTCGGGAGGCAGAGGCAGGTGGATTTCTGAGTTTGAGGCCAGCCTGGTCTATAGAGTGAGTTCCAGGACAGCCAGGGCTATACAGAGAAACCCTGTCTCGAAAAACCAAACCAAACCAAACCAAACCAAAAAAATAGCAATGAGGGCCAGGCATGGTGGTGTATGCCTTAAATCCCAGCACTGAAGCGGCAGACACAGGAAGGTCTCTGAATTTGAAGCCAGCCTAGCCTACATAGCATGTTTCAGTCAGTGAGCGCTAGTTAGTGAGACCCTGCCTCAAAAAAAAAAAAAAAAAAAAAAAAGAAAAAAAAAAAAAAAGAAAAACAACCCAGCAAAAACAACAACAACAAAAACCAAATCAAACCAAAAAAGTAATGAGATAGTAATATATATCTTCTGAGAACTAAGCAAAGCAAATAGATCAATGAAAGCAACAGTCTCAAACTAACACATATGTGTGAATATGCCACCAGTGTACCTGGATCCTCAGCAGAGAGTACAAACCTCTTTAGTGAGGACAGATATCACAAGCTTCATGAGAGTCTGGGCGTAAAAGTATCTTTTATTCACCTTATATAATTATTGTCTTAAAGAGTTACTGCTGAATATGCTCACCCTTTCTAGTTCTTTCTAAACTCTGGCAGGGCTGGTTCAACTCAACTGTTCTGGCTCAAACTCCTCTCCAAGCTGACTGATTCAAGCAGGTTTCTCTCAGCTTCTCACTGAGTTGCTCTGCTTGGCCTCAAATAACTCTGGCAATTTGTTCTAATTTTCTGGTTCCTTCTCATTCTCTGACTTCAGCTGCCCCTGCTGCCCTGCATGGAACTGCATGAACTCATGACTGAACTCAGCTCCACTGCACTGCACTCACTGCACCACACTGCACTCACTGCATGCATGAACTCACTGTGCTGCATGCACTCACTGCACTGACTGCACTCACCACACTGCACTCAATGCACCAACTGTACTGCCTGCACTGCATGCACTGACTGCACCACATGCAATCACTGCACCGCATGCATTCACTGCACTGCATGCACTCACTGCACTACCTCCACTGCCTCTACTGTACTCACTGCACTGTACCCACTGCTCTCACTGCACTGCACCCACTGCATGCATGAACTCACTGCACTGACTGCACTCACTATATGCACTGCACTTGCTGCACTGCACTGCATCCACTGCATGTGTGAACTCACTGCACTGTACTCACTGCATGCATGAACTCACTGCACTGACTGCACTCACTATATGCACTGCACTTGCTGCACTGCACTGCATCCACTGCATGTGTGAACTCACTGCACTGTACTCGCTGCACGCACTGCACTGCACCCACTGCATGCATGAACTCACTGCACTGATTGCACTCGCTATATGCACTGCACTTGCTGCATTGCACTGAACCCACTGCATGTGTGAACTCACTGCACTGTACTTACTCCATGCACTGCACCCACTGCATTCATAAACTCACTGCACTGATTGCGCTCACTATATACACTGCACTTGCTGCACTGCACTGCACCCACTGCAAATGTGAACTCACTGCACTGTACTCACTGCACTCACTGCACTGACTGCACTTACTGCACTGACTGCACTCCCTATACTGACTGCACTCACTACAATCACTACACTGACTGCACTGACTGCACTCACCACACTGCACTGACTGTACTGCATGCACTGACTGTACTGCATGCACTGACTACACTGCACGCATTCACTGCACTGCATGCATTCACTGCCCTCACTGCACTGTGCTGCCTCCACTGCACTCACTGACTGCACTCACTGACTGACTGTACTGTACTCACTACACTGACTCCCAATTCCCTGACTCTCCCTGAGCTGCTCTTAAGCCTCCCTTTCCTGTCTCTCCTCGAGAGAGTCAGGTGCATCCTACCTCTGACTCATTCTGTCAAATCTTTCTCTGATTCATCACTTTGTCTGCTATTCAATTAGACATCACTTTCAAACATGGTGGCTTCCTTCTACAAACTAATTTTACCTTCATTGTTTGGGATTAAAGATGTATACTAAGGGTGCATCTGTGCCCCCAGCAGAGGGATGAAGGGTGTGTGGCACATCTGCATTCCAGCTGGATCATGAAGACCTAAATCTTTGGATGTGTCCTTTGCCAGAGAAGCCATGTTGTCAGATTAAAATTTATCTACCTCTGGGGGTGAAGCATGGCAGAGCATTTGCCTAGCATGTGCAGGGCCTCATGTTTAATGTCACACCAAACACCAAGACTTAGTAAAGGTCAAACAACACCATGTAGGCTATGTTCTCTGACTACGACTACACTGTAATAAAAACACAAAATCGTTTTTTACCTGAAAACCACCAGAAAGGTAGATCAGAGTAGAACTTGTAAATGACATGGCAGAGGAAGACCCTGGTGGTGTTTCCATGGTGAAAATGAAACTGGGAGAGAAATTTGTAACTACAGAACATAGATAAGGTCTAATAAGCTAATAGCTCAACTCATATTTGGAAAGGATGACTTGAGTATGCTAAGAAAAAATAACCACAGGAAAGGAAATTAAAAATAAACTCAGGGGCAAAATTAATAAACGATGTAATTCCTCCTAATAAGCCAATGTAAAGGTCCTTGGAAACTTTTAGTACCACGAGCAGCAACAACCAGTGCTTGTATCATGTTTCTATGGTTACACTTGTATTATGCTTGTATATTGTTTTAAACTCCTTCCATCCATTAGTATTTTATCCCTATGATAATTCAATAAAGTGTACAGTGGTCTCAGCACTGTACCAAGAAGACAGAACAAAAGAGGTTAACATTTTCAAAGGACAGAAGACAGAGCTCAGAAACAACTCATTTTAGATGAGTACCATAAACAAATGTTTATCAAAATGTTGAAAAAGGAAAAGGCTAAGTTTCCAGAAGAGTATAAAATGTCAGATTTATTTCAAGAAGACATAGAAAACTTGGGCCAGGCAAGGTAGCACACACTTTTAATTCCAGCTTTTGGGAGCTAGAGCTCTGTGAGTTTGAGGCCAGTCTGGTCTGCATAGCGAGTTGCAGGACAGCCAGGGCTACATAACAGAGAGGCCCTGTCTAAAAACAAACAAATGGAAAATGAAAAAAAAAAAACCTGAGAAGATATAGAAAACGTGACCAATAAGTACTATGATATAATGACAACCACTTAAGAATTTAGGCCCCACACTGAGGCAGATTTACAGGTGACTCTCATTAGGTTTTCAGAGTCAAGAACAACTTCATCTTAAACTGTTCAAAACTAAAAGTAAAATCAACGAGAACTGGCCATGAGCCTAGGAAGTGAGGAGCAATTCACATAAGACGAGATTGCTTTGAGACTAACAGCATTGATACAGAATCTGAACCCAGGCAGTACGGCAGAGCATGAGTTACAGATCTGCTTTGCTTATGAATGCAACTAAACACAACGAAGAGAGAACTAAATGAAATAGAAGCAAAAGTCCCCTGACACTACATATAGGATGACACATTATAGCCAAGTAAACTGCATCTGTGCAAGGCGGTGGGGTGACATCAGCGTCTGAAAGTGGAGATAGTCTGTTGCATTGAGAGACTAAAGGGTCTTCTATCTGGGTTGCCTTGTCTGGCCTCAGTGGGAGAGGATGTGCCCAGTTCTACAGAGGCTTGATGTGCCTCGGGAGGGGGCTGGGGAGTACCAAAGGGGGCCTCCACCCTCTCAGAGGAGAAGGAAATGGGGGGTGGGGGAAGGGTTGTGGTAGGGGAGCAGGAGCAGTGAGTGGGATGTAAAGTTAATAAATTTCCAAAAAGGGGGGTGGGAAGAGATAAAGGAGAAAAAATTTACTCATTATTTCCATGTGGAAATCACGATGCATCGTATCATATTTATCCCAAGAAACATCTCTGAAAACTGATGATGTAAGGGACACCAGACAAGGAAATTTTATTTTACTCAGTCTTTTTTTTTTTTTTTTTTTTTTTTTGAGACAGGGTTTCTCTGTGTAGCCCTGGCTGTCCTGGCACTCACTTTGTATACCAGGCTGGCCTCGAACTCAGAAATCCGCCTGCCTCTGCCTCCCGAGTGCTGGGATTAAAGGCATGTGCCACCACGCCCGGCTTATTTTACTCAGTCTTAAACACAGACAATATTCCTTAAAAAAAACAAACAAACCAGAAATCCATAAGGTTGATTATTTTAATAGTGATCCAACATTGTCCTGTATTTCTAGTCAGTATTACTCCGAGAAAAACAAAGAGAAATGATGTGTAAAGGGTGTGTGTATGTGGGAGGGAGACAGAGTAGTTGTTGTCTACAGATGGAGTAATTGTTAATAAAGAATTCCTAGCAGTGATCGGCAGTCTATTAGAGCTCACACAAGTTCCACAATATGAAACACAAGAACCACCCACAGGCCAATAGCATCCAGCTAAGAAAGGGTTACAATTATGTTACTCAGAGTAGCAAGGAGATGTAATGATGTAACAGATCTGAGAATTAAGCAATGTGGGAGACAACAAGATCAGAATAAATCAAGGGATAGCATGATGGATGGACTTGCACACATCAGAACACCCAAATCCCCTCTATTTGGAGATCCATGGTGCAGTTTGAGTTAAAATACAAATCCTTACTGGATGGTCTCAACAGCTCAAGAAACTGTTAAGAAAGCGTGTGTGGAGCAAATATTCCGGAAGGGCTGTATTTTTTGAGGTAATGTAAATGACAAGAAGGGACAAAGCTGCATCTTAATAAATCATGTGATGTGCTTCCCAGAGCAAATGGAAAAGAGAAAGAGACCAAAAAGCGGCAGGCGTCGATCTGTGGGTATAAGCAGCGCGCATAGATCTGTGGCTAGGTGGTGGCACTACGAGTGTGTGCGCGAGGCTGGGTAGAAAAGAATTGTTTTCCCTAATTTCTGGAGCGTTAATAACTGGCCCTCATATGGTTGGATTTGCAGTTTGGATCATATACTAAATTGAAAGGAAGATGCATTAGAGATCAAATGTGGCCAAGAGAGAATTTATTGTAAATACGGAGCAGGAAGCCATGGAATAACATTTACTGTACCTGTGGATTTTATTAATATCAATTTCAGGTATTTTCACTCTGCGTTAGGTTATGGCACTCACAACTTTGACTTTCTGGTAGTTATTAGATGCAGTAGATGCCTTCTCACTTGACCCTAACAGAACAGTTCATCGCTACATCACACATAGAAAAAGCTCAACAATGTCTCAATTATTCCCCTGTAATCCCACATCTTCTACGTGCTTAAGGATAATATTTTGAGCAGTGTAGGCTTTGTCAGACTGCAAGAGAGTTCCACAGCTCAGTAAGGTTTAGAAATTCTGAGAAGGGAGGGATGGCTTGGGGCCAGACTCTGCAGAGAGAGAAGTGGGGGGTGGGCACTGCCAAGGAGGCCTGGGGGTCAGGCCAGCATTGCAACGATTTGCGAGAGTGCTTGTGCTAAGTAAGGTAAGTCTGGAAGACGATGCTGGGTCATAGAGAACTGGCTAGAGGACCCAACTGTGGATGTGAGAATGAGGCGCCCAGCAGACATGGTAGAGCACCCGCAGTCCCGCTACTCCAGAAACTGTGGGAAAGAAAGCGTTCATGAGCTGGAGATCGGCCCATGTTGCAGCATGGAAAGACTCTGTCTTAAAAGGTAAAGAGAAGTAGACTGACTCCTCAGTGGTAAATGAGAAGGAAAGCTAGTTAAGAACACCAGGAAGAAAGCATGGCTGACCTGGACACACAGCTGAGTGAAAAGCCGTGGGGAGGGGCCACTAAGCCTGCAGTTGATGCCATTTCTGACTAGAAGTTAAGAAAGGCTATATCAGGGTCCTGTCAGCAAAATCTTGCTGGCATATGCAATAGTGTCTGGGTTTGGTGGTTGTACATGGGATGGATCACCGGGTGGGGCAGTCTCTGGATGGTTATTCCTTCAGTCTCTGCTCTGAACTTTGTCTCTGTAACTCCTTCCATGGATATTTTGTTCCCCATTCTAAGAAGGAACGAAGTATCCACACTTTGGTCTTCCTTCTTCCTGAGTTTCATGTGCTTTGCAAATTGTATCTTGGGTAGTCTAAGTTTCTGGGTTAATATCCACTTATCAGTCAGTGCATATCATATGTGTTCTTTTGTGATTGGGTTACCTCACTCACAATCATCTATTGGATAGAACACAGGGCCCCTAAAGAAGGAGCTAGAGAAAATACCCAAGGAGCTAAAGGGGTAGGCAACCCTATAGAAGAAACAACAATATGAACTAACCAGTACCCCCAGAACTGTGTCTCTAGTTGCATATGTAGCAGAGGATGGCCTAGTCGGCCATCAATGGGAGGAGAGGCCCTCAGTCTTGCGAAGATCATATGCCCCAGTACAGGGCCAGGAAGCAGGAGTGGGTGGGTTGGGGAGCAGGGTGGGAGGAGGGTATAGGGGACTCTCGGGAATAGCATTTGAAATGTAAATGAAGAAAATATCTAATAAAAAATAAAATCCTATGATAATCATCAAAAAAGAAAAAAAGAAGAAGCGGCACACACGTAGAGGACCCAGTGCCGGAGCTACTGTGTGCTACGGACTTGAGACATCCGAACAGCTGAAGAGAGATGAAACAGCTCAGAGCGGCTGTGAGGAGAGTTCAGGCTGGCAGCTACGGAGGACAGACGTGGGAATTTTCTTTTTGAAGCTACGCATTTCGTTTCTGTGGCAATACACAGTAGTTTACCTGGGCTGGTGAGATGGCTCAGTGGGTAAGAGTGTGTACCGCTCTTATAGAGAACCCGATTTGGTTCCTAGCACCCGTGCTGGGCAGTTCACAACTGCCTAGGACTTTAGCTCTTGGGGGATTACATCCAACATCTCTGATGTCTTTGGGCACTGAACTCATGTTCAACCTTCCCTTCATCCCCCCAAATACACATAATTAAAACTAACTGAATAATTGCCTTCAGTGGAGACATTGTTCTTTTATGTTGTTTTTTTAAAGCTTTTACTAAAACAAAAACAAAAACAAAAAAACAAGACCAACCAAACAAAGAAAACCCTTAGAATTTTTATGCCAGAGGCCCCTGAACTCTGGTTGTCTTCTCTTCATCCTCAGCTACACAGTGTCCAGGGAAGGGGAAGAACGGTAACTGAAGCTCCACTACTTTTCTATAAGGAAATACAGTTATTAACACACAGCAAAATTTATGTCTCTGATGTACTGAAAAATATTTCTCTTATTTGGAAATTTTGTTTATTTGTTTATTTATTTATTTGTTTATTTGTTTATTTATTTATTTATTTATTTATTTATTGGCTTTTCGAGACAGGGTTTCTCTGTGTAGCCCTGGCTGTCCTGGAACTCACTCTGTAGACCAGGCTGACCTTGAACTCAGAAATTCGCCCGCCTCTGCCTCCCAAGTGCTGGGATTAAAAGCGTGCGCCACCACACCTGGTGGAAATTTATCTTTTTTTTTTTTTTGATAGTGGGGAGCTGGTTAGTTTTTGTTAACTATTTTTATTTATTTATTTATTTATTTATTTATTTATGTATTTATTTATTATATGTAAGTACACTGTAGCTGTCTTCAGACACACCAGAAGAGGGAGTCAGATCTCATTACAGATGGTTGTGAGCCACCTGTGGTTGCTGGGATTTGAACTCTGGACCTTTGGAAGAGCAGTCGGGTGCTCTTACCCACTGAGCCATCTCACCAGCCCGGAAATTTATCTTTTAACTAAGATTAATAAAATTTATAAATTCAGGAAAGTGTATTTTAAAGCTTTACCTTTGGAAAATGTTCAACATGGACGCCACTGAGCTGAAACACTTGGGTTATTACTAAATTGCTGATTTTTTTTTTTAAAGAACTGTAGGCTGGGCTTGGTAGTGTATCCTGAAATCCTAGCGCTTGGGAGGTAGAAGAAGGATCAGGATTTCAAGGTTACCCTTGGCTACTTAATTAATTTGAGTATAGCCTGGGCTACATGGAGCTAATTCTAGGTACACTTAGCTAGAGAGCTATCCTACCTTTAACTTTTTCTTTTTACCGTCTTCTCCACAGAAGAAGGATGTTCAAGAGCTTGCTCAGAAATAATTAGTTAAATTAATTATTTAATAATAGTTTTTATTTTAAACGTAACCAAAAACATCTATAATACAAATTCCCACTCTAATTTATTCATTTTTAGAGAACATGACATGTTAAAATAGTTTGCTTAACATATAGGTACTGTTGTGTGTGCTTTTACTCTTTGAAAAGTGCCCTAAATGCTGCGGTGATCAAGGAAAAGGAAACAAAGAAGAATACAGAATGCCTTGAACCGGAAGCCACTGTCTACTTAAGTAAGGTTTTCCGTAAGAAGGACAAAGGTGTGTCAGTCTACCTGGAGACTAAAGTCACCAAGCTGGTGCATCAGCTGCTGTCCAGGGCCTTTGCTTAATAGTGAGCTCTTCAAAGTACTCAGTAGGGACTGGGGCAGGGGTGGGAGGGACATGGGGGGAAATCTGTGGTGAACATACTGTTCTTAGGCAGTTTCTCTGTCTTATTGTTGATGTTTTTGCTAACAGAAAAATGTCCCTGAATGCGATGAGTTTTGTTGTTGTTGTTGTTGTTGTTGTTGTTTGTTTTTAAAGAGCAAAAGTTCTTCCTAGAGAGATCTGGGGATGAACAGTGAAGCTGCTTCCAGTTAGACGGGTGCAGCGGGCTGTAGTGAGATCTTCCCCTTTCCTGAACCGGCTGTGAGTGATGGTGACTGTGTTGTGGGTTTTGTACATACCATAGCTCAGAATGGAGGGAGGGATTCACAAGGCAGATGCTAGGTGACAAAGTGCTGTCCTCAGTGGGAGTTTAAATGCATGGCGGTGGGGGTCTAGAGCAAGAGAGCCACAGTAAAAAACGGCATAGGGCAGGCAGATAATGCTTGGAAAGCCAACCTGTCTTGAATCTAGAATGCTTTGGTTTTTATCTAAGGGACATAAACAACAATTTCTTTTTAGGAAAAATGAATGGTTTTGCGCCCTTTATTAGTAAATTGGTGGTCTGTTCTTTAAAGCAAACAGTCTCTTTGGTAGATGTTAACAAAGTGAGAAAGGAGACATGGGAAAGATGAAGGGGTCATGACCCCTGTGATACTGAACTGTTAATTTAACTGATTGAAGCATTTAGTGAGGTATACTTGAAAATGCTTTGAACATGATGTAGACCCCTTTAAAGGGGTCACATGTTATCTTCTTTGCGTAATCCACCCAACAATCTTTTCTATGCCCAACATTTAGAAATAATATCTTATCTGTAATTTGCTCTTTTTCTATTTAAAATCAAAACTCTTTTTGGTTAAATTAGAAAATCCTGAGTTACTTTAAAGTATTTTGCTTTTCTGTGCTAACCCATTAAGTCCATACTTCTCATTTGTTTCTGTTCTGTCCTCTCCTCCCCTCCCCCCCTCCCTCTTCCTTTCCCTTCTCCTTCTTCCCTCCTCCTCCCCTCCTTCCCTCCCCACTTCCTCCCCTCCCCCTCTTTCTCCCCTTCTCCTATCCCCCCTCCCCTCCTCGCTTCCCTTCTCCTTTCCTCCCCCTTCCTCCCTTTCTACCCCTCCCCTTCTCTTCCCCTCTTCCTCTTCTCCTCCTTTCCTTCTTCTCCCCCTCCTCCTCTCCTCTCCTCTTCTCCTCCCCCTTTCCCCTCCTCCTCCTCCAACAGGTCTTACAATATAACCCAGGTTCATCTCGAATTTACCATCCTCCTGTCTCAATTTCTTGAGTGCTGGGATTATTTGTGTGCACTGGGCAAATTTTATTTTGTGATAAAAGGTACCTTATATTAGGTCACTAAGGATGCTCTGTAAACAATGATGGGCTTCTAATGGATCAGTCTCAACCTTCGCTAGTATTTATCTGTTCATTCATTTTACCCTGCACATAATTATCAAGTGGTTTCCACAACTATCCTTCTATTGAATCTTATAATAAAGATCAAAGTAGAGGAAATCTCTCTCTTCACGTGTGTGGGAAAAGGGGCACAGGCAGTGCTGGCTGGTAAGACATCAACTGGACACAAGCTAACATTTGAGAAGAGAAACTCAGTTGAGAAAAATGTCTCCATAAGACGGGGCTGGAGGCCAGCCTGTAGGGCCTTTTCTTAATTAGTGACTGATGGGAAAGGGAACAGCCCATTGTGATGGGATCATCCCTGGGCTGTGGTCCTGGGTTCTGTGAAAAAAGCAGGCTGAGCAAGCCCTGAGGAGCAAGTCAGTAAACAGCACTCCTCCCTGGCCTCTGCTTCAGCTGCTGCCTCCAGGTTTCTGCACTGCCTGATTCCTACCCTCATGGGTTTAGATGATAAACTGTTATGTGGAACTGTGAGTGAAATAGGCCTTTTCCTCCGAAACTTTCAGTCATGGCGTTTCATCTCAGCAATGCGAAGGGTACTTCTGTCTTAGTCAGGGCCGGTATTCCTGCACAAGACACCATGACCAAGAAGCAGTTGGGGAGGAAAGGGTTTATTCATCTTACATTTCCATATTGCTGTTGTTCACCAAAGGAAGTCAGGACAGGAACTCACACAGAGTGGGAACATGGAGGCAGGAGCAGATGCAGAAGCCATGGAGGGATGTTACTGGCTTGCTTCCCCTGGCTTGCTCAGCTTGCTCTCTTAGAGAAGCCAGGACTACCAGCCCAGGGATGGCACCACCCACAATAGGCCCTCCCACCATTGATCACTAATTAAGAAAATGCCTTACAGCTGGATCTCATGGAGGCATTTCCTCAAAGGAGGTGCCTCTCTCTGTGATAACTCCAGCTTGTTTCAAGTTGACACACAAAAACCAGCCAGTACACTTTTCTAAGACAAATTGGTATCAGCATAGTGGGGTGTTGCTGTGACAGCCCTGACCATGTTTTTGGGAGGATTGTGGAAGGACTTTGGAACTTTGGGCAAGAAGAGCCATTGAGTGTTGAGAGCTCGGTGGGATATTCTGTGGGAGCTTGGAAGGTAAGAGTGTTGAGAGCAGTGCAGACAATGGAGCCTGACTTGTGATGTTCCAGAGGAACTTTTGACTCACTTAAGGGCTTTGTTGGGGTCATTTGTTATTTTGAGTTGAGGACCTGTGGTTCTGGCTAGTTGGGGCTGAAGAATTAGCTGTGAATAACAAGAGGCCAGAAACACTGAACTTTATTGGACAGTGGATGATGATTACCTGGAGCTGGGAAGTTAGCAGTGATTCAGAAGAGACCAACGAACTTGGTAATGTGTAAGAACCAGCCATGTGGTTTTGAAGGTATGAAGAGATCACGGAGAGCAGCTGAGCTTGGCTGAGAGAGGCCAGAAGTGGCTGCTGGTGAGAGTGCAGCCCAACTGCAGCAGAGACTCAGCATATTGGAGATGTCAGTACCATGGGATGACCACCAAGAACAACAGCAGTGGAATGGAGCCAGCTGGAGCCTGGAAGACAGGCTATGTGTGCTGCTGAGGGTAGGCACAGAGAAGAGACCTAAGTTTTTTGAAGGAGCCCAGGAGAGGGTGAGTGGATCCCAGACATCAGTTATTTACACTGTTGTACTTTGTTTTTGCTTTGTTCAGATTGTAACTGCGCCCTGGTTCTTCCCTCTTGAAGTAAAACAATATTTAAGTTAATTTTGTTGTTTACAGGAGCCCACAGCTGACAGACTGTGAACTTTTAGAAGATTTTGGATTTTTAAGGAGACTATATATTTTGAAGAGATTGAACTTTCAATGTGTTTGAATTTATAAGAACATCTAAAGTTATTTATGTTTTATACTGTGATATTAATATTAACATGTCATTGTAAGGATAAATGAGAAAGGATTTGAAAATTAAAAAGTGATGTGTTTTGTGTGTAAGGTTGTCAAGGGGTCAGTTGTGCGGACTAAATTTATGTCTGCTTGACACAAGCTAGAGTCACCATAAGGCCAGGCTGTAGGCAAGCCTGTAGGGCATTTTCCTAAGAAGTAACTGATGCAGACGGGCCCAGCCCATTGTGGGTGGAGCCATCCTTGTGCTGTGGCCCTGGGTTCTATAAGAAAGCAGACTGAACAAGCCATGGGAAGCAAGCCAGTAAGCAGCACCCTCCATGGCCTCTGCATCAGCTCCTGCCTCCAGGTTCCTGCCCTGCTCGAGTTCCTGTCCTGGCTTCCATTGATGATGACCAGTACATTGGAAGCATGAGCTGAGCAAGCCCTTTCCCTTCATCTTCCTTTTGGTCACGGTGTTTCATCACCACAACAGTGACCCTAAGACACAGTCCTGTATGTGACTGTCTATGAATTGTTCATTACTGCAAAGGCAATGAACAGAGAGAGGCAGGAGAGAGAAGATGACTGCCGAGAAAGTCTCACTGCACAGCCCTTGGCCTTGAGCTTGCCACAGCCTTCTGAATGATGGGATTATACCATCCTTCGATAACAATTAATCTTCATAAAAATCCAATCTGATTATGTGTGATGGCTTGTATATGCTTGGCCTAGGGTAGTGGCACTATTAGAAGGTCTGTCCCTATTAGAGTAGGTGTGTCACTGTGGGTGTGGTCTTTAAGACCCTTATCCTAACTGCCTGGAAGCCAGTATTTTGCTAGCAGCCTTCAGATGAAGATGTAGAACTCTCAGCTCCTCCTGCACCATGCCTGCCTGGATGCTGCCATGTTCTTCCTTGATGATAATGGACTAAATCTCTGAACCTATAAGCCAGCCCCAATTAAATGTTGTCCTTATAAGATTTGCCTTGGTCATGGTGTCTGTTCACAGCAGTAATACCCTAACTAAGACATTATGCTTAAAATCTTTCATTCACTTTCTGTGACCTAAAGAATTAAGTCTACACTCCTTAAAATAGCTTTTAAGAAGCCATGTTTGTACCCTACTGTCTCACACTGTCAAAGTCAGCAACAAGTGTTATCTGAATGGATACAATTAAAAATGGTTAAAAAAAAACAACCCTGAACTTCCTTGCATTGATAAAATTTGTTGGTTCTGAAATGGATTTCCAAACATTTTATTAAAGGGAAAAAAAAAACCGCTTCCATCAATTTTGGAGCCCAGATGACATTAGAACTATATTTTTAATAGTTGAAAACACGGCTAGAATTTTGATGGAAATATCAGAAATGTCTATTTCTAGGAAGAGAGAATGTTACCTTTTTTGTGTGGTAGAGGTCTGCACTAAGGGTAAGGAAAAGCAGACTGACATTTGGTCATTATTTCTTATCAAGGATGTTTCGGTTGTAATGCTATTTGACAGCTATATTCTGGGTCTGACAGCATTGAACCGGCTTAATTCCCACTGAACAGCTCTAAATAGGCAGCGCTGCAATCAGTTAACAACCCCTGGAGGCAATAAAATCTCTCCTTTGAAGGAATACTCAAGGGGAAGAAATCTAAGATTTATAAAGGGCAGCAAGCATCCAAGAAAGGGGCAAAGTTTATGTGTGAGCCTATAATTGATGTTTCCTTTGTTGGAGAAGAAAGCTTGACGATGCTTTAAGAATGAATCTTTAACAAGTTCTAATTTTCACTAACAAGTGTGTTCAAGATGTGAAGGGGATCCATGGTTCTGAGGGTCTGTCTCTCCCAGCCAGCTGAGAACATTTGGAGAGGCCATCAAAGTATGAGGAAGAAACTTTAAAATTAATCTGGAAGGCTGTTGCCGAGCCTCTTTGATGTCTATGCCAGAGGGTCGCCATCACTACAGACTTGTTGATTAGACTTTATGGTCGTGGTGTATGTCCTTGTATGAAGAGGGATTCCAGCCCAGCCTAGTACCATCCTCATTCTAAATGAGCTTGGCGGCTCAACTTCTGTAGGTAGCAATTTAGCTAAATGAAGCACAAGCAGGAGTTACTTGGAGTCCTGGTTTGGGATCTCCACTCTCACTGTTACTAAACGTTTCTTTGTGCAGGGTATCACAGTGCCATACACAGTTTCCTCATTTGTAAAATAAGGACGATAGTTTTGAATTGGGGCAGTTTGTTATCATTTAATGAATGTGGGCCAAAGAGGCAGAGCTGTACTTGATGCCTTACTATGTGCTGAACAGCAACGGCATGAGGTCCACTCTGCTAGGTGCTCACAGATGCTATATGATGTAGGTTCTACAGTGAGGCAGAGAGAGGACTGGGGTGCTAGAAGAAACGGGTCTTGATGCAGAATCCACTGTTTCTCTTTCTTAGACTCAGCTCCTAGGAAAGTAGCTCTGTCCTTGTAGATGGACTCCAGGCGTTCAATCCTGAGACTTCAGAATTCTCGGGTACGTTAGCGTGTTCTTGTTCCATAAGTAGTTGGGGTCAGGAACTCAACGGACATATATCTCCAGTTCTCCATTCTATTATCTACCCATCACCCCTCTCTCTCATCTATCTCCCTATCTATCATCTGTCTGTCTGCCTATTATCTATCTATCTATCTATCTATCTATCTATCTATCTATCTATCTATCTATCTATCTATCTATCTATCCATCCATCCATCCATCCATCCATCCATCCATCCATCTATCTATCTATCTATCTATCTATCTATCTATCTATCTATCTATCTATCTATCTATCTATTGTGCCCATCTATCTATCATCTATTCATCTATTAATTATCTATCAATTATCTATCTAATCTATCTATCTATCTATCTATCTATCTATCTATCTATCTATCTATCTATCAATTATCTATCAATCATCTACCTATCTATCATCTATCTATCTGTCTATTTATCTGTCATCTATCTACCTATCTATCACCTGTTTGTCTCTGTATATATCTATCTACCAATTATTTATCTATGTATCTATGTATCTATCTATCTATCTAATCAATCAACCTATCATCTATCAATCATCTATCATCTATCTATCTAATCTATCTCTCTTGTCTATCTCTCTCTCTCTATCATCTATCTATCTAGTCTATCTATTTATCATCCATCCATCTATCTATCTATCTATCTATCTATCTATCTATCTATCTATCTATCTATCTATCTATCATCTATCTAGTCTATCTATTTATCATCTATCTATATCTATCATCTATCTATCTATCTATCTATCTATCTATCTATCTATCTATCTATCTATCTATCTATCTATCTATCTCTATCATCTATTTATATCTTTCTTTCTATCCACCTATTGATCATCTAGCTCTCACCTGTTCATTTTGCCCTGCTGGGGACTGAGCCATAGACCTTGGGCTGGGATTTCTGGCCAGCTATTTCTGTGAGTATGTATATGCACCTCTTCACATTTGCATGTTTGTAGGTGTGCATAGCTGATTATTGATCCTTACAGTTCTGACTCTTTGATTTTATTATCTTTAGTTTTGTTTTATTTATGTTCATCTCCTAATGAGTGTCCATGCTTTGGGTATGTTATCTCTCCTCATACATACTAGCTGTAGCCTCTGGAGCAGTAAGGATAGCAGGCAGGAGGGGAAGCCCATGCTCTCTTTATATAAACTCTTCCTTCCCATGTGGATGCTTTAAATCTCAGATGAAATATCTTTTCTTTCAACAAGCTTTCCTTGACTACTCTAGACTTTAGTCCTTTCCCCCAGTGGTCCTCAAGGGTCACCTGGGATCACCACTGTCACTTTATGGCCGTTGTCACTCTGTACTGTCCCTGACTCACACACAGGACAGCTGTGTAGAGCCTGCAAAGGAATGGCTACTTATTCCCTTTCTGGGGGTAGGTTGGTCATGTGGTGTGACATGACTGGTGAGTCATGAGTACAACTGGAGTCTCTGCACTCCACCCCAGGCTGTTCCCAGGCCTGGCAGTGCCAGAAGCATGTGTCAGTACAGACCTGTGTGATGGTGATGTGGAGAGCAAGTGGGTTTTAGTAAGTCTAGCCACATGTGGCCCCAGTGAGATACTGATCTGCCTAGTAGCAACAGAGGGTCGGAGCTTCTCCACTACACAGTGTATCCATGTGCACTCTGTTTGCTTTAATCTGAGACAGTGTATTCATGTGTGCTCTGTCTGTTTGCTTTAATATGAGACAGTGTCTCCATGTGCACTCTGTCGGGCCCAGAATTCAGGACATAGCCCAGGCTGACTCATGTGGCAGTCCTGTGTCAGACCCCAGTACATGGCACTGTGGCATATCCCCATTAATCCAGCCATTGCTGAGCTCCCGTCTTGTTTGTCAGTGTGTCCCCAGAGCCTTGTTACAGGGCTGCCTGACATAGGGACTACAGCTAATGAATCATTCATGGAATGAAATGATTATCAAGAAAGGATCTGGCTCAAGATTTAGCTTTATAGTCAGACCCTTGGCATGGTACAAGTGTAAAGGGAGAAGCAAAAAGGGGATATTATTATCTGCCAGGAGAAGCCAGGATGGTGCTCCCATATCTAAACATTAAAAAAATATTTTCTTAAGAAAATTCAGTGAAATGTGTAAGAAAATAAAAGCTTTACCCACCGGAAGAAAGTGATGTACAGAAGGCACATGTTGCTGCTTATGGACAAGTAGCAGTGATGCCATCCAGGAGACAGCAAGAGCTTGGGATCCGTGTCGCAGAAAGGGAAGGTCATGAAGAATGCATTAACTTACTGTTGTGTGCTCACTGTCCTGTTTTCTGTGTGCCTGCTGTCCTGTGTGCTCACTGTCCAGTGTACCCACTGTCCTGTGTGCTCACTGTCCAGTGTACCCACTGTCCTGTGTGCTCACTGTTCGGTGTACTCGCTGTCCTGTGTCCTGCATGCTCACTGTACTGTGTGCTTGCTGTCCTATGTCCTGTGTGTTCACTGTCCTGTGTACTCACTGTCCTTTGTGCTCTTGTCCTGTATGCTCACTGTCCTGTGTCCTGTGTGCTCACTGTCCTGTGTCCTGTGTGCTCTTGTCCTGTGTGCTCACTGTCCTGTGTCCTGTGTGCTCACTGTCCTGTGTACTCACTGTCCTTTGTGCTCTTGTCCTGTATGCTCACTGTCCTGTGTCCTGTGTGCTCACTGTCCTGTGTCCTGTGTGCTCTTGTCCTGTGTGCTCACTGTCCTGTGTCCTGTGTGCTCACTGTCCTGTGTCCTGTGTGCTCACTGTCCTGTGTGCTCACTGTCCTGTGTGCTCGCTGTCCTGTGTGCTCACTGTCCTGTGTCCTGTGTGCTCACTGTCCTGTGTGCTCACTGTCCTGTGTCCTGTGTGCTCACTGTCCTGTGTCCTGTGTGTTCACTGTCCTGTGTGCTCACTGTCCTGTGTCCTGTGTGCTCAATGTCCTGTGTTCTGTGTGCTCGCTGTCCTGTGTCCTGTGTGCTCACTGTCCTGTGTGCTCACTGTCCTGTGTTGTGTGTGCTTACTGCCCTGTGTGCCCACTGTCCTGTGTCCTGTGTTCTCGCTGTCCTGTGTTGTGTGTGCTTACTGCCCTGTGTGCCCACTGTCCTGTGTCCTGTGTACTCACTGTCCTGTGTGCTCGCTGTCCTGTGTCCTGTGTGCTCGCTGTCCTGTGTCCTGTGTGCTCACTCTCCTGTGTGCTCACTGTCCTGTGTCCTGTGTACTCACTGTCCTGTGTGCTTGCTGTCCTGTGTCCTGTGTGCTCGCTGTCCTGTGTCCTGTGTGCTCGCTGTCCTGTGTCCTGTGTGCTCACTCTCCTGTGTGCTCACTGTCCTGTGTCCTGTGTGCTCACTGTCCGGTGTCCTGTGTGCTCGCTGTCCTGTGTGCTCACTGTCCTGTGTCCTGTGTGCTCACTGTCCGGTGTCCTGTGTGCTCGCTGTCCTGTGTGCTCACTGTCCTGTGTCCTGTGTACTCACTGTCCTGTGTCCTGTGTGCTCGCTGTCCTGTGTCCTGTGTGCTCTTGTCCTGTGTGCTCACTGTCCTGTGTCCTGTGTGCTCGCTGTCCTGTGTCCTGTGTGCTCGCTGTCCTGTGTCCTGTGTGCTCGCTGTCCTGTGTCCTGTGTGCTCGCTGTCCTGTGTCCTGTGTGCTCGCTGTCCTGTGTCCTGTGTGCTCGCTGTCCTGTGTCCTGTGTGCTCACTGTCCTGTGTCCTGTGTGCTCACTGTCCTGTGTCCTGTGTGCTCACTGTCCTGTGTTCTGTGTGCACGCTGTCCTGTGTCCTGTGTGCTCACTGTCCTGTGTCCTGTGTGCTCACTGTCCTGTGTTCTGTGTGCATGCTGTCCTGTGTCCTGTGTGCCCACTATCCTGTGTCCTGTGTACTCACTGTCCTGTGTGCTCTCTGTCCTGTGTCCTGTGTGCTCGCTGTCCTGTGTCCTGTGTGCTCACTGTCCTGTGTGCTCTCTGTCCTGTGTTCTCGCTGTCCTGTGTCCTGTGTGCTTACTGCCCTGTGTGCCCACTGTCCTGTGTAGGCTCCAGTAGGAAGAACAGGATGTCACACAGCTCCCTGACCATCCTCTTACAGTTGAGTAGAGACGAGCGGAGGCCTGGCTCTTTGGGATGCAGGGTACTGATGGCAGTGTCCTTGGGGAAGATCACAGAAGTCAGACTGTATCACTTCTGTCCGGGGGACCAGAAATTCACAGACATGGTGTTCCAGTGGTTGGTCCCTCTCCACTGTATGAACTCATTTCACTCCCAATGACTGTGAGCTTTATTCCATTTCTTCCCATGCTATCTTGTGGCTTTTCTCACCGCCCAGGCTGTACACTTTTGTCACCACCTAGACTGTACACTGTGACTACACAGCCCATGAGCCCCTTCCTCATGACCCCCTAGTCCTCTCTGTTTATGGAGTTATGGAAGCTGCTGTAGCTCCTTGGAGCTTGCCACAACTTCCCCTCTTAAACCATTCCTGCTTAAAGCTTAAAAGCACAGAGCTCTGAGGAGCACATTCTGGCCACACTGCAGTTATTTTTAGCTTGTCTATTCCTTTATAGACGCAGGTTTACGTGAAAAATCCTACTTTAGACTAAGTCATTTGTGCTATCTCTGTATTTGTATTTGGACTGTGAGAAAAAAAAAAAGAGGAAAACCGGCAACATTTAAAAATCACCATTTCGAGTGGGCCTGATGTTTCTTAGTAAGACTTTCGTATTTCTGCACTGAAAGGTTTTTCATGTCTTCCATAGAGACTGATTAGAACTCTTTCGTCCTAGTACACAGATCTGTCCCTTCTACCCCTTGCTCAGCAGATAACCTTGCCATGACCTTGTAGAGCAATGACTCACAACAGGTGGGTTGTGTCCCCTTTGGGGACATCAAATGATTCTTTTGCAGGGAGTCACCTAAGATCATCAGAAAACACAGATATTTATATTACAATTCATAACAGTAGCAAACTTATAGTTATAAAGTAACAACGAAAAGAATTTTATGGTTTTGGGTCACCACAACATGAGGAAGTGAATGAAAGGGTCCCAGCATTTGGAAAGTTGAGAGTCACTGTTGCAGTGGAAATACAAGCTACTAGTTGATACTTCATTAACTTCCGGTAATCAGCTTAAAGGACACTGAGCACCATGACCACACATTCCTTCTTCTATCCAATTTAATGCACCACTGAGCTTCTGTCTATCTCCAGTTAATAACTTGGGTGGGCTTGGAAAGTGGAGGAATAATAAAACAGATCCTACGAATGGATATTTAAAACTTTTTTACTTTTGATGTGAGACAGGATATCATGCCCTCTGTGATGGCTTTAGACTCTTAATCTCAATGTCAGCTAAGACTGACCTTAAACTTCTCACCCTCTTGATTCTACTTCCAAGTTCCAAGTTACAGACAGCCATGAGCTTTGCTTCCTAAGAATCTTGAGATAGAAATATTAGAAATATAGGCCGGCAAGATGACTCGGTGGGGAAAAACTCTTGCTGTCCTAGTCTGATGTCCAATACCCTGAACCTACTCAATAGAAGGAGAGATCTGGTGCATTCACGTCTTCTGACCTCACATGCTTCCAACTCACACACATAACCACTTGTGTACACATTCACACAGTAATGGTAACATTTTAAAAAGTGAAACAAATAATGTATCCTGAATAGACAAAGAAGAGACCATGAAAAGGGGCTGAGAGGAGCAGAGGGCAGGGCAGTGGAGAGGAGGAAGAGAAGGAAGGCAAGACAGGATGTGCTTCAAGCAAGAGGGAGAACTGTCCATCATTCCAGTCTCTGAAAACTAGAGAAGTCAGGCAGGGTAGATAGAGCAGATAAGGCTAACACCTGGACAAGGGCCAGTCCACAACAGCAGATAAAACGGAGAATGATTTTGATACGAGCACTTGGATGGAGACACGGGCAGGCCGCTGAGGAATGGCAAAGGAAGAGGGCCCAGCTCTCCATTTCCATTTTACAAGGCTCAGCTCTGAAGAGGAGGGAGTACCCGGCCTGCTGGAAAGTTGTGGGGCTGTCAAAAGATAGGATTATATTTTATATGATAGAGGAACATATTTTAATGCCTGTGAGGGAGAATAAGTAGGGCATAAGAGAAGCAAGGGAAAGAGGGTTGGTTATTTGATAGACTAAGGTCCAGGTGAAAGCAGGAAAGAATAAGATTCAAAGCCTTTTGTAGCCTCCTCCTGCCTGCCTGCGCCAGAGTTGTCTTTTTCACTCTGTATAATGTTTTTAAGTATCATCTACATGATAATGACTTATAAACCTACCGCTGCATGCACAATCAATCCCCAGAGCTCCAGGAACCCCGTCATCCAGCCGCCTATCGGGTAGCTCCTCCTGGGTATCCCTGGGAACCTTAGCCGCATAGCATTAAAAGTAGAGTTTATTATTATTTATTCATACATTATTTCCAAGATTCTTATATCAGGAAAAGGAACTGCTATTCAATCCAAATCTAGCAGACATCTTTGACTCTTCTTTACCTTCTTGTCTGCGCCTTTTGTTTTACTTCCTTGACTAATTCCAGGGTTGGCTTCTCCTGGGCTGGTCTGTTTTCTATCTCTAGGAAGGCTTCTGCAGTCCCCACAGGTCAGAACTAGGGCTTTTCCTTGGTACATTATGGAAATCCTATTTTTGCACTTACCACTTACGTTAGAATCACCTTTTTATGAGACTCTAAACCTATGGTGACAAGCACAGACCTTGCATGCTTTGTCGTCAAGAACACAGTGAGTCCTGAATACATGTTCCTGGAATGAATGGTTATAGTCGGTAATATGTGTGTGCCACCATGGTGGCTAATCTTCATTATCAACTTCACTGGATTAAGAATCGCCTAGACACAGTGAAACGCGTGTTTGGAAATGTTTGGGCGTGTCTTTTCGGAGAGGATTAACTGAGCAGAATCAACCCATCTTGGATCTGAGCGGCACCATTCTACAGGGTGGGAGGTCGGTGGAATGAAGTACTCAGGCTCTGGCCTCGTGTGCCTTTGCTTTCTTGGCCACTCTGATGTGACTCTTGCTGTGGCTTCCCATGCTTTATTCGTGCTGCTATAGGGCATTGGTGTGGTTTTACCGGAACCAGCTGGGCACAATGTGAACCTGAAAGCAAGTGACAGGCCATCACTGCTGGAGATGCAGATTCAGAACATACAGAACATACAGGGACAACGGCTAGCAAGGAGGAGGATGGGACACCTTAATTAAAAAACAAAACAAAACAAAAAAAATGGGAAGAGCTGTCAGATAGGTAAGTTACCGATGGCTAACACCGATGTGTCAGGTCTTAAATTAGGTGGCTCTTATAACAACCTAGTCAGGAGGATGAGTCTCAGAAGTGAACTTGCTGAAGGCCTCACAGGTGGAACCAAATGGAGCGCACAGTCCACACTGAGCCAGAGGTGAGAGCGTGCATGAGCACAGTAGGAGCGCACAGTCCCGCACTGAGTCACAGATGGGGGCGTGCAGGAGCCCAGTAGGAGCAGACGGTCCACACTGAGTCAGAGGTGAGAATGCGCATGAATATGCCGCTTGTGGAAGTCTCAAGCAAGGCACTGTTGTTTCTGCAGGTTTCACAGTAAGTTTGTGTTGTTGAGCACATTCATCCCCTAAAGAGCTGACATACCCAGCCACACATTGCACCCCTCTTGGAGCTTTTAAAAACACAGTCCTGGTCCACCCTCCCTGAGGTGCTCAGTCAGTAGGGACTGTCAACGAGTGTATGGTTTCAGGCATCATCCCCCCCAAATTCTGGCGCATCACATACCCTGCCCCCCCACCCCATTCTCTCCCTTCCTCCGCAGTTGAGGACAGCAGCTGGGCCTTATGCAGCCATGTATTAAGATGTTGATGATGGCCCCAGGTAGACCAATGTATGTTGGCTGCTCAGTCCCGGCTGAGGAAGTGTTGGGGTATGCCAAATATTCCCTTGGCTTCTAGATTCCATGTGTCACAACCAAGCCCGGATTCGCGGGCGTCACACATAGAACGCACCGTGCTGGTAGATCACTTTGAGAAATGCGTTCCTGTTCAACCGCGTTCCCCGTAGAAAGCCGCTGGTCTGTCAGGCTAGCTCTGAAGCCTGGGTATTAGGTTTGTGTTTGTGTTCTACACGAGTAAGGAGCAATGAGCATTTTGTCTGCGGCAGGCTAAATCATCCTGAGGGAGCCGTCTACATCAGCGGCATGTAATGAAAGATGTTGTCACAAGCGGCTGCCAACACTCTTTCTGGTGACTTAGGAAAAGGTTCTGTTGACCTTCCCAGCCGTATTTACTTTTGTGCAAGGATAGAGGCTGAGCGTATAGGTAGAGTAATTTTCTTTGTGATTTCTTATACTTTTTCACGCCTGATATTTATTTTATTTTATTTTTGAAACGATAACTTAATCATAGATCTTTCTCTCGTCCCCCTCCCCACTCCCATACACCCATTGCCTCTCTCCTTCAAATTCATGGTGGCCTTTAAAAAATCGTTCTTGCATACACATATGTATATGCATATATATATTCCTAAGTATAACCTGTGTACACTACCTGTATGCGTGTTTTCAGGGCTGGCTGTTTGGCACAGGACAACCATCTGGTGTGCTCTTCCCTGGGGAAGGCCACCTCTCCTGCTCCCAGCTTTTCTCAGTTGCCTGTAGTTCCTGGTGTAGGGTTGAAGGCTCACAGGCTTTCCTCCATCCACGTTGGCATGCCCATTAGTGTTGTCCAGCTGATGTTTAGGATTCTTATTCTTCTAATAGTGGTTTGTGCAGGAGAAGAACAGCAAGCCCAGCACAGCAATGCATGGATCGTTCCATGTCTGAGCAGCCATCCGAAGTAAGCCTCAGAGGTTTCAGAGTCTATGTTCCCCAAAGGAGAGGCATGAATTGTGCTAAATGCACCCAACCCCCTTCCCACCCTCTGTATAGAATCAGTGCCTTTGGAAGTCTGTCAGCCTCTTCTTTGTCCCTGAGGTCACCAACCTGGCCCACCTTATTGTTAGTCCTTGCCTGTGGGACTGTAATGACCCAGGGTCATCAAGGGTCAAGGCAGCTTCAATCCTAAAAACCTGGAACACAGGATGTCAGGAGTTGGCTATCTCCCCTCCTCCCAACCTGGTGCCAGAAAGCCAGCTCTCCCACTATTAACCCTAGTAAGAATTTACTACCCAGAGAGTTACCAGGCTCTTACTCTTTGTTATAAGGTTTCCCCCTCCATGGTACCCCACCCGTCACTGAGTATGCAGATGTAGCATTTTCCAACATCCCTGTCCTGGCCAATGGTGCACAGCCACCCAAACTTTACTCCAGAGACCTTGACCACCTCCTCAGGGATACAAATACCCCTTTCTCCCTCCATTAAGCCAAATTGGTTTTCTGAAACTGTTCTCTGGTGTGTGTTCCTTGTCCCCCACACCCCTGCACTCACCACTGACCAAGACTGTACTCACCCTCTCCGGCTAAAGTTCCCTATCTCCAGTACAGTCCGGTGCACTATGGGCCAGGTTAACCCAAGGTGGGGGGAGGGAAGCAGACAGGGGAGGACACTTGCCAGGATTTCGGCAGAGCCCAGCTAACTGCTCTCCCTTCTCCACTTGTGTCTTTCTACACAGTTTTCCATATGCAATGGTGCTATGACTATATTTGATCATGCCAGCTGCCATTTCCCCAGCATTTAGACAGATCTTTGGAACATGGTCAGAGGTGTTCAGTCATGATTTAAATGCATGAGTGACTGTTACTATCCTGCTAAAACTGTTCACACCCTCCCCGTTCCTTCAGGGTATCCACAAGATTTCCGAACAGAGATTCTTACTTCAGCCCATACAACACCTGTCTCATGGATGAGGTCTCATGTCTGCTAATCTCTGCCAAGAAATCATCTCTTACCATACCTGCCAGTTTTCTCTCTGCTCACTGTGTGTGTGTGTGTGTGTATGGTGTGTGTATGTTTGTCACTGTGTGTATGAAGTGTCCTTGGAACCTAAAAGAGAGTGGCAGATCCCTCAAGTGAGTCACTAAACAAGGGTGCTGGGAACCCAACTCAGGTCCTTGCAAGAACAGCAAGCATTCTTTCTGCTCCAGCCCGAGGTATGTACCTCTTCAAGCAATGACATTGTCCCCATAATTACAGTGCAACTATCTAAATCAAGAAGCTAATATAGATTTAGAGTTGTCATCTAATCTGTTTTGCCAGTTTTCTTTATTGTCCTTCAGGACAAAAGAAGAAAAATAATTAGTTTGAGATGATGTCTTCCAGGGGAGGGAGAGTCGCTTTTTTTTTTAGAGTTCAGCCCCTGGTAGGGCGACCATGCTCCAGTGAATAGCAGTAAGTACACCCTAGAGTATATAAACAGCACTCACTGGACTCAGTGGTTACAAATGAAGGCAAACAGAGAATATGGAGTTGTGGGGCGGGTAGGGAGTCAGGGGGAGAAATGCAGGGCGGGGGAGTGAGGCTAGGAGAAGCTGTGGGGCAGATTCTGGGGTAAATAGGACTGAAATTGTATGCTTGTATATGATTTTCAGAGACTAAATACAGATTCTATTAAAAACCCAGTATAGAATTTCTTTGAGTTAGTTCAAAGTCCACCCATCCTGTTTTCTCAGCCCCCTTGCCCAGTCCCTCAGTTTCCATTTATTAATTTATTATGTCATTAATAAATTTATGTCATTAATGTCATTCCATTTATTAATTTATTATGTCATTAATGTCATTCAGACTATGAATGTTACGTCAGCAAGTCACATCAGGAGACGCCTGCTATAAATACACACCTCATTAACAGTCACTACTTGCCTTTGAATCCTGACCACTGTGGTTTTTGTGCAAATTTCTCTACTAGAATTTTACCACTGGTGATTAATACACATTTTGTAGAGAGATATTTTGAGAACAAATGCCTTACTTATCAAAACATACCTACTACTTTCTGTGTCTTGTAATGACTCCTTGTCTGAAGCAGTTACGCCTGTAGTGAATGTCAAATGGCCATTTCAATGGGGTCCATCCTTCTGTATTTTCCAGTGAGCATTTTACTTTAGGGAAAGCTAGCTTTTTTCTTCACCTCCCATAATTCTTTTTTCCTTCCTTCCATCTATCCATCCTTCCTGCCTTTCTTTCCTGTCTGCATGGGCTCATAAAGTTTTACTTATTGTATGTTACTATAGCATAATGACCTTCCCACGCTTGACTAACATTTATATAGTGGCGAGTCTTTTGAAGTTGCCTTTTGTTTCCATCTGGCATGTCCCATCTGTCCCTGAATACATAATTTCCTTACCTTGTGGTACAGCAAGATGTTCTAGGAGCCAAGCTCATCGGGTACGTGTCCTAACCCAGCCCTGGAACCAGTCCTTGTATCTGGTAGCCCTGATTTCCTTTGGTGAGCATGTTGGTTAGTTTTACATCAACTTGAGCCAAGCTATTTGGGAAGAAGAAACTTCAGTTGGGAAAATGCCCTCGCTAGATGGGCTTGTGGGCATGGGACATTTTCTTTATTCATGATTGGCATGGGAGAGTCCAGCCCACTGTGGTCATGATAGGCATGGGAGGGTCCAGCCCACTGTGAACTATACTACCTCTAGGAAGGTGGTGCTGGATGGTATGAGAGCTGGCTGAGTAGGACATGGGGAGCAAACCAATAAGCTGTGCTCTCCCACTGACTGCTTTTGCTTCAGCTTCTTCCTCTGGATTCCTGTTTTGTGTTTCTGCCCACACTCCTGCCAGTGTCAGACTATTACTTGGAAGTGTATGATGAAATAAACCCTTTCTTCCTCAACTTGCTTTTGCTCATAGTGTTTATCACAGCAATAGAAACCCTAAATAAAACAGTGAGTAATCATATATTTTTTTGAGACAGGATTTTATTATGTGGAGTTGTAGGATCTTTGATCACACTGTGAACCCTGAGATTGTGTTATTTGCTGAAAAAAAAAAAAACCAACCTGTTTCTAGTTGTGGTATGGCTCAGCCTAAACACATGTTAATTCCTCTGGCTAGAATACAGACACCCCTTAGCACACACCTTTAATCCCAAACAATGAAGGTAAAGTTAGTTTGTAGAAGGAAGTGCTCATGTTTGAAAGTGATGTCTAATTGAGTGGCAGACAAAGTGACGAATCATAGAAAGATTTGACAGCATAGGAGATGCCCAAGTCTCAGAGAAGAGAGGAAAGTGAGGCTACTAAAGAGTGAGCAGTGCAGATAGAGGGGGAGAGGAAGGCAATTTTACAGGGAGAGTTTTACAGAGACAGGTTGCAGATAGAACAGGCTAAACACAGGTGAAGACAGATGAGCCAGAGAGTGAGGAGTCAGAAGACTAGAACAGATTGCTAGAGTTAGTTTGAAACCAAGCAAAACAATTCAGGAGATGCTGAGAGAGAAGTCAGGTTGGAGATGAGTTTGAACCAGAACAGCTGAGTTTAACCACCCTGCCAGAGTTAGGAAAGCACTAGGAAGGGTGAGCTTATTCAGCAGTTAAGTCTCAGAGACTGAGTAGTCTAGGCCTAGATTAGATTGTATGGAGGATCTAAGCTTCCAGGACTAAGCCTAGGTTAGCACACAGAGACAGTAAGTCACAGAGAGGACAATTACAACAGAAGAATAAAAGATACATTTACAATGTAGCTCTGGCTATCCTAGAACTCACTATGTAGACCAGGATAGTCTTGAACTTCCAGAGGTGCATTTGGCTCTGCCTCCTCCTGCTAGAATTAAAGGTGTGCACCGCTACACTTTTTAGGATATGGGTGCTGACTGTGCTACTCAGTACTGAGATGCCCATATTTCTAGTCCTTCTCATTGGATGAAGTTAGAACATATACACATCTCTATATAATTTCCATATCTATCCATGGAAACCAAAGTTTTGTTTGTTTATATCATAGGTCATTGGGAATCTTAAATGCTATCTTAAGAAAATGTCCAGAACTCATACTTTCAAGTTTAAGATGGCTAATTTCTTCTTTGATTCTGGAATACATTTCTCTCATCTCTTTTTTTTTTTTTTCTTTTTTTGGTTTTTTCGAGACAGGGTTTCTCTGTGTAGCCCTGGCTGTCCTGGAACTCACTTGTAGACCAGGCTGGCCTCAAACTCAGAAATCCGCCTGCCTCTGCCTCCCGAGTGCTGGGACTAAAGGCGTGCGCCACCATGCCCAGCTCTCTCATCTCTTTTTAAGATTACATATTTATTTATGTATTTATGTATTTATGTGTATGTGTTGTGCATATGTGTATATGTGTATGAGTGTGCATGTATGTGTGTAAGTGCCTATGTGTATGTGTGTGCCTATGTGTATATGTATATGAGTATGTGTGTATATGGTATATATATATGTGTGAGTTTTTGTTTATGTATGAATATGTGTGTATATGTGTATGTGTGTGTGTCTGTGTATCTCTGTGCATATGTATGTATATGTCTCTGTGTGTATGGGTATGCATATTCCTATGTGTGTATGTATATGTATGTGTACATGTGTGTATGTGTGTGCACCTCTGTGTGTTTGTATGTGTGTATATGTATGTTAAGTGTGTGAGTGCATATGAGTGTGCATATATATGTCTGCTTGTGTATATGTCTCTGTGCATGTATATGTATATGTGTGTATAGGTATGTGTGTATATGTGTCTGCCTATGTGTGTATGTGTGTGTACATATGTGTAGGTGTGTGCGTCTCTGTGTGTATGTATGTGTGTATATGTATGTGACTATATATGTGTGGGAGTGTGTATAAGTATGTGTATATATGTATTTATGTGAGTGTGTATTTCTGCATATGTTTGTGTATGGGTATGCTCTGTGTGTGTGTATGTGTAGAGCACACCTTTGAGGAGTCTGATTTCTCCATCCACCATGGGTCACTGGGATTCAATGAACTCAGGCTGTGAGGCTGGTGGCAAGTGCTGTATGTGTCAAGTTATTCTCATCGTCCACCTTTTTAAAAATAGAACATTCTAGCATATGTGCTACGTAGAAAAATCAAGCATGCAGTAATGCAGTGAGGCAAAAGCAGTAGCAGAACTAATGTCTTCCTACTGCTGCATGCCTTTTGAAGAAGGGCGTGACAATTAGGCTGGGCTCATACTATGCATGTGGACTCATCCCACCTTTGTAAGGTGGGAAGGACAAGTTCCTGTGGACAGATGTGATTGCCACAGCTTTGGATTAATGAGTGCGGATGTCTCATTTCTATTCGAATGTTCTCTACTGCAGCCTAAAGCTATTGTATGATATTAGTTGGCATTTCACAAAAAAAAATTCTTTAATAAAATTTGTAGAAAGTTTAATAATTGAATGGCTATAATGATTCTTCAACAAGAGAAAACAGTGCAAAGTTTCTCAAGTTGCCTGTCTGTGGAATCCCCTTGCTAGGGAACACCTACATCAAGTTCATTGCATGAAACCAGTGTGGAGGGAAGGCACTGCAACCGTGTTCTCACATGGTAATTAGCACATGGTTGTGTGGTCATACAGGTTGCAGAACATTTGATCTGAACCAGGTGCCTGGATTCTTCCTCTTGGTCCCATTTCGTTCTGTTCTACGCTTTCTATTGTCTCTCATCAAATGACTGTGGGCACATGTGACCGGGGGTGGGGTGGGGCTGGGATAGGGGGAGCTGTCCTGGAACAGGAGCAGAGATTGAGGCTTCCTCTCTCCATGCTCCTTTACGCACCCCCCCCCCGTACCCCCCAGGTCAGACTTGTAGCCTATGGCCAAATTACAGATTCAACTTCCTCCCTCCAGGATAAGAATCAGCCAGGCAGGTTTTTGGAATTCCTCTTCATGTAAATGAAGCATTCCCTGGCCTCCACCCTAGCCAATAACACATACCTACTTTTGAAACCCCTATCCACTACCCACAATCTATATAGCCCTTCTTCACCTCAAATAAAGTTGTTCTGTCTCACTGAAACTGATCCTGGAAGTCCATCTGTTGACCCTGTTCCCTCCACACCCACCCCCTGAACCTTGCTCCCCCTGTCCCCCACCCCACCCACTTCGGCTCCCTTGGTCCTTGAGGGTGGTGCCCAACAGCATCCCCCCCTCCCAGGGGGTTGAAGGGCCACAGATTTTTTTTTTTTATCATTGAAATCCTGGAAACATTTAAAACTTAGCAAATAGGGGCTGGGAAAGTCTCTCAGTGGTTAAGAGAGTACACTGCTTTTTCAGAGGACCTGAATTTGTGTCCCAACACCCACATTTAGGTGACTAACAACCACCTTTAATTCTACCTGTAGGAGGCTCTGTCTCTGGCCTCTGTAGGCACTTGTACTAATGTAAACACACCTACCCCTCCCAATAAAAACAAGTCTTCAAAATTAAGCAAATGTATGATCACTCTGAATACACGTGTGTGTGTGTGTGTGCGCGCGCGTGTGTGTGTGCGTGCGCGCGTTTGTGTGATCATGGAAGCCAGCGGACAACATTGGGTACCACTCTTTAGGCTTTGTGCTTTGAGACAGGATCTCTCATAGGCCTGAGATTCACCAAGTAGGCTAGGCTTGTCAGCATGCCAGGGATCTACCACAGTGCTTACCTTCTCAGCACTGGGATTATAATCTGTGCCACCATGCTGGGCTTGCTTATTTTTGTTTGTTTGATGTGAGTTCTAGAGCTGGAGTCCAGGTCTTCATACTTGCAAGACAAGCCCTTTGCTGGCTGAGCCCTCTTCTCAGCCCTGAATACTTACTGCTGGCAGACAGGTCTCGAATTATCTCTGATTCCCTAGTAGTTCTCTGCCAGACATTAACTGATTCTGCTCTCTGGAGTGAACTGCAGAAAACATTTGTGAGGCCCTTGTTAGGGCTGCACGAAGTGAAATGTCCCCGTGACTTGCGCTTTTCACCTACACTTATTTTTTAATATTCTAGAGGGCTACAGAAAATGCAAGTCAGATTTTAAATGTTTTGCGGGTAGATTGCAGTGTACAAACATTTCCATATTTATGCATCTAGCATCATGCAGTTCACAATGAAGTCTTTTCGATATTCATGTCTTCCATTGATTGGTAGGTATTTACTAATATCATTAACTACATTCCTCCAGTGTTTTAAGAATCATGGACAAAACATTTTGGGTCCCAGAATGGGCTTTAGATGTGTAAATCAATCCCATGGATCATTTTAAATTACTAATCATAAGCAAACAGATAAGCAAAAATGACTATAAATTGGGTTAATTACTGTAGCTCAAGTTTTAGCTCATAATTTTGACTTTCAAAGGCTACACAAACCAATTTTGTACTCTTAGATTATAATGAGCAGTCTTTATTCTTTAATCAGTTCGCCCCATATCTAGCTGTCTAACGTAACACTCCTTTGAAGTCTAGAAAGATCTAACATAATTGAAGAAATGTCGAACTACTTGACTCTTTTTTTTTAATATAAAGGAATTAAACATTAATCAGGTTTGTGCATCTCAATTAAGCCAATTAAAATTATCACAGAACCAAGTGCATACTGAGAGAGGTAGCTTTAATGCCTGAATACATTACCAACTTTTACATAGAATTCCCATATCCATTTATGCTTGTTACTCAAAAAGTAAATACAGACCCAGAGTCCACATTAGACTGCCTGCCAGTCAACACTAAGCTCTGGAAAAAAACCCCCAAAAATAAAAAAACCCATCTCACGTCGTTCACGGGGTTTGCTTGATGGCTGTGTCCCTAGCGCTGGAGCACATCCCAGATCGTCCCACTGATGGCAGGATTCTGTAAGTACTGGCCCGACTGGTACCTTCATCCAATGAACCCACTAAGTGTTCAATTTGCTTTCCTAATAACTGGGGAAGGCAATTTTGGTGTTGCGGGCTGTAGTATACATACAAAGTCCATATAATTACTAATAATTTGTAACAAGTGTTAATTGATAAACAGCTCCCTCTGGTAGCTTAATTAAAGCTGCAGGATAGCGAGGCGTTTTACAACTGGGATTGATCCCAATTAGTCAACAAAATCTGTGTAGTCTGTTCAAAGGAAAGGAAGGAAATTTAGCCTAGCGAGGCTTTGGGGATTTTGTCTTGTCTTCTGTTTCGTTTTTTTTTTTTTTTCCTTCTAAAAGAGAAACACAATTGGAAGAGCTTCGTTGTGTAGTCAGGAGCCGTCCACCTCGTGTATGCAGAATGTTGCTTGGCGGCTCTTCCGCAGTTACTCAGCCATTTGTTTATTCTGTCAGGTTACTGAAAAATATTCAAGCATTTTCTTTTATTACACCCAGTGGTTCACACCGCTGAACACCAACCCAGAGGGACCCGAAAACACAAGAAAATAACCATTTTGTTTTAAATAAATAAATAAAAAGCAAAAACAATGCCTGGTTTTCTTTTTACAGTCTTTTCGCAAACTGACTTTTTGGGGCCATAATTAAAAGGAAGCCCAGAACGTGGGGCGCAGGGACACCACTAGAGAGCTGGTGGCCTGGGAATCCTGGAAAGCCAGTGTGGTGGTTTCAGGACTCGACTTATTTCATCCTGCGGGGTCTCTGCAGCACAGACCTAATCTGAGCACTGCTGGAATTGCCCCCACGGAGTAGACGACGGCAAAGTGTCATCTGTGCTCTGCGAGATCACAGACTGGCTGCAAACAGCTGCTGTAACATTAATTAATCTGTTTGCAAATAAATTGTGGATCTGTGCGAGCTGAAATTGCTGTTATAAGCAAGCCAGGATGCCGTGCTTGCAAAGTTGGCCTGTGCTTTGAGTCTTTCCTGGTGTTGTAAACTCACTGGGGCCCCGGGTGTGCGCGCAGAGACCTGTGGGTGTTCTGAGCATGCGGGTTGAGCTACTTTCTAGACTGCCCAGTGTGGAGGCAGTCCACACTGGTTTAGAAGCTTGTGAAGGCTGTACAATACCGTGTGGAAGCATCCATACCTCATTTCAGTCAGATTTATTAATCAAAGAGAATGATATATTCTTCAGAGCAAATGGATGTGGATTTAGTAATTTTGTAATTTTTAAACACTTCATAAGTGTCAGAGTTACTTAATTCCTTCTAACTAGGGTGTGAAAAATTCTAGTTGCCTGAACACTTAGCGAATCAATTTTGATTTTTTTCTTTTTTTTTTATTAGGTATTTTCCTCAATTACATTTCCAATGCTATCCAAAAAGTCCCCAATACACTCCCTCCCCCAGTCCCCCACCCACCCACCCCCACCCCTTGGCCCTGGCATTCCCCTGTACTGGGGCATATAAAGTTGGCAAGTCCAATGGACCTCTCTTTCCAGTGATGTCCGACTAGGCCATCTTTTGATACAAATGCAGCTAGAGTCAAGAGCTCTGGGGTACTGGTTAGTTCATAATAATGTTCCACCTATGGGGTTGCAGTTCCCTTTAGCTCCTTGGGTACTTTCTCTAGCTCCTCCATTGGGGGCCCTGTGATCCATCCAATAGCTGACTGTGAGCATCCACTTCTGTGTTTGCTAGGCCCCGGCATTGTCTCACAAGAGACAGCTATATCTGGGTCCTTTCAAAATCTTGCTAGTGTATGCAATGGTGTCAGCGTTTGGAAGCTGATTATGGGATGGATCCCTGGATATGGCAGTCTTTAGATGGTCCATCCTTTCTTCACAGCTCCAAACTTTATCTCTGTAACTCTTTCCATGGGTGTTTTGTTCCCAATTCCAAGAAGGGGCACAGTGTCCACACTTTGGTCTTAGTTCTTCTTGAGTTTCATGCATTTAACAAATTATATCTTATATCTCGGGTATACTAAGTTTCTGGGCTAATATCCACTTATCAGTGAGTACATATTGTGTGAGTTCCTTTGTGAATATGTTACCTCACTCAGGATGATGCCCTCCAGATCCATCCATTTGCCTAGGAATTTCATAAATTCATTCTTTTTAATAGCTGAGTAGTACTCCATTGTGTAAATGTACCACATTTTCTGTATCCATTCCTCTGTTGAGGGGCATCTGGGTTCTTTCCAGCTTCTGGCTATTATAAATAAGGCTGCTATGAACATAGTGGAGCATGTGTCCTTCTTACCGGTTGGAACATCTTCTGGATATATGCCCAGGAGAGGTATTGCTGGATCCTCTGGTAGTATTATGTCCAATTTTCTGAGGAACCGCCAAACTGATTTCCAGAGTGGTTGTACCAGCTTGCAATTCCACCAACAATGAAGGAGTGTTCCTCTTTTTCCACATCCTCGCCAGCATCTGCTGTCACCTGAATTTTTGATCTTAGCCATTCTGACTGGTGTGAGGTGGAATCTCAGGGTTGTTTTGAGTTGCATTTCCCTGATGATTAAGGATGTTGAACATTTTTTTCAGGTGCTTCTCTGCCATTCGGTATTCCTCGGGTGAGAATTCTTTGTTCAGTTCTGAGCCCCATTTTTTAACGGGGTTATTTGATTTTCTGGAGTTCACCTTATTGAGTTCTTTATATATATTGGATATTAGTCCCCTATCTGATTTAGGATAGGTAAAGATCCTTTCCCAATCTGTTGGTGGTCTTTTTGTCTTATTGACGGTGTCTTTTGCCTTGCAGAAGCTTTGCAACTTTATGAGGTCCCATTTGTCAATTCTCGATCTTACAGCACAAGCCATTGCTGTTCTATTCAGGAATTTTTCCCCTGTACCCATATCTTCGAGGCTTTTCCCTACTTTCTCCTCTATAAGTTTCAGTGTCTCTGGTTTTATGTGGAGTTCCTTAATCCACTTAGATTTGACCTTGGTACAAGGAGATAGGAATGGATCAATTCTCATTCTTCTACATGATAACCGCCAGTTGTGCCAGCACCATTTGTTGAAAATGCTGTCTTTTTTCCACTGGATGGTTTTTGCTCCCTTGTCAAAGATCAAGTGACCATAGGTATGTGGGGTGATCTCAGGGTCTTCAATTCTGTTCCATTGGTCTACTTGTCTGTCGTTATACCAGTACCTTGCAGTTTTTATCACAATTGCTCTGTAGTACAGCTTTAGGTCCGGCATGGTGATTCCACTAGAGGTTCTTTTATCCTTGAGAAGAGTTTTTGCTATCCTAGGTTTTTTGTTGTTCCAGATGAATTTGCAGATTGCCCTTTCTAATTCGTTGAAGAATTGAGTTGGAATTTTGATGGGGATTGCATTGAATCTGTAGATTGCTTTTGGTAAGATAGCCATTTTTACAATGTTGATCCTGCCAACAATTTTGATTTCTAATGTTTACTCTGACAGAGAGAGAGAGAGAGAGAGAGAGAGAGAGAGAGAGAGAGAGAGGGAGAGAGGAAAAGGAGGAGGAGGAAGAGGAGGAGGAGGAGGAGGAGGAAGAGGTGGTAATCTGTGGTACAGAGAGACACCTGAAGTTTGTCTTACTGACATTTGATATTCTGAGACTCTCTACATCCTGATTCTCTGCCCATTTTTCTTTACTATTCAAATCTGGGAAACACGTGTGCCTTCTTTTTTTTTTTTTTTAAACTTTTTTTATTTATTTATTTTTTTAATATTTTTATTACATATTTTCCTCAATTACGTTTCCAATGCTATCCCAAAAGTCCCCCATAGCGCCCCCCACTTCCCTACCCACCCATTCCCATTCTTTTGGCCCTGGCATTCCCCTATATTGGGGCATATAAAGTTTGCGAGTCCAATGGGCCTCTCTTTCCATTGATGGCTGACTAGGCCATCTTTCGATACATATGCAGCTAGAGACAAGAGCTCCGGGGTTCTGGTTAGTACATCATGTTGTTCCAACAATAGGGTTGCAGATCCCTTTAGCTCCTTGGGTACTTTCTCTAGCTTCTCCATTGGGAGCCCTGTGATACATCCAATAGCTGACTGTGAACATCCACTCCTGTGTTTGCTAGGCCCCAGCATCGTTTCACAAGAGACAGTTATATTTGGGTCCTTTCAGCAAAATCTTGCTAGTGTATGCAATGGTGTCAGCGTTTAGAAGTTGATTATGGGATGGATCCCTGGATACGGCAGTCTCTAAATGGTCCATCCTTTCATCACCGCTACGAACTTTGTCTCTGTAACTCCTTCCCTGGGTGTTTTGTTCCCAATTCTAAGAAGGTGCACAGTGTCCACACTTTGGTCTTCATTCTTCTTGAGTTTCATGCGTTTAGCAAATTGTATCTTAAATCTTGGGTATCCTAAGTTTTGGGCTAATATCCACTTATCAGTGAATACATATTGTGTGAGTTCTTTTGTGATTGTGTTACTTCACTCAAGATGATGCCCTCCAGGTCCATCCATTTGGCTAGGAATTTCATAAATTCATTCTTTTTAATAGCTGAGTAGTACTCCATTGTGTAAATGTACCATAATTTCTGTATCCATTCCTCTGTTGAGGGGCATCTGGGTTCTTTCCAGCTTCTGGCTATTATAAATAGGGCTGCTATGAACATAGTGGAACATGTGTCCTTTTTACCGGTTGGGACATCTTCTGGATATATGCCCAGGAGAGGTATTGCTGGATCCTCCGGTAGTACTATGTCCAATTTTCTGAGGAACCGCCAGACTGATTTCCAGAGTGGTTGTACAAGCTTGCAATCCCACCAACAATGGAGGAGTGTTCCTCTTTCTCCACATCCTCGCCAGCAACTGCTGTCACCTGAATTTTTGATCTTAGCCATTCTGACTGGTGTGAGGTGGAATCTCAGGGTTGTTTTGATTTGCATTTCCCTGATGATTAAGGATGTTGAACATTTTTTCAGGTGTTTCTCTGCCATTCGGTATTCCTCAGGTGAGAATTCTTTGTTCAGTTCTGAGCCCCATTTTTTAATGGGGTTATTTGACTTTCTGGAGTCCACCTTCTTGAGTTCTTTATATATATTGGATATTAGTCCCTTATCTGATTTAGGATAGGTGAAGATCCTTTCCCAATCTGTTGGTGGTTTTTTTGTCTTATTGATGGTGTCTTTAGCCTTGCAGAAGCTTTGTAGTTTCATGAGGTCCCACTTGTCAATTCTCGATCTTACAGCACAAGCCATTACTGTTCTATTCAGGAATTTTTCCCCTGTGCCCATATCTTCAAGGCTTTTCCCCACTTTCTCCTCTATAAGTTTCAGTGTCTCTGGTTTTATGTGAAGTTCCTTGATCCACTTAGACTTGACCTTAGTACAAGGAGATAGGAATGGATCGATTCGCATTCTTCTACATGTTAACAACCAGTTGTGCCAGCACCATTTGTTGAAAATGCTGTCTTTCTTCCACTGGATGTTTTTAGCTCCCTTGTCGAAGATCAAGTGACCATAGGTGTGTGGGTTCATTTCTGGGTCTTCAATTCTATTCCATTGGTCTATTTGTCTGTCACTATACCAGTACCATGCAGTTTTTATCACAATTGCTCTGTAGTAGAGCTTTAGGTCCGGCATGGTGATTCCACCAGAGGTTCTTTTATCCTTGAGAAGAGTTTTTGCTATCCTAGGTTTTTTGTTATTCCAGATGAATTTGCAGATTGCACTTTCTAATTCGTTGAAGAATTGATTTGGAATTTTGATGGGGATTGCATTGAATCTGTAGATTGCTTTTGGCAAGATAGCCATTTTTACGATGTTGATCCTGCCAATCCATGAGCATGGGAGATCTTTCCATCTTCTGAGATCTTCTATAATTTCTTTCTTCAGAGACTTGAAGTTTTTATCATACAGATCTTTCACTTCCTTAGTTAGAGTCACGCCAAGATATTTTATATTATTTGTGACTATTGAGAAGGGTGTTGTTTCCCTAATTTCTTTCTCAGCCTGTTTATTCTTTGTGTAGAGAAAGGCCATTGATTTGTTTGAGTTAATTTTATATCCAGCTACTTCACCGAAGCTGTTTATCAGGCTTAGGAGTTCTCTGGTGGAATTTTTAGGGTCACTTATATATACTATCATATCATCTGCAAAGAGTGATATTTTGACTTCATCTTTTCCAATTTGTATCCCTTTGATCTCCTTTTGTTGTCGAATTGCTCTGGCTAGGACTTCAAGTACAATGTTGAATAGGTATGGAGAAAGTGGACAGCCTTGTCTAGTCCCTGATTTTAGAGGGATTGCTTCAAGCTTCTCACCATTTACTTTGATGTTGGCTACTGGTTTGCTGTAGATTGCTTTTATCATGTTTAGGTATGGGCCTTGAATTCCTGATCTTTCCAAGACTTTTATCACGAATGGGTGTTGGATCTTGTCAAATGCTTTTTCCGCATCTAACGAGATGACCATGTGGTTTTTGTCTTTGAGTTTGTTTATATACTGGATTACGTTGATGGATTTCCGTATATTGAACCATCCCTGCATCCCTGGGATGAAACCTACTTGGTCAGGATGGATGATTGTTTTGATGTGTTCTTGGATTCGGTTAGCAAGAATTTTATTGAGGATTTTTGCATCAATATTCATAAGGGATATTGGTCTGAAGTTTTCTATCTTTGTTGGGTCTTTTTTGTGGTTTAGGTATCAGAGTAATTGTGGCTTCATAGAATGAGTTGGGTAGAGTACCTTCTGTTTCTATTTTGTGGAATAGTTTGTGAAGAACTGGGATTAGATCTTCTTTGAAGGTCTGATAGAACTCTGCACTAAACCCATCTGGTCCTGGGCTTTTTTTGGTTGGGAGACTATTAATGACTGCTTCTATTTCTTTGGGGGATATAGGGCTGTTTAGATCATTAACCTGATCTTGATTCAACTTTGGTACCTGGTATCTGTCTAGGAACTTCTCCATTTCATCCAGGTTCTCCAGTTTTGTTGAGTATAGCCTTTGGTAGAAGGATCTGATGGTGTTTTGGATGTCTTCAGGATCTGTTGTTATGTCTCCTTTTTCATTTCTGATTTTGTTAATTAGGATGCTTTCCCTGTGCCCTCTAGTGAGTCTGGCTAAGGGTTTATCTATCTTGTTGATTTTCTCAAAGAACCAGCTCCTTGATTGGTTGATTCTTTGAATAGTTTTTCTTGTTTCCACTTGGTTGATTTCACCCCTGAGTTTGATTATTTCCTGCCGTCTACTCCTCTTGGGTGAATTTGCTTCCTTTTGTTCTAGTGCTTTTAGGTGTGTTGTCAAGCTGATAATGTGTGCTCTCTCTAGTTTCCTTTTGGAGGCACTCAGAGCTATGAGTTTTCCTCTTAGAAATGCTTTCATTGTGTCCCATAAGTTTGGGTATGTTGTGGCTTCATTTTCATTGAACTCTAAAAAGTCCTTAATTTCTTTCTTTATTCCTTCCTTGACCAAGGTATCATTGAGAAGAGTGTTGTTCAGTTTCCACGTGAAGGTTGGCTTTCTATTATTTATTTTGTTATTGAAGATCAGCCTTAGTCCATGGTGATCTGATAGGATGCATGGGACAATTTCAATATTTTTGTATCTGTTGAGGCCTGCTTTGTGACCAATTATGTGGTCAATTTTGGAGAAGGTACCATGAGGTGCTGAGAAGAAGGTATATCCTTTTGTTTTAGGATAGAATGTTCTGTAGATATCTGCCAGATCCATTTGATTCATAATTTCTCTTAGTTTCACTGTGTCCCTGTTTAGTTTCTGTTTCCATGATCTGTCCATTGGTGAAAGTGGTGTGTTGAAGTCTCCCACTATTATTGTATGAGGTGCAATGTGTGCTTTGAGATTTACTAAAGTTTCTTTAATGAATGTGGCTGCCTTTGTATTTGGAGCATAGATATTCAGGATTGATAGTTCCTCTTGGAGGATTTTACCTTTGATGAGTATGAAGTGTCCCTCCCTGTCTTTTTTAATGACTTTGGGTTGGAAGTCAATCTTATCAGATATTAGAATGGCTACTCCAGCTTGTTTCTTCATGCCATTTGCTTGGAAAATTGTTTTCCAGCCTTTCATTCTGAGGTAGTGTCTATCCTTTTCTCTGAGATGAGTTTCCTGTAAGCAGCAAAATGTTGGGTCTTGTTTGTGTAGCCAGTTTGTTAGTCTATGTCTTTTTATCGGGGACTTGAGTCCATTGATATTAAGAGATATTAAGGAAAAGTAATTGTTGTTTCCTGTTATTATTGTTGTTAAAGTTGGCATTTTGTTCTTGTGGCTGTCTTCTTTTAGGTTTGTTGAGGGATTACCTTCTTGTTGTTTCTAGGGCGTGGTTCCTGTCCTTGTATTGTTTTTTTTCTGTTATTATCCTTTGAAGGGCTGGATTCGTGGAGAGATAATGTGTGAATTTGGTTTTGTCGTGGAATACTTTGGTTTCTCCATCTATGTTAATTGAGAGTTTGGCGGGTATAGTAGCCTGGGCTGGAATTTGTGTTCTTTCAGTGTCTGTATAACATCCGTCCAGGATCTTCTGGCTTTCATAGTCTCTGGTGAAAAATCTGGTGTAATTCTGATAGGCTTGCCTTTATATGTTACTTGGCCTGTTTCTCTTACTGCTTTTAGTATTCTATCTTTATTTAGTGCATTTGTTGTTCTGATTATTATGTGTCGGGAGGTATTTCTTTTCTGGTCCAGCCTATTTGGAGTTCTGTAGGCTTCTTGTATGTTCATGGGCATCTCTTTCTTTAGATTTGGGAAGTTTTCTTCAATAATTTTGTTGAAGATGTTTGCTGGTCCTTTGAGTTGAAAATCTTCATTCTCATCCACTCCTATTATCCGTAGGTTTGGTCTTCTCATTGTGTCCTGTATTTCCTGGATGTTTTGAGTTAGGATCTTTTTGCATTTTCCATTTTCCTTGATTGTTGTGCCCATGTTCTCTATGGAATCTTCTGCACCTGAGATTCTCTCTTCCATCTCTTGTATTCTGTTGCTGATGCTTGCATCTATGGTTCCAGATTTCTTTCCTAGGGTTTCTATCTCCAGTGTTGCCTCATTTTGGGTTTTCTTTATTGTGTCTACTTCCCTTTTTAGGTCTAGTATGGTTTTGTTCATTTCCATCATCTGATTGGATGTGTTTTCCTGTTTCTCTTTAAGGACTTCTATCAGTTTGGTTGTGTTTTCCTGTTTTTCTTTAAGGACTTGTAACTCTTTAGCCATGTTCTCCTGTAGTTCTTTAAAGTCCTTCTTGATGTCCTCTACCATCATCATGAGATATGCTTTTAAATCCAGGTCTAGTTTTTCAGGTGTGTTGGGGTGCCCTTGACTGGGCGAAGTGGGAGTGCTGGGTCCTGATGATGGTGAGTGGTCTTGGTTTCTGTTAGTAAGATTCTTACCTTTACCTCTCGCCATCTGGTAATCTCTGGAGTTGTTATAGTTGTCTCTGTTCAGAGGTTGTTCTTCTGGGGATTCTGAGTATCCTCTGTCAGCAGACCTGGGAGACAGGCTCTCTCCTCTGAGTTTCAGTGGTTAGAGCACTCCCTGCTGACAAGCTTTCCTCTTAAAGGGAAGGTGTACAGATATCTGGGGTTTGGACCTCCTCCTGGCCGAAGAAGAAGGCGGAAAACAGGACCTTTCCCAGATGCTGTGTTGCTTTGGCAGGTCACAGAAGCTGTAGGCTTCTGTGGTACACACTCTCAGCTGTGCAGACTAAGTTCCTAAGTTCAGTGGAGTCCTGGATCCAAGATGTGCTCCCTGCTCCTGAGGCAGAGGGCTCCTGTGCAGGGCAGACCACTGTCTTCCAGCTAGGAGGGTGCTGGATGTCTGTGGCCCCAAAAGGGTGCTGCCTCAGCAGCTCTGTGGCTCCCACCTGTCCCAGAAGCTGTCTGCCTCTGTGGTCCTCACTCTAACCTGTACAGACTAAGTTCGGCGGAGTCCCGGAGCCAAGATGGCGCTCCCTGCAGGGCAGGTCACTGTTCTCCGGCTGGGAGGGTGTCGGATGTCTGCGGCCCCAAAAGGGTGCTGCCTCAGCGGCTCTGTGGCTCCCGCCTGTCCCAGAAGCTGTCTGCCTCTGTGGTCCCCACTCTGACCTGTACAGACTAAGTTCGGCGGAGTCCCGGAGCCAAGATGGCGCTCCCTGCAGGGCAGGTCACTGTCCTCCGACTGGGAGGGTGCTGGATGTCTGCGGCCCCTAAAGGGTGCTGCCTCAGCAGCTCTGTGGCTCCTGCCTGTCCACACGTGTGCCTTCTTTCCAGTTTTTTTTTTTTTTTTTTTTTTTTTTTGGCATTCATTTATTGATTGCCTCTTTGAGTTGGTTAGGTTTTCATCAAACTGACTCAAGCTAGTCATCTGGGAAGAGGAAATGAAGGCCTCCATCAGATTGGCCTGTAAGCCAGTCTGTGAATTCTTTTCTGGATTGGTTGACGAGGGAGGGCCCAGCCCACTGTGGGCAGTGTCACCCTGGGCAGGTGGCTCTGAGGTATAAGAGAGGAAGCTGAGTGAGATGAGATCTCGGAGTGTAAGCCAGAAAACAGTGTTCCTCCATGGTCTTTGCTTCAGTTCCTGCCCTGGCTTCCCTCAGTGATCACTGTCATAGGGTGTGCAAGGCAAGCAAAGCCTTTCTTCCCATGCTGCTCTTGGTCAGAGTACCAGGTGTAGGAAGCAAACAAGGACAGGCGTGTGGGTTCTGTGTGAGTTCTGTGGGGACACACAACATGTTGTGATGAAACTGTTGCTTCCATGAGTTTGTGGCATATGTCAGGGTTAGCTGCTCTTTTAATTTTCTCTTGTGTTTGTGTGAATACACACGTGCATTGTGTGTCATGTCTTTGCATCATGTGTGTGCATGTATGTGTGCATGTGTGTGGAAGCTAGAGCTTAACCCTGGTTTTCTTCTCTCAAGCACTACTGTCCATGGTTCTCTCTTTAAGAAGACTTGTCTCTTACTGACTGTAGCTCACCAAATAGATGAGGCTGGCTGACCTGCAAGCCCCAGGGGTGGTTCTAAGCCTGCCTCCCATGCACTGGGGTTACAGGCATGTGCCACCATGCCTGGCTTTTTTTTTTTTTTTAAATGTGGATTCTGAGGATCAAAATGTAGTCCCTCATGCCCATGCTGCAAGTCCATTTTAGGTGGAGCTGTCTCATTAGCCCAAACTAACATTCTCTTAAAGGACCAGGTGGCAAACAGGTAAGCCCTTCGGAGTCCAGATAGGCTCCATGACAATACCTACTATAGCACAGAATGTGTCACAGACTATGGAAGTAAATGGACATACCACATTCTGATAAAACTTTGAGTGTTAGGCTGGATTTTGCAAGTGGATTACCATCAGGTCACAATCCAAACTGCAACCCAATGTGACTGTGTCATCAGTTGGCCAGATGAGCTGGGGCATGAGAAAAATCACCCTGGGGAGGAGAATCTTTAGTGACGATAAAAAATTCCAGGGACACCAGGTATATAATAAATAAAAGGTGTAGTGAATAAAGAACCAGCAAGGAGGGGGAGGGAGACCCTGAGAACCAGCTTCCGTGGTACCAGAAGGTACTGTGCAAGGTCCCAAAGGAGGGGGTCAACCAACCTATCATCTATGAAGCCTATGAACCACATATGATCAACATGGCATGATAACACTAAAGGTGCAGTAGTGGCACACATACCTTGGTGGTAACCAACAGCTCTCTATTGGACCCAGTCAACAAGAAGAAAGCCATGGTTGGTACTCTAGACCTAGCCAGCTACACAGGGCTAGTTAAAGTCCTGGACATTGAAGAAGAATCTACAACCACTAATTTATTAAGCTAGCATAATCTCTAACAGCAATGCTTAAATTTTGCCTTTATATCGGCAGATAGTCTTGAGTAGTCTTTACCTCTCATCAAGGAAATTTCTTGTTGTAACAGACAGAGACTGTAACAGAGAACTACAAACAATTAAAATGCAGTTGTGGAGCCCAGTGATGATGAATACATCTACAAAACACTTGAACACCTATGGCTCAGGAAACATTTCAGAAGAGGGACCAATAAGATTCTAAGAGCCAGAGGATTAGGGAGTTTGCTGTGAGAGTGTGTCTCCTAGTATTGTTAGAAGCTTACACCCATAAAACCTCACCAGCATGACTACTGAAACACAAGCTGAGCAAGGATGACACCAATGGACATGTGAAAGTAGTCAGAGAAAGGGTTTGGAGGGAAGAAAGGAAGGGGGAGATGTTGTGATTATATTATAATCTCAAAGATGAAAAAGAGAAGAAGGGAGTTGGTGGGAGGGACAAAGGTGGTGGGAAGATATGTGTGTGTGAGTGAGTTTGTGAGAGTATGTATGAATGAGTGTGTCAATGTGTGTGAGTATGCATATGTGTGTAAGTATGTAAGAGAGTGTGTGTTGCTGAATGTTCGTGAGTGTGTCAATGTGTGTGTGCATGTATGTGTGTGAGTGTGTGCCAATGTGTGTGTGACTGAGTGTGCATGAGTGTGTGTGAATGTGTGTGTGAATGTGTGTGAGTGTGTGTAAATGTGTGTGTGTGAGTGAGTTTGTATCAATGTGTGTGTGAGTGTGTATGCCAATGTATGTGTGACTGAGTGTGCATGAGTGTGTGTGAATGTGTGTGAGTGTGTGTGAATGTGTGTGTGAGTGAGTTTGTATCAATGTGTGTGTGAGTGTGTATGTCAATGTGTGTGTCAGTGTGTGTGTATGTATGTTGTGATGGTTTGTATAGCTTGACTCAGGGGCACTATTAGGAGGTATAGTCTTGTTGGAATAGGTCTGTCACTGTGGGTGTGGACTTTAAGACCCTTGTCCTAGGCCCCATAGAAGCCAGTCTTCTGTTTGCTTTCAGAACAAGATGTAGAACTCTCACCTCTTCCAACGCCATACCTGCCTGGATGCTTGCCATGCCCCCACCTTGATGATAATGGACCTCTGAATCTGTAAGCCATCCCCCATTAAATGTTGTCCTTATGAGTTGCCTTGGTCATGGTGTCTGCTCACAGCAATGGAGACCCTAACTAAGACATATGTGTTATGCGATTATGAGCAAGATGCATGATATGCTTGTTTGAAGACGTCATAACGAAACTTGTTATTTTATACACACATTAAAAAGTTAAGACATATAAAGTGGCAGAACATGTGGTTTGTCCAAGCTGTAGATGTGATTGCATAGAAGTAAGTGACAGGGGGACGGAGCCCAACAGGGCGATGAGTTTCTCTCTCTCCTCTGGAGAACACGATGGTCTTTGTTACACCTGAGAACGGTCTCCTTAACTCTACCTCATGCATGAGCATCTCGACTTAGGCAAACAGACATTTTAGAAGGACAGAAAACAAGGAGTAATAAGTGGAAATGCATCTTTCATTTTCAGTGAGAATAAATATTACAAACATGTTAGTTTTCTCTAAATTAACCTGGATATTCAAGTAATTCCCATGAAAACACAAACTTTACTTTGCTCTGGGTTGAGCCATGTTATTATTCACTGGGGAAGATGAACATGGAGAGTTTTAGTGATGAAGACAGAGGACATATTCTCCATGGTAACACGACCATTTAAAACACAACACACAAGTCAGAAATAGAATTCACATGGAAACCAATTATTGATGAAAATATTTCCAACCGATACAAAAAAAAATTGAGTACTAGTTGGAGGCAGCTAAGTAGAAATTTGGAGACAATATTTAAAAATGTAATTTAAGAATTTATGCATACACATAGTTATGGTTGTGTTTGGTGTGTTTGTGTGTGTGTCTGTGTTTGTGTGTTTATGTGTGTCTGTATTTGTGTATGTATGTATGTGTGTGTGTGGTATGTTTGTGTGTGTGTTTGTGTGTTTATGTGTGTGTGTTTGTGTGTATGTGTTTGGTGTGTTTGTGTGTGTGTGTGTTTGTGTGTTTATGTGTGTCTGTGTTTGTGTATGTATGTATGTGTGTGTGGTATGTTTGTGTGTTTATGTGTGTCTGTGTTTGTGTGTGTATGTGTGTGTGTTTGTGTGTCTGTGTGTGTTTGTGTGTGTCTGGTATGTTTGTGTGTGTGTATGTGTGTGTGTTTGGTATGTTTGTGTGTGTGTATGTGTGTGTGTGTTTGGTGTGTTTGTATGTGTCTGTGTTTGTGTGTGTCTGTATGGGTCTGTGTGTGTGTGTGTGTGTGTGTCTATGTGTGTGCTGTGTAGGTGCCTGCAGAAGCCACATTCATCAGGTTCTCTGGAGCTGGAGTTACAGTTTGCTGTGAGCCTGCCGATGTGATTGCTGGGAACTCAGCTTGTGTCCTCTGGAAGAGCATTGTATACTCTTAGCCAATGAGCCTCCTCTTTAGTCTCATCAATTTTTAATTAATTTTTTAATTATGTGTGCTATGATTGTGCATGGGTGTGAGCATGCCATGGTATATATGTGGAGATCAGAGAACAACTTTGTGAAATTGATTTTCTCCTTCTGTCTTTTTGTAGGTTTCTTGGGGGATGGAACTCAGGTCATCAGACTTGTGTTGAAAATATTTTATGGGCTGAATCATCTTACTGGCCCTGGAAACAGTGATTTTTAAATAAAATTTGTATTTTGTACCCCATACTACACTGGGGCAGAGAGATTAAAGACTTAAAATAAAACCACACCACAAAAAATATTCTAGAAAAATATAATTTTGATTAAATGAGATAAAACATAGAAATCACAAAATGTTGTTATTAAACTTCATAGCATAGATAGTTAATACTTTCACACTGTGAGGGAAAAAAAGCCATGAACAATAAGAATACAGAAGTAGAAGGCCATTTTCTCAGAAAGAGTGCTTTCAAAAAGCTTAGGAAAAGAAGGTGGACATGAAGAAACAAACACAGGTGAGACCCTTCACAGGTAAGTCAGAAGGTATGAAATGTGCATCACCACAGGGAGATGCCATTTTAATTTGTTATTTGACCCAAGTCTTAAAATGCTCAACTTTTTCTAGGGTGAGGAATTATTAAATGCACATGCATCATCAGGAGAACTATGATTTCATGAAATGTTCAGAAATCGTGTTGACATGATTTATCAGGTACTGAAAAGTACCTATTATTTGAGTAATTCCAGTTATAACAGAATGAATCTCTCTCTCTCTCTCTCTCTCTCTCTCTCCTCTCTCTCCTCTCTCTCTCTCCTCTCTCTCCTCTCTCTCCTCTCTCTCCTCTCTCTCCTCTCTCTCCTCTCTCTCCTTTCTCTCTCCCTCCTCCCCCCTCTCTCACACACACAGGCACACATGAGGTACACATGTATATAGGCTGTTCACATTGTTTGCACAACTTGTATATATGTTTCAGGGTGATAATATTCTATGTGATGGGCAAAAGTTAGAAAAATACTGAAGTGCTTGCAGGTGGGAATGGGTTAAATCATGGTATGTTCAGATTAGCATCAATTAAAACATTTGAGACAAATATAGAGACATTGATATGCTAGTATATGCAAAGATACATCATGTAAGAGAAACACATATTGGGAAATTATGCCAAGTAGGACCTCCTCTGCTTAGCAATAAAAAGATGGTCACATAGTGTGTGTGTGTCTGTGTGGTGTGGTGTGTGTGTGTGTGTGTGGTGTGTGTTGTGTGTGTGTGGTGTGTGTGTTGTGTGTGTGTGTTGTATGTGTGTGTTGTGTGTGTGTGTGGTGTGTCTGTGTGTGTGTGTGGTGTGTGTGTGGTGTGTGTGTGTGTGTGTGTGTGTGGTGTGTGTGGTGTGTGTGGTGTGTGGTGTGTGTTTGTGTGGTGTGTGTGTGTGTGTGTGTGGTGTGTGTGTGTGGTGTGTGTGTGGTATGTTTGGGAACATAAGATTTACAAAGAGAGTCAGAAGCAGCTAAAATGTGCTTACTTTGGAGAATAAGACTGAATGTCTGGGAAGAAGAAAGTCTTTAAATAAAGAAAGGAGGAAAGAAAGGAAGGAAAAAGAAAGGAGGAAAGGAAGATCTACTCATGCCTACTGCTTAAACTTATTATACGCCACTTTACTTTATAAGTTGAAAACCAACAGGAAAGCATCAATGGTTAAGAAAGGGTCAGGTCTGCAGCAGAGGCTGTTGGCCACCACCCTTCTCCCTGTCTTCACTTCAGTGCACGGTACCTGGCTTCTGACTTCCAGCAGTGACTCCTGTCACTGAGAATCTCTTCAGCCTCCTGAAGACCCTGCTCCTCCATACACTAGGCCAGAAGTACCAAGGAGTTACTGTCCCCAAGAGCCAACTTCCATTAATGACAATAAGAGTTGTAGAAGCTCCTAGGATCCCTTACTCTGGGATGAGTGCTCTTCCCTGTTAACGTCACTGGGTTTAGAAGACAGAAGACACAGAGATACACTTGTGTCTGTGTCTGTGCCTGTGCAGGTGTTTGCTGTGGAGGGAAGACCCACTGTGAATGTGGCAGGATCCCACCAGTTGTGTCTTGGAATGAATAAAAAGAGGAAAAGCAGAAAGCTAGCTTGATGCCTATGTCCCCTTTCCTTTGCTTTCTGATCTCCCGAGATGTAGGGAAGTTCTGAGGTCATAGTAGAGAGCCTTTCCTGCAGCCATGCCTTCCCAGCAGGATGAGCCACGAACCCCAACAGCGAGTCAAACCCGACCTCCTTAGATTGTTCCTTGTTGAGTATTTGGTCACAGTGCTGAGGACAGCCCCTAAAACCTTGCTTAAGGGTGTTTTATACCAAATCAGGGTGTCCTAGGAGGAACTAAATTCCTGTTACCCATAGTGATAACATGCTTGACACTGTACTCTATACTGGCTGCCACCACCCCTCCCCCCAACTTACTCTCTTACTAATGTTTTCTTCTTCCAGTTTAACAGCTAGTATCATGGGGGTTGGAGAGATGGCTCAATGGTTAAGCACACTGACTGCTCTTCCAGAGGTCCTTGAGTTCAAATCCCAGCAACCATGTGGTGGCTTATAACCATCTGTAATGAGATCGGATGCATAAATAAATAAATCTTTTAAAAAAAAACTAGTTTCATGATCTTATTTTATGGATAGCTTTGAGGGAACTCAGACAAGACTATGTTGCAAGAGTGTGTAGAGCAGATCTAGTAGATGTCACCAGATGTGAGCGTCTTTGCACCAACAGAAAGTGTTGGTGCCTGTTTTCTCAGAGACCAAGAGTTACTTGGCTTGGCAGGCATGTGGGCTTCCCCTCCTGAGATGTCAGAGACACAGAGGAGAAAAATACCTGATCTGAAACACTCAGCCAGCTCACTGATGGTTCCTCAACAAAGCATATTTATTTCAGCCAGCATTATGGGAAGTGTGTGTATGTGTGTCAGGGGTAGGGAGGTGGGGGGGGGTGGTCAGCTACAGAATCCAGGGACCTTTCCCACAGCCCATGGCTCAGGTGTTTGTCCCAGGCCCTCACTACAATTCGTCTTTCCCCACACTTGTGTCCCTCTAGGATTTGTCTAGCTGTCATCTTGTAATTGGACTGAAGGGCTGAGTTCAGTTACGGAAGCTGACTTTCCCCCAGTTCCTGTGTTTTGAACAGTTGAGCATTTTACAGCTGGGTCGGTGCAAGGTTTTGATGGTATTGGTGTCATGAAACCTTTTATAGGCAAGGATAATTGAGTTTTTATTTTTACTAGAACAGAAAGCCATCATCCTGGCTTTGGGGACCAAAGTAGGGGAGAACTCAATTAAGGACCCGGATTCAGAAAGGCCCTGTAATTATAAAAACCACATGGAAACAAATGCAGAAAAACAAGCCCGGAGAAAGCACCCCCAAATTTTCATTCTCCTATTAGATTATTTTCAGAAACAGTGAGACAGTCAAGGGCATTATAAATCCATTCATTTATTTCAAAATTTGCAAAACAAATCCCTTCTTACACATAGTATTTGTACAACATGAAATTATTATTCAATAAGTTGACATTTTAAACCTATTACTGCCTAAACCCATCTATTACTGAGCTATTCAGAGCACTAAGTTAACATTTACCAGAATGTTCATCCTCACATCGTGGGGAGATCAAGCTGAAATCCTTCATTTCATATTCAGATCTTGGCGGGTCAGGATTGAAATCGGCTACCTTTCTGATACTTTAGCGAAAAGCCACTGTGAAATCCACAAAAGAAGTATTATCAAGTTACTGGACTTATTCAGCTACATGTTGACTTTGATATGTCAAATCTCTGATCTTTAATAGAAAATTGATGGTCGTGCCCCGAGGGTCAGTCATATGCATGACCAGGATAGGCCAAGGTTTGCATTAAATTATATCCAGTCTTGTGGTCTCATTCCCTGGCAGCTAAAGTCAAACAAAGCAGATGTGTCCCTTGCTAGTTGGGTCTCTTCATTGTTTTTGTGTTGGCATATGGATTTAATTCTGTAATGGGGGACTGCTGGGCACAATCTGAGTTATTGATTTTTTGAAGAGAGTTTTTTCTTAGTGTACCCAGAAGGGCAAGAAAGAAAGGCAGCCGGTACAAGCTTGCTTTCCTCAGCCCTCGGATGGTTGTGTTTTCAGCAGGTTGAGTCTGACACTGGACATCTTAGGAAGGGGTTTAGTTATATCAACCATCAGTTGGTTTCAGAGGCTGAGCTTTTCTTGAGCATGCTGGGCAGCTCAAGAGGAAAGAGACTGGTAGTTCCTTTGTGTCCAGTCTTAGGGCAAGCTATTTGGTCCTTGAGTTTTCTGGATTTGAGTTGCGCTAAATGGACTCTTGCGTTAATGGCTGATGGCTAACAGGCTCCAGGACCAGGAGCAGGAAGGCTAGGGGAAATGTCAGATCTGTGGTTTCTCACAGAGACTTCAGGGTCAGCAGCTGGTGCTAGCAGGACTCTTAGCCCATGGAACAAAATGGGCCACACTTCACTTCCCCCACCAATGACACTAATGTTAGGGACTGTGAGACCCAGAGCAGCTGAGTGGGTCTCAGAGAAATGGACACTGAGTTCAGTCCGGTCCAGTGATTACTGGGAAGAAAATGAAAAGTGAAATACATAAAAATTCTGGTGGATTTCAATTTTTTAATACTTTATGCCAATAGCCAAAAAGGAAAGGGATCCCCATAAGCCACCCCTTTCTCTCAGGTTTGCTGGGAGGACCATATGGGAGCCCCTGGCTTAGGGTATACATGATTAAATACTGACAGCTGGTGCTTGGTCCATCTCCTGGGATTGGGCTGGCTGTGGTAGGTCCTGGGCACAGCTGGGCCATGGCCTTGTGGAATGTTGGTTTGGAGGCCTCCTTGCCTCTCTGTTCTTTATGCTGTTCAGAACTGAGCACTGTGGTGAAATGGGTCCTGGATTGCAGTGCTGCTTGGTGGACATGTTGTTTTCTGGGCTAGCATGGGGAGTATCTACTCTGGCTGCCCATGTGAGTGGCCAGGCCCATTTCAAGTTCCTTTGAAGAAATCAGAGAGGATAGGGTCTCACCTCTAAGGAAAGAATGATTGTGGGGAGAGGGATCAACAGCTCACAATGAGACCAGGGCAAGTTGGGAGGTCACAGTGTGTATTATTCATGTCACCAGGAAGTAGGAAGTCTCCCCTATATTTGTATTTTTGGAGTCAGGGTCCCATGCATCCCAGACTGGCTTCTGTGTATTCCAGGGTAACAATGGACTTCTGATCCTCCTGCCTCCATTTTTGAAGCATTATGCTATGCAGTGCTGTTGATGTAACCAGAGGTGTGTGTTGCGTTAAATCTCCAACCCAACTAAGCCCCGGCAATGAAACACAACTCAATTAATATGAATACATCTGTGAGCCTAGATTGGTCAGATCTACCACTACACTATCATCTTCCCCATATAAGAGACCCCTTAGAACTATAAGAGATTTCTACCAAATGACATTATGGTTATGCAATCAGTTTTAGATATTCCTCCCTGTCCCAATTATGACCATTTCTACAAATTGGCAGGTAATCTCCCAGCAGAGTTACATACCCACCATAAGACTCACTGTTTTTTTTTTTTTCTTTTTAAATTTATTTTTATTTCATGTGCATTGGTGTTTTGCCTGCATGTGTGTCTGTTTAAAGATGTTGAATCCTCTGGAACTGGAGTTATAGACAGTTGTGAGCTGCCACGTGGATGCTGAGAACTGAACCCAGATCCTTTGGAAGAGCAGCCAGTGCTCTTAACCACTGAGCCATCTCTCCAGTCTAAGGCTCACTTTAAAATGGTGTTAGTGAGTATGTATTTCTAAACTCCTCTCTGTCATGTTGAAGTGTCTTTGAGAGAAATACCAACAGCAGCAAGAATGTTAACAAGAGGTTTTTGCTTTTTGTTTTTTGTTTTTCCCGTATAGTTTGAATGTTTGTCAAAGATTGTATTGATCATCACATGGATTTTAGTCTGGAGAAAGAGAAGAATAAGTGACAAAAGATTCCCAGAATCCTCTGGTAAGTGACCAGGCAGTCTTCAGGTTCAGGAGTGTCAGGTCTGCCTCCCTGTCTCCCCACGGAGCAGTGGGATGAGAATGCCACACCTTTCTGCTTTCTTTTCTTTCTTGTGTGTTTAGGTTAAGGTTTGATGTCAGAAATCTCTCCATTTTTTTCTGAGATGGGGGTCTCTCACTTGCTCTAGAGCTCACCAGCTGGTGAGAGCAGATGTCTTCAAACCCCAGGATCTCTTCTGTTTCCTCCTTCCTGGTGTTAGGATCCCAGGTGTTTGCCAGGAGGCCCAGGTTTTTCAATAAGTGCTGGGGATGGAAGTCCAGTTTTTGAGCTCAGTGCAAAAGCTTTTACCTGCTAAGCTATCTCCCTAGCACCTCCTACCTGCTTTAGATGGAATCACAGAAAATGTGTGCGAATCTTGTCATTTCCCAGGGCCATTCATTCATTCAACAAACATTTGTTAAAGTCTTTGGCTTCTGCTGCGTGGATTTTGTTTAACTAACACAACGTGCGGAGTTAGAGACATGGTCCATACGATACACTGTGTGCAGGGCGGAAAGCTGTTGTTTTGCCAGAGCAGAGACACTGAAGAAATTGGTTTGGGTTCTTTCGGTGCTGTTACTCTTTCATTGATGATTATATATTCTTCAAGACAAATATTCATCTTCTACCTTCAGGGGAAAATGGCGTTGTGAGGATCTTGAAGAATGTACTTTAAGGATTGTCCTCTCCCAGGTTTGTGGCTGTGAATCTGAAATTGCATTCTGAGTGCAAGTAAATACTCATTAAGGAATTTCAAAAATATAAGTCACGGGAGGTTCTTTCAAGTCCAGGGTCAACTGAAGCCCCCTCAGATTTACACCTGCCGCTGCTGCCCCTGCCTTCCCTGCCATGCCTGAGTGGGTTTTAATGAAAGAGGAACACTAAATGTTTTCGCTGCATTTGAAGGCATCGAACTCTCATCCGGAGAGTTCTGCCTCACAGCCAGACCTGGCCTCCGTCTCACCCTGCCTCTTTCATCTCCCTTTGTTGGGAAGCTACACCGAGGCTGAGATTTCCCCACCGCTCCCCGTCTGACTGCAGCTCTGAAAGCTGATTGCCTTCTGGTGAAGCCCTTTCCCCTTCTTCTGTACCCAAGCTCCATGTTCAATGAACATCAAAAAGCCTTATCATACCCCGATGGTTTAAATCTTTAAACAGAGCGTAACAGCCGGAGTACATCCAGGCCGCTCACATCCCGGAGTCTTGTCACTGTGCGCTCCTGCAACAATTACCAGGAGAGGGAGGCTACGGAGTGAATGAGTAGCGCATGTTGTCTCCCTGGACTGCATGCTGATGCTCTGATCAGGACTTCAGCGAAATTCTGTTTGAAATGAGAATAGACTAATTTTCATCCGACTCTTCTCCGAGGAATCCCATGTGGTCCAACACGCCAAGGGTCATCATTAGAAAACCACCTTCAAAAGAGTAGGGCCTTCTTGTGGCAAAGCTCTCTCCCTTTGTTAAATTTATAAACATTTATGTAAAAATGTATACATTAATTGTTCAGGCTCTTCCTGGCCTGGAAGAGCTATGCCCAGGAATGTTCTTGGGGGAAATAAAACTCATAAAAATACCCCGAGTCAGAATGAAAATGGCCTCGTTTTGAGTGAAAATCAGAAGAATTCTGTGATCAAAGGCAGTTCTTGCTCCCAGCTGTTCAAAGGGACTTATACAAAAAAAAAAAAAAAAAAAAAAAAAAAAAAAAAAAAAATCAGATGTGACCAAGAATAGAAAGGAACTCATTAAGAGCTTAACGAGATGACGGCAGGTGAAGCCATCAGTTACTTAAACGCTGTATTCCCCGCCCCCCCTTTCTTAGTGTTACTCTGTTTGTTACCCTGTATTCAATTGATATTTTCTAATAAACCACTATACAATGCAGCCAAGTTCATCACACTGGAAACACCCTTCAGTCTGGCGTCACTGGGCATCTATGTAATTAAGACGTCACCCCCCTCCCCACTCCCCCCCCTCCCACCTCCTTGCCCTCATTCCACAGAGAAGTCTGAGAATGCAGCCAGGGAAACAAGTGATTCGCTTTTACTTTCCCATTTCCTCTGGAGGGAGCACGAACAAGCAGGCCAGGAAAGGCGCGGTTCAAGGAAGTTTAGCAATAAGCCTCGGGACCCCAAAGGGAAGGCAAGTTTGGAGTGTCCTTAGAGACTCAAAAAGGAGGGTCCTCGGGGACTCGTGACTGTGTACATTTTCATGATTTTGGTTTTGCTCCTCTAGTGTTTATAAATACCAAAACAAAGCAAAAAATACCGCTCCCCCCCCCCGCCCCTCCCTTCGCCCGGCCTTCTCCTAAGCAGCTTAAACCCCCTTTCGCTTTCCCCAGGCAAAGCTGAAATTCTCTTGTATATTTCCAGCGTTCACCTTCCTGATTCCGGCCCTTCCAACACCAGTAGCCAGGTTTCTTTCTTTCTTTTTTTTTATTCTTTAAGTGCTGGAGGAGTCATGAAAAATTCAGACACTGGGTTTCCCTGAGACCAATCTGGTGGCTTTTCTTTGTGCTAACTGCTGCTTTCTATGCATCATTCAAAAGGTACATACCAAGTCATGGGCCCCGAACTGCTTGCTACTTGTGTTAAACATGAATATTTGTAGCTTAGCAAGGAACTAAATTTAAAAAAAATTAATATTTGACAAGCCCAAAGAAAGTCATAACAGGTCCAGAAGTATCCATTTGAAAGACTTTTTTTTTTTTTTATTTGTAAAAAGTCAAAACTTTTTGTCTTAACTGGGAGGATTCTGAGCCATAAAAGGTTCATTTTAAAACCATCGATTATCCAGCGTCTTCCAGGAGCATTGATTATGATGACACATGGGCAAATGTACAGGGAAGCCATTGTTTTTCATGTAGATGGTAGGAAGAATATTCACTCCATGCAGGTACCACTAATCTCATTTGACCAGGAAGCCAAGAGGGATGATGTAAGGTTGACTCCAGTCACACAACTGTACACACGGCGGCAAAATTGCCTTTCCTCCCATTTCTTAATTAGAATTAGAATCATCTTAGAACGAATAGAATCTCTTATTAGGAACAAAAAGAACTACTGGCTCTCCAGTTCAAGTGGCATGTCTGCATAACTTATAGCCTTAAGAGATTATGGTCCCTGCTACTCTTGGCTGACTGCCTCTAACTCTCTTGTATTAATGAGTTGTTCTAAATTTAGTCTGCTGTGACAAACTAATATTAATACAGTATTTTATGGCCCAGAGCATTGTTAATACATAGGAATGAAAGCCAGAGTCGAAGCAAGAGGGGAGGGGGAGTGAGATTACTTTGTGTGATTGTCAAGATATAGATAATCCACGTATGTAGATATTAAGACTTAAATATAATACACTGCTTATGGATTTATATTATGTGAAACATTTTCTATTATTTTAAATCCTCATGGCATTAGTTTCCTATTTTCAGGGGTTTATAACTTGGCCATACAAATTCACTCTGGGCTGAAACTTGGAATGCAGGGTCTTAACCTGGAGACACGTTATTTATTTATTTATTTATCTAACTAAATTAAAAGTGAGTTTGGACATTTTTAACCCCACCATGTAGCAAAGGAGGAATGACAAGTTTGGAATAAAATTTGATACCCAGAGCTCAAGCCTGTCTCAAAACAGGGAAAAAAATCCAGCAAAGAAAACTATGAATGACGCCAGGGCAGGAAGGGATTTCTAGGAAAGGAAAAATCAAAGTTACAAATAGAGCTAATAACATGATGAAGAGTTTTTCTCTTTAAGAACCTTTTAAAATGTGCACTGTGTGTAGAGGTACTGGCCACTCATAGATAGACATTGCAGAAGTATACGTGTGCGCATGCACGTGTGTGCTTGCACACGCATGTATGGTTAGTACTACTCATGTTTATCCCTGTAACCGAGGAATGGAAACATTCAGTGTGGGATTGACCCTGTTTCCTGGAGAGAAACAATGTTTTCTTTTTAATGAATCCACAACTTGAGAGGAAAAGTGACTGTCACAGTTATTATCATAGGCGGCTCTAGGCTGCCAGCGGCATCAGTCAGAAGCACGTAAGCGAGGAAGCAGTGGGGTGGGAGCCCATGGCAAAGACAGATTGTAAAAACGCATTTCTTAAGTCCTGCGGGATGGGGAAGCAGCAGAAATGGAATAATGTTTTTGTACTGACCGGAAGCCGGAAAGCTTGCTGCAAAGCCAGCTCTGGGGGCTCCTCCTGAGGCGGGTGCAGTGTCTACTCGGCAGGTGTTTTTAAAGAGTCATTTCATATCTTTGTAAGGAATACCCAGGTGGGAACTTGTCCCATTCCCAAGATATTACATTTTCTTGTTTCCGGAAACACATCCACTGACTACCCGGGAGAGTCCCCTTCTTTTTCTCCTTCGGTGTCTTCAGCTCTGCGCCAATGGCAGCTTTGCTCTCTCCTCAAGTTCCCTGTGACAGGCCAATGCAGATTCAACTAAGAGATAACATTCCTGCTTTCTAGCACATCTCAGCAAGATACCCAAAATTTTAGTAAGATTTTTTTTCATAAGAGAGACTTAAACGTCACAGCAGAGATCCAAATCAAACCCTGTTGCCCCGATCCAGCTAGGCAGCTGGAGCAGCTAAGAGGCTTGTGCCGAGTGACAGGTAGACCTGTGGCAGAGAACAGACCCAGGAGGCCATTCTCAGGATGTGTGGGTGTTCAGTAGACCCACTGGTGAGCTACGGTAACACTTCCGCAGAGACAGAGAACTTGCAGTGGCGACGAGAGCAAAATGAAGATTCATCCGCATATTTCAGAATTCCTGTCTAAAACCCTGGTTAGATCTAATACGAAAGCCAGAAGTATCAATTTTGAGGTTTTTGGTTTAAGTTTTTTTTTTTTTTTTTTTTTTTTATAAAATTCTTTACCACAGAGGACTCTCTTTGCTAATGGGCTAAGATAACGTACAAAGCGATAAGCAGATACAAATGAGCCGTGTCTGTTTGCTGAGGTGAGCAGTGCCTTCAAGGACTCGTACATGACTCAACCAGAGGACTTCTGCTTATGCATGCTGGATTCAAAGTACTGAAAATGTGACACTCACATTGCTCAGATTCGACTTTGGTTTTACATGACTGAGATCAGTATAGTTTTGAGCCAAAAGACAGGTTTGTTTGTTTGTTTGTTTGTTTGTTTTTTGGGATATCCTGTGGATTTCACACAAGTTGAAAATCAGGTCAAGAAAGAAACCTTGGACTTTTCATAATTGTTACAAGTTTGAATCGGGACTCCCTGAAGCAGAGATTTGATAGAGTCCTAAATTGGGCTTGATTTTAAAGAAAATCTGGTGGGTGAAGTTGTTTGAGTAGATAAAATGAGAGATTTGGGACAAGTGATTACTCTCTTCATGTTTTATTTTTGGGTGGGGTGAGGTGTCTCCTCTACAGTATGAAGTCATCTGTTGGAATGTAGGACACCTACCATAGATCTCTCATCATTTAGGTAAAATTAGTTAAATTTGAACCTACTTTTAAAAATTCACATAGTTCAAAATTCAAAACAGCACAGAAGAGAGAGTTGTCCTCTCCACCCAGCTCCCGATGCTGGGTTCGGCTTTCTGGGGTCTGTGGTAAGCAGGATTTCCCCTTTTCTGATATACAGTCTGAGAAAAGAATCGATTTTTCATAGGAGGAAAGATTACTATTCTTTTATTATCTTTTCCCTCTCCCATGGATGATAGTGATGTTCTCTCACCGTTTGTGTTTTACTTATTTAATTAAATATATTATTATTAGTGGGGCATGCTTAGGACACGGTGCTCATGTGGTCAGCCATCAGTGGGAGTCAGGTCTCACTTCCATCTTGTGCTGCACACACATCCAGGCTCACTGGCTAAGTAGTGTCTGAGTGACTCTCCTGCCTCTACCTCCCATCTTGCCTGAAGTGTCCTGGAGTAACAGGTCCACCCTGCTTTTTTATGTCGGTTCCTGGGATAGAACTGAGGTCCTTACACTGTCTTGGCTAATGTCACTGAGCTGTGTCTCTGGCCCTCACTGCTCTTCATTTATAATAATAGAACTTAAAGGTTTCACCATCAAATCATTAGTCCTCTCTGTTTTTTTTTTTTTTGTTTTTGTTTTTGTTTTTTTTTACAGTGGTATTATTTATGTTGTGTGATGTAATTAATTTACCCATCAACTTGTGGTGATTTAAAGTTTCTAATATTTTGCTATTTAAAACCTTGTACCAAGGATAACAGGGAGATGCTGGATCTGGAGGCACGAGCCAACAGTCTCAGGATTCTGGAGGCTAAAGTCATGGGACTACAAGTTCAGTGTCAACCTGGGCAACAGTGAGACCTTAAACAAATAAATGCCATGAACTGCCTTGTACCTGTGAGGCGTCACACACGTGTCCAAAAAGTCTGAAGGATAAAGTCCTAGGAATGTAGCTGCTGGTCAACAGAAGTGAACTTTTGGACATTTGATGGATTGTGTCCTATTAGCTTCCACAGGAACATACTGATGCATGCATGTTCCTTCCAGTACTGGAGGCCTGAGGCCCCAGCAACCTGCTCATCATGAACTGGCATTTTCAAGATGCAAGACCTCAGTCATCCAAGGGTTAAAAAGGAAAACACTTCAGAGTGGGTTTTTTTTTTTTTTACTGTTCTAAATTGTTTATTGAATATGAATTTTACAGATATCACGTGTATTAGCGGTAACAGTGGAGCTGGAGACTATTGCACCTTCTCGAGACTGCACGGCGAGAACCACCAATCATGTGGTGGAACTTTCCAAGGCCACGGCTCTTTCGGCCAGCAGATATCAACCCACGCATCTCTCTGTGCTTGTGGACTGGTTTAGTGATTCACTGGGTGTCAGTCAGGATTTCTGCTGATAGCTTTAGAGAGTGGATCAATGAGGGTAACCTCAAAAACTTTGTATGTGGAATCCTCACCAGCCCAGTAGGAATTCAGGACTCTCAAAGCCCCATAATGGCGCCCAGCTCTCTCCTCAGCAACAGACTGAAGGCTTTGGGCAAATTTCAGCTGGTTAACACCATGATGGCACCCTTAGGAACCAGGCGTTTGCGACCACAACGGCAGACAGGAATCCTGTAAATGACATAGCCTTGCTTAGTCTTGTAATCCAGTCTTCGCGCTTTATCAGGCCAGGTGGGGCAGAGAACCCTGTTCAGCGCAGAGAGCTGGCGATATCGCCAGCAGCGGACCCTCAGAATCACGTCGCATCACGTCGGACTGCTTCTTCCTCCATAGCTCCTGGATGTATTTGTATGCACCCATCTTGGCTCGCCTGATGACTGCTGCCAGAGGAAAGCCAGAGTGGTTTTAAATTACATTTCTACCATAGCTCAGTGAAGCATTTGGAAATATGCTTAACAACTATCTGGCTTTCATTTTCTGCAAAGTTTGTTTTCTATCTTCAATTACCTGGACTGAATAAGTCAACCTTCCGGGCTTGTGAATCTGGTCTTGAAACTGGGGATTCTGGTCCAATTTCTTAAGTGTTGGGACAAGAGTGCTATGAAAATGTGTTGGCTGACACCACGGTGAAGAAAACAGTGATATTTGACTCACCCCTCTTGTGAAAAATTTGTAAAAATTCTGAAGGTTACCACAGAGACCAGGAAAGAAATTTGAAGTTGAGCTAAAGGTTCAGGCATCCCGAGTTGAGCCTGTGACCCGGGAACATTTGCTCAGAGTGCAATGATCTCACACTGCAGGTCCAGGGCTGGGGTGACCTGCCTGTCCCCTGATAAGGGGTGGCAGACAGTGTCTCGTGCTGAGCAGCACAAGAGATTATAGAGCAGTCCTTGCCGGGTGTGCTCAGGCCCCTGCTTTATTTTAACCACAGGCTTCATCCTCCATAGCTGATGTTCTGTTTGTTTGTTTTTTAGATTTATTTTATTTTAATTTTTAAAAGATTTATTTTATGTATATGAGTATACTGCTGCTGTTTCCAGACACACCAGAAGAGGGCATCAGATCCCATTACAGATGGATGTGAGCCACCACGTGGTTGCTGGGGACTGAACTCAGGACCTCTGGAACAGCAGTCAGTGCTTTTAAGAGCTAAGCCATCTCTCCAGTCCCCTCCACCCTGCAGTTTTTATTTTTTTGTTAGTTGAAAATGAGTTGAGAAGAAGTCTAAGGGATGTGATTTAAAAGAGAAATCCCCAAAGAGTAAGGGGCACCCCATGCACAGGAACCAGGACTAGTGGTTAGTCTTTGCTGTCTTTGCATGTAGTCTCCTAGGATAACTTCAGAATCAGCTGAGGTCCCTGTTAGGCCCCTATCTTGTTTCTTTCCCTCTCCTGAGAAATAATTATTAGTCTCTCTAATACACATGTATTTATATATTTCTTCCTCTAGGAAACCTTTAAATGACACATGATATTCTTTTTGGTTACTTTAAAAATGTTAAGTAGCTCAGTGGCACATCATTTTGTTCCTTTTAAAAAAGGTTTTTATTTTATGTGTATTGGTGTTTTGTCTGCATATGTCTGTGTACCATTTGCATGCCTGGTGCCTGCAGAGTCCAGGGAGGGTGTCAGACTCTGGAACTGGAATCTGGAATTCACATGGGCTGTGAGCCACCATCTGGGTGCTGAGAAGAGAACCCAGGTCCTCTGGAGAGCAGTGAGGTCAGCATCTTTAACTGGGCAGCATCTCTCCAGCCCTAGCTTGCATATTTTAGCCATGTTTATCTTTTAAATCCACATGGCCATGTGCATATGTGTATACATGTATATCCACAGATCATTCGTTTAATTTCCATGTGCATACACATATACTCATATATCCATAGGCATTCATTTAATCGACGTGTGCATATATATATATACACACATATGTCCACAGGTATTCATTTAATTGACATGTACACACACACACACACACACGTGTGTGTGTGTGTATATATATATATATACATGTATATCCACAAGTCATTCATTGAGTTGTCATTTGCATATACATATACACTTATATCCACAGGTCATCCATTTAATTGCCATGTACATATATGTATACATTTATATCCAGGTTATTCATTTAAACATTTTTTTTTTGAGTCAGGGTCTCTAGCCTAGGCTTGTCTAGCACTCTTGTGTACCTGAAAGTGGCCTTAAACTTCTGATTAAACTTAAACTCTTGCCTCCACCCCTGGAGTACTGGGTTAGACAGGTGCCCTCATGCCAGCCCCTCACCCACCGATGCTGTGCTGTGGATGGAACCCAGGCTCCTGCACAGCAGACAAGCACCTTACTGACTGAGCTCCACCCAAGACTGCTTTCTTCTCTCTGCGAGTAGCTCAGTGAACATTCTCTCTCCTGCTGGGTGTCTCAGAGGCTCCTAATGAAGCGTGGTTTCCAGCGTGCATTCAAAAAGATGAGCTTACGGGATCGATGATTAAACTCACTAACACTTAGTGCAAATCCACACGCCAGGGTGGTGGGAGGTGGTCAGCGTTTCTTACACCCACACAGAACTCAGGCTTCCTAATTCTTCACGTAAGAATCTTGTCCCAGTTCCATGAACGTTCCTGTCCAACAAATAACATTTAAATGTGAAATTGAACTTATACATAGTTTGAGTGAGAAATACCGTACAGTTTCCTTAGTTTATTCAGCTTACACTTCCATACTGCTGTTTATCACCAAAGGGAGCAGGTCAGGAAGCAGGAGCTGATGCAGAGGCCATGGAGAGATGTTACTTTACTGGCTTGCTTCCCCTGGCTTGCTCAGCTTGCTCTCTTATAGAACCCAAGACTACAGCCCAGAGATGGCACCACCCACAAGGGGCCTTTCCAACCCTTGATCACTAATTGAGAAAATGCCTTACAGTTGGATCTCATGAAGGCATTTCCTCAACTGAAGCTCCTTTCTCTGTGATAACTCCAGCTGTGTCAAGTTGACACAAAACTAGCCAGTACAGTATCTATATTGGGGCTCTGTTTTAAGATTAATTTTTTTTCATTCAAGTTAATGTTAGGATAATTATCAAGAACACCTGTCCAGCACCCCTCCCACCACACACACTGTGATCCCAGTGATTAAGTCTAGAGCCCTGCACATGGCAGGCAGGTGCCACTCAGCCACATCCCAAGTGTCCCAGCTACATTAATAGACAGCAAACATATCTTCCAACTTTCCCTCATGCATGTTTGTTTAGAGAAAACATTCAAGAAAATGAATAGGTTTCTCAGAGTAAGTTTTCCAAACTTTATCTATGTTTTGTTTTTTTTGTACAAGTATGTCTTTGATGTCGTGCTGACATTTTTATTCATAGCTAAAGGATAAGATGGAATCTCTCTCAGGCAAATTTTTCTCTCTGTACCATGTTGCTGACTAGAGCGAGGGAAGTCCAGGGTTCACCACAGTCCACGGTGAGCACAACACTCTCAAGTGGAGGGAGGTTTTATATGCTATGCTATGCTATTCGTGGACTTGTGGAATTCTTGGGATTAAAGGGCCTGACTCTAGAGATTTAGGATGGTGGTGGCTATACCAGCTCACAGGAGGAACACAGATTACAAATAACGTGATTTTAGCTTTCTTATATTTCTCAAAAAAGACGGACATGGTAGTTTATAGCTATGTTTAAGATTAAGACAGGGGTCAAAGCTGGGGCGTGGTGGCGCACGCCTTTAATCCCAGCACTCGGGAGGCAGAGGCAGGCAGATTTCTGAGTTCGAGGCCAGCCTGGTCTACAAAGTGAGCTCCAGGACAGCCAGGGCTACACAGAGAAACCCTGTCTCGAAAAACCAAAAGAAAAAAAAAAGACAGGGGTCAAATGTTTCTGTTAAGCAAATATACCAAAATAGTAAAATTTCACTCTCTATGTGTAGGCAGAGCTTATTTAGTGTGAAATAGCTAAGGCTACATATGAACGGAAAACTGCTTGAAACTGGCAGTGGAATGGCTTTGGCAGCATCTCTTCTTCAGAAGGAAAGTGGCCTGTCCGACCAGCACTACCTTTTAAGGACTTTGAATGGCTACTGAACCTCATGGAAGCTCAGCCCTGACTGTATCCCAGGAGCCAAGCCTTCTTACCCTCCCAGAGCTGGAACAGGGGAGTTCCCATCTTAACATGTATTACATCTTATAGTTGTTTAATGGCATGCCTGCCTTCCTCACTTGGAAATTCCTCATAAAGGATATATGCGTGTTAACAGATCTAGGTCCATACTCTTACTGTTGCATCCTGTGAGAACTGCACAGTACAGAGTTATTGTAAGGTGGGCTGAGAATTGGTCAAAAGGCAGGAAAAGGATGGACGGCCAGTGGATGGATGGACAGACAGGTGGATGGATGGATGGGAAGGTGGGTGGATTTTGGGTAGATGTATGGGATTGATGGATGGGTGAATAGACAGATTTTGGGTGGGTGGGTGGATGGGTGGTTGGATGGATAGGTGGGTGGATTTTCGGTGGGTGGGTGGATGAATATTGTGGTTAGGAAGCTTGTACTTGGAGAAGATATTCCCCCTGTCAGGGTTTACAAAGTTGAGCATGCAATTTAAAACACGCTAAGTACCTGTTACTGCTAATTCACTAAGATTCTGTGAAGCACTGAAATCTTCGTTTCTCCCTGCTGAGTTGACAGCAGCTGGTTGGGCTTTTCTATTTGAGAGAACAGTGACACTCAGTATTAAGGAAATTATCAGTCTTCACATTTACAGCAACACCACCACTTTTTCATGATTAAAAAAATGAGGCTGAGTAGGGAAAGAGAATTATGAGGAAGAGGAGGGAGAGGAGGAGGGGGAAGAGGAAGAGGAGGGAGAGGAGGAGGGGGAAGAGGAAGAGGAGGGAGAGGAGGAGGGGGAAGAGGAAGAGGAGGGAGAGGAGGAAGGGGAAGAGGAAGAGGAGGGAGAGGAGGAAGGGGAAGAGGAAGAGGAGGGAGAGGAGGAGGGGGAAGAGGAAGAGGAGGGAGAGGAGGAGGGGGAAGAGGAAGAGGAGGGAGAGGAGGAAGGGGAAGAGGAAGAGGAGGGAGAGGAGGAAGGGGAAGAGGAAGAGGAGGGAGAGGAGGAGGGGGAAGAGGAAGAGGAGGGAGAGGAGGAGGGGGAAGAGGAAGAGGAGTGTGGAGGAGAAGAACAACCATCCATCAAGGGCATCTCCCCCTCTTCATTCACAAGTCTTTCTGGGTCTGGGCTATTCAGAACATTTAACTGTCACAAATACACTGCAAACATGACTGTGGATTCTCTTAGGCCTTGTGGATTTATTTTGAGGAAACTTAAACTTAGAAACATGTACGGCTACCCCTGTTTGCAAGCACACGAAAATATTTCCACCACTGATGGTTACATGTGACATTAGCCTATGCAGGATCAGCTTCTATATTTATACACTTAAAAAAAAAACCTTATAAAATGTTAAAAAAAAAAAAGCTTTTCTCTGTTAGTCAAGTTGTTTGGGATAGTATTCAAATAGTGTCTAATAAGAATTGAGAGCAAGGAGACATTTAATTTTTGGTGTGTGTGTGTTTTGTGTGGGGTGTTTGTGTGTCAGTGTATGTATGATGCACACACATGTGCACATAGACAGAAACCAGAAGAGGACCCCGGGTGTCTTTCTCTGTCATTCTCTGTCTTGCCCCTTGAGGCAGAGTTTCCCGGTGGAGTTTTTATTTTCTTGGTTAGCCCAGCCACCTTCCCGTTTCTTCCTGGCTTTCCCTCAGATCTGAACTCACTAGTTAACACACTTAAAACTCTTCAAACTTTATTTCAGTTTGTGTTATTAGGTCCTCAAATGCAAGAGTCAGAATTATATTATCTATATAAGGTATGCCAGGATACCATTACCTCTTCAAACACAACGGTAGGGAGCACGTGCAGACATTATCAGCAAGGTAGAAAAGGCAAGAATCCTTTAACCCAGAGCAAATGCTTTTTCTAGTTGAAGGGTCTGCCTTCTTCTTGAATCCTGAAGACATTTCAATCCCAGGATCTACTAGAGACTCTTGGAGAGTTTTCTCACTAGGGGGCAGCATTTGACCAACTGTCCAAGTAGAAGGTTGCTGGCGAGAGGGCCATAGGCATGTAGATCGCTTTAATAACTCAGTTAGCGGTCTTACAAGGATTTCTAATTCGATTTGTTGGACTGGGACCCAATTTGGTTTGGTAAGCCTTTAGGAAGGAGTTTTAGGGATTTATTCCATTAATAAATATGAATTGTTTTTAGATAGGTATTACGGCAGGTTTGTGAGAGCCACGCTTACCGTAGCACTTTTATGACCTAGCCTTTTAAATGCACATACATTATCGTGTTAAATAATTTATTATTGTAACTGAATAAAACAAGAGCAGAGTTACTGCGTTAGTGCACCTCTTTGTGTTCTCAACCTCTGCAATGGCGCCTAGTTCATGGTTAGTGCTGTCTGTATTATTTTGAGAGGGTTTTTTGTTTTTGGCGTGGCCTGTGGACACACTGCAGAGGACTGCGGGGGCCTCAGGGGCTGCCAGCAGAGCAGGTGGAGTGCTGCCTAGTGGGAGATGCTTTTTCTTTGAGCTGGTCCTTGACATACTGATGTTTTCTGCTTTCTACAGAGCATGCCTGGAAGCTGGCCCATTGAATGAGTTGAGGGCCCTGTAAAATAGTGCGGTCCTTAATCTGGGGGCAAAGAGGCAAGTCACTGCTCAGCTTTCACCGCCTGTCAGTGTTGGGACAAAACTTCTCTCATTTCCAACAGAGTTGAATGTGTGGTGGAGATATATGGGGTGTCTGTGTTTCCCTGTGGTTGTAACAAACGTCTAGGCTGATCAGTTGTGAAGAGAAACACTTTACCTGCTCACACTCACACTTCTGGAGGTCTAGACCATGGCCAGGTGAACATGTTATTGCTGGACTCTGGCTCGGGTATGGGCAGCATATCATAGTAAGGAGTGGGGCAGGTCATTTAATTCATGATCAGGAAGAGAGAGAGAGAGAGAGAGAGAGAGAGAGAGAGAGAGAGAGAGAGAGAGAGAGAGAGAGAGAGAGAAACACAGAGAGAAACACAGAGAGAGAAACACAGAAAAACACAGAGAGAAACAGAGAGAGAGACAGAGAGAGAGAGACAGAGAGACAGAGAGAGACAGAGAGAGACAGAGAGAGAGAGACAGAGAGAGAGAGACAGAGAGAGACAGAGAGAGACAGAGACAGAGACGGACAGACAGACAGACAGACACACACACACGTTGTTGCTACCCTTTCAAGGTTGTGTTCCTGGTGAGGGGAAGACCTCACACTAGAGAAGGAAGTTCCTGAAGTTTATATCACTTCCCACCAGCACCAAATTAGAGGCGGAACCATCAACATATAGACATTTTCAGGGACAATAATGATAACTCCTGAGATATAGAGGTGATGGTATCTGATTATCAGCTGTACCCCACCACTTGCTTCTTGAGGCACTGCTATGGAGGCCAGGGCTGGAGAGGACGGTATCACCCTAAAGGGCCACTTAAATAGTGTTTCCCTGTTGACCTATGGATTGACAGTTATAAGCATAGATAGCACATATTCCCATGTGGGTAAATTTCCCATATGTAATGTAAGTAGATTGCCAACGATTTTTCTTGTTAAGTATTGAAATAAATTTATTTTGGTGGCAGGATATTTTCTAGATGGTAATTTAGAATTTTAATACCTTATGGTATTGAAAGGGATACTTTTCTATACCAATTGATGTTTTATTTTTATTCATTCATCTATTCATATATCATATACCAATCTATCTCTCAATTCTATCTATCAATCAATCATCTATCTATCTCAGTCATCTATCTATCTATCTATCCATCCGTCTATCTATCTATCTATCTATCTATCTATCTATCTATCTATCTATCTATCCATCTATCCATCCATTTATTGTGTGGCATATGTATGTGTTTTTGTGGATGTGTGCATGAGGGTACATGCTCATGGAGGCCAGACATGGTATCAGGTGCTTTATTTTTCAATTGCTCTGCATCCTTCCTTTTTGAAGCTGAGCCTCTCATCCACTATGGAGCTCATTCATTCAGCTAGGCTGGTTAGCCCTGAGCTCCATGGACTCGCTCATCTCCAGCGCTCATCTGGAGCGCACTGCTGCATCTGGCTTTTTAGAGGATGCTCGGGATCTGAGCTCAGGTCCGCACACTTGCATGCCAGACGCTTATTCACCTGAATTATTTCCCAGGTCCCCCAATTTATGTTCAGCTGAATTATCAAGGACTAATCTAAATGACACTCTTCTGAGATGTTAGACTGGGTTTCCAACGACTATATGAACAGAACTCAATTTCCTGAAAACTGAGATTGTTGGGTAAGGTACTTTAGGAAGAAATGGTTTTCACAGAAAAGCCAGAGATGGTCTGAAGGTAGAAATTCTGCGAATGGGCTGTGCAAGCAGACACACCCATCTTTTCTTCTTCAGAGCTACTGGCTTTGGTTCAAGTAAGCAGAGACCCCCTGATGTGTTTGCTGGAGGACACCAAGTTTGAGGGTTTCTGGCTACTTCTTTTGCATCTCACCTGTGTGAAAGGCTCTCCTGAGCATCACACTTAAAACTTGCACGGTGTGGCCTGATGTTATTGTCCAACTTCCCTTTACTGACTTCAGCACACATCAGAGGTTAATATGTAGATTTTTTTTTCAGAATTACAGCTAAATCCTCTAAGTCATAAAGAATATTGGCTCTCTTTGAAGATGTTCAAATTGTGCTGATTTAACCAGTTAGCATTGTCAGCCACCAGCATCTGCTCAGGTGGACTTGGTGCTAATGGAGCCTTTGCGGTTAGCTGAGACTGGAGGATCAGGTCAGCCTCTTGCACTCTGTTCTCTTTAGGCACCGTGTGTCTGTGGACACAGGAAGTTGACCTTGGACAGCAGAAAAGGTTCCAGGTCACACTAATCCTTGCTTATTCATGGAAGAAATCTCTACCAAGGGTTTGTGCCATGGCAGATCAGTGGATGCTGAGGGAACAGGACATGGTCCCTGCTTTCACAAAGCTCCGAGTCAAGCATAGACAGGAGGGTCTTTCTGACACAGAGGTCTGCATCTGTGGTGCGATGGAGCAGGTTTGGGGATCATAAGCAACCATATTTGTTCTGGGCAAAGGGAGTTTATGGGATTACGAAAGTGGAAGAGTTTGGCAGGGGTTGGTATTGAGAAGAGTTTTATTTGTCTTTCCCTTCCCACAGCTGTTCTTGAGTCACCATGTGGAGTAGTGATTTGGGATTCCAATGTCACTCTGGGGAGAGTGGCATGGGACCATGGAGTTAGTGTCAGAGATCTAAGAGAAAGGCTGAAAAGGAAGGATTTGCAGTTCTGCTTGGAAGGGTGAGGTCTATCTGGGAGGACTGCCTAGCAGGGTGGAGTCTGTCTGGGAGGACTGCCTAGCAGGGTGGAGTCTGTCTGGGAGGACTGCCTAGCAGGGTGGAGTCTGTCTGGGAGGACTGCCTAGCAGGGTGGAGTCTGTCTGGGAGGACTGCCTAGCAGGGTGGAGTCTGTCTGGGAGGACTGCCTAGCAGGGTGGAGTCTGTCTGGGAGGACTGCTTAGCAGGGTGGAGTCTGTTTGGGAGGACTGCCTAGCAGGGTGGAGTCTGTCTGGGAGGACTGCCTGGAAGGGTGGAGTCTGTCTGGGAGGACTGCCTGGAAAGGTGGAGTCTGTCTGGGTTCTAACCCCAACTATTATTTTAATAGATGTGTCACCTTGAGAAATGTGTCTTACCTCTTCATACCCTTTGCCTTTACCTGTAAAACAGTCATAAGAATAACCTCTTCCTTCATAGGGTTTTATGAAGACCAAATGAATTTTTGTTCATAAAATTATTAAAAGTGACTTGATTTACACATGAACAAATAAAGATACATATTTCAATATTTCCTGTGGGCCTAACAATTCCATGATGTTTTTAAAACAATGTTTATGTTTTTGTTTTAAAAACAATGCTTACATTTATTTATTTGTGTGTGTGATGTGTGGGGTTCACACACAGAGGTTGGAGGACAACTTGTGGTTGCTGGCTCTCTTCTTCCCACTTAAGTTCCAGGGTCAAACTTAGGTCATAGGCTTGGCCATAAGGACTTTAAACCAGCTGAGCCATCTTGCTGGCTCAAAATCTTACCTGTCTTGAAAGAAAACAAGCAAGCAAGCAAACAAACAAACATTTGTTTAGTTTGTGTGCATGATCGTGTGAGGGTCAGAGGTAAACTTGGGGGAGCGAGTTTTCTCCTTCTGCTGTGTGGGATCAGAGATTGAACTCACATCCTTTCCCCCCACTGAGCCGCTTTGCCATCCCTTCATACTGTAAACGCGGTTTGTCCTTTAGCCTAGCTTGGCGAATAACTGTCGTTACCTTGTGCTCATGTCTCAACTACTGAAATTGTGAAAGAACTGATAAATGCCCTACAGCTAAAGCCCAAATTGTCATAATCCCTCTGGGGAAAGGAATCGCCAGGGAGTGTGACTGGCCCACGTGACTACTCCATGACTGGTCCACGTGACTGGTCCACGTGACTTCTCTGTGCCGCAGAAGGCAGCACAGGGTGTGGCCAGGCTGCCGGGAGAGCTGGTCAGGCCTATGGGGAAGGAAGTGCGAGGGTGGTGAGTACGATTCTTGATCCCCATGGTTCTGCGTGAATTCTCATCTCAGGATCTGGATTCTCAGAGGAAATATCTCTCAGGGTGGGCGACAAAGTCCCAGAAGGCACCGTCCAAGGGTAGTCTCCTTCAGAAGTTCCATGGGAAACAAAACGCTCCTGGCTGTTGAGTGAGGTGGAAGCTCTGGTTTTTGCTTCCCTGGGTCTGTTCTCAGTTGGCATTGCAGGCCTGTAGACTACGGAAAAGAAATACCGTAGCACCTGGAGCTATCAGCAGCTAGTGCTTGCTGAATGCCAGTGTGGGGCAGAGGGCCACACCACTCACTCTAGTCCTCACTGCAGTTCTAAGAGGTGCTAGGGCCCTCTCCTTTGATGGACACACAGACCAAGGTGCTCCCGGTTCCAGTAACTGCCCATAGTCAAATATCACAGGGTACACTGGCTTTGGGTTGTCTGAGGGCGAGCCTTGTAATCTTTAGGGTGCACGAAGTAGGTGAGCATCTAAGCTTGTCTAAGTTGGCATTTCCTCATCCATAAAATAGCCCACAGGACACTAATCCTCAGAGATAAGATACAAAGTGAAAATTCATTTGCGCATTGCTGTCTGCAGTGCCTGGCAAGCAGCAGGTATCAAAAACAGAGGCAGTCTGCTGTCTGTCTGTCTGCACATGCTCAGGAGTAGGATACTGTCTTTGTGTTTGCTCAGATGACTGGCTCATGGGGGCCTGCTTCTCTCTCGTTATTTTATCAACACACACTCAATGAGTTTTTGTGGGGTACTAAGACTCGTGGTCAGAGCAGATGTGTTGAGCTGGTAGCATGCAGGAGATGTATGGAGGGTGCTTGACCTGGGTGAGCTGCAAACACGTCTCAAAAGTTACTAACAGTGGCCGATGTTTACATAGTATTTCCTGTTTATCAGACATGACATGTTTGCCAGTTGGATAGGTGGGTAAACTGAGGTACAGAGATGCACTCAATTTACAGAAAGCCAGGCTTGGGATTTCAAAAGGCACTGCCTGGGCACCTGTGGCTGCCAGCTGGCCTTGAATAACAGTCAAGACAACAGCAGTTGTAGTAGTTACCAGTGTTTTGGTACCACCCACCCGACATCTAGTACAGTCTCCTGTTTTCATCGTGCCTCCGTGTACAGAGATGGATGCCGAACTGCTTTGTGAAGCTGAGAGAATCAAAATGGAGGACTGCCATTCCACGATGAGGAAGAAACTTGTGTCTAAGGATTTGCAGTTGCTCAGTGACAAATCTGGGACCCAGACTTGGTGTGAACTGTCTTTATGTGTCTTCTTTCCGTTTGCTGTCCTTGTCTCCCATGTGAAGGAGTACGGATGATGAGGGGGAGCACCCCCGGTAGCCATGGTGACCATCACAGTATTGCCAGCATCTAAGGGACCATGCTTGTCCTGGTGTGTGTGTGTGTGTGCGTGTGTGTATGAGCGTGCATGTGTACGTGCATGGGCATGTGTATGTGTGCATGTGTGTTGGCAGGTGTGTACATGTGTGTATGCATGTATGTGTGTGTCTGTGCCTGTGCGTGTCCGTGTGTGTGTATACAACAAAGAGGGAGGATAAAAGACAAAGCTTGAGAAATTATCCTATTAGTCTTCCCCAACAGTGTAGGCACTTCAGGAATAGGTAAGGGGGGTGTTTTCAGATGTAAGGTGATTTCAACCCCAAGTCACCCCAGTTCCATTTATGCTGATTTTCTTACACTTGCTCCAAATCTCTGCTCCTTGCTTCTGCTTTTCTTCCAGCTTGATTTAAGAGTCAGGTTTCCAGATTAAGCAAATTAAACATAGGACATAAGCCAATTGATGTTCGGTTAAGTAACAATTTTTTTTTTTATTAGTATAAGACTGTCCAACACATCTTCATGTACGTGTGTGCTCTGGAAGGGCATAAATCCCAGCTATGGGACTGGGCAACCTCAGTAGTGACTTATAAATTTCATAATCTCTACATGTTCTTCTGCGTGGATGGAACTCTCTCCTGTCTGGTGCTTGGTCATGCGGAAAAAGTCCTCACAGTCAGGCCTCGCCTCCTCTAAATTCCTAAGTCCACCTCTTATGACCAATGAGAAAAGGAGAATTCACAGTGGAAACTGGTCTTTATATATAAATATATATATATATATATTTGTATATATATATATATGTATATATGTGTATATATATATGTATATATATATATATATATATTTTTTTTTTTTTTGCCAACAGTCGTTAGCAGATGAACCACCTTGCCCGTGCTAGGCTTCAGGGGTCTTCCTGAAAGCAAGGCATAGTTGTGCTTACTGGGCCTACTGTCTATGGTTGCTGTCCATGGCCCCCTTCCTTCATGACATGCCACCTTTGATGTGGGCATGCAGCCAGCTGAGCAGATGGCTGGGAATCTTGACATGCCAGGAAGCCATTAGATTCATCAGTGTGAGCGGTATGGGGTAAGCTCCTCTCTGCAAATGTGAAAGCAGCATCCCCCTCGCCCCCGAAGGGCAAGAAAAGCAAAAGCCCTTTTGGTTCAGGGGGGCTGACCTTTCAGGGCCAGATACGCTTTCTGCTGAGCTGCAAGTTTGGAGCTCTGTGGGGCAGAATGGCCTCCGGAGACACGGGGATGGCCGGGAAGGGACTGCAGAAATAGACAGAAAGTTTCATTTCTGCTTGACTGGAGGCACAGAGGGCCAAGACTGCTGTGGGTGATGATAGCGAGTGGATCCAGCAGGAACCTGCTTTCCATTTCTGGTGAGAAATCCCCTGAAGAGAAGCGGCAAGTCTGTGAGCGGATGGTCTGTGCTCTAGTCTGTTACCCTGGGGATCACGGTGCTCCCCTAAGCCTAAAATGCTCAGAAATGACTGGTACAGCAGACGCTGGCAGAGAAGCACTTTTCTTTCAGCCAGAGCAGAGGGTTGAAGAGGCAGAGGAAGAATGGGAGTGTCTTAGACGTCTGAGAAGGTGTCCACTCTATTTTCTTGCAGCCTTATTTTTTTTTCCCACGTAAAAGCACATGATTGCTTAGTAGAATGTCTGCTGGGCATGTGTGAGGCCTGGTTCCACCCCCAGCACTGGGCATGGCCTTAACACTCAGGAAGTAGAAGCAGGAGGGTCAAAGGTTCAAGGTCAGCTCTGACTACATAGTAAGTTCCAGGCAGCCTGTACAACATGAGACCCTTGTCTCACATAAAAACAAAAGAGCTTAATTGCTAGAAAACCCCCATACGTGTAGAAGTGTCTCTTCTAACTCATGTGTTTGAAGGTACCTCGTGTCAATAATTTGTTACATATCTGTCCATAATTCTTTCCTGAACAGCAGGTGCCCACTTTGAAATTATAGTTTTTCTTTGATCAAACAAGTCACTCTTGCTCCTCGTCATTGCTGTATATATAGGTATATATGAGTCAATACAAATATTTATATTTAATGATAACTAACCTGCCAGGCTTGAATCTTTTATTTATTTCTCAACTCCATGAAATTGCTGATCTAGTTCCAATGGTCACATGACCAGTTTCCTGCCATTCAGTATAAAGTGGTTTCTTAGTTACAGACATTAACATTTGTGGTTGATGTATAATTCAGATTTTCTTGTACAAATGGTCCCCCCAATCCTCTTATGATGCTGGTCTCTCAACCGTTGGTGTTCCATGGGTTTTATCCTAGAGGCTCATTGCTCTTTCCAGCCTTCTGGCTCATCTATTGAAGCATATGCTGTATGTAAGCGCTTGGATATTTCATGTGTACTTCAGACCTGATTTTCCCCAACTGAGTGCCACTTGACTAACATCAGATGTACTGTTGTTCATTGTCTTACCTGTATCAGAAGGCCCTTTCCCACTTCACAGCTCATATCCCACTAATTGCCACAAGACTTAGTGACTAAATGTTTCTCAGGCTTTCTTAGAAAAGATATTCATTTATAGCACCATTGCATGACCTAACCTCAGTCCGTGAGAACTGACCAATTATTTCTGGCTAAAATGCAAGTCCAGCCAAAGCATTTCACCATAGCTAAGACGTTCCCAGTCCTCTCTGGCCCAGCTTAGCTGGTGGTAAAATTCAGAGTTCTTGGAGGGATGTGCTGACGCATTCTCCAAGGAATCCTTCAAATGTCCTTCCTTTCACTCAAGAGCTTGTGAGACATACTCCCTGAGGTGTGTCAGTGTGAGGTGTGTAGAACACCAAGCGCCAGGTAAATGGTTCCGTCTAGCTGAACAGACAGTGAAGCAGGGCTGAGCTTGAGATTCCCCCGGAAGCTGATAAGATAGGATGCCTGGAGAGAAGAGCTTCCTCTGCTTAAAGACAAGCCACAGAGGATGTGTAGATAGTCAAGATGTCAACTCAGAAAAGACTCTTTGGTCTCTTCTTCTTTTTTTTTTTAAATTCTTTTTAAAAAAATTTTATTAGATATTTCTTCATTTACATTTCAAATGCTATCCCAAAAGTCCACTATACACCCCTGCCCCGCCTTGCTCCCCTACCCACCCACTCCCACTTCTTAGCCCTGGTGTTCCCCTGTACTGGGGCATATAAAGTTTGCAAGACCAAGGGGCCTCTCTTCCCAATGATGGCCAACTAGGCCATCTTCTGGTACCTATGCAGCTAGAGACACGAGCTCTGGGGGTACTGGTTAGTTCATATTGTTGTTCCACCTATAGGGTTGCAGACCCCTTCAGCTCCTTGGGTGATTTCTCTAGCTCCTCCATTGGGGGCCCTGTGTTCCATCCTATAGATGTCTGTGAACATCCACTTCTGTATTTGCCAGGCACTGGCATAGCCTCACAGGAGACAGCTATATCAGGGTCCTTTCAGCAAAATTTTGTAATGGCAAAACTAATGCACAATCTTCCATGGGCACATATTCCATATGTGAAAGCTAATTTGGAAACATGTTAAGATAGCTCTACTTAGATACTTGGATTTACCCTAAAACAAAAACAAAATCTAACGCCGCAAATAGCTGTGTGACCCCTAGCTTTAGTAATCCCATGTAGAGCATCCTGGCGTATTATAGTCTCTGATCTAGTGTAGAGCATCCTGGTGTGTTATAGTCGCCGGCAGAAACTGGATGGGGGGAGCAAGCCTACTTGCCGCTTGAGATTATTTTTTTCTGAACCACTTATGAGTTGGGCGGTGCTGTTAGTATAAGAGTTGTGGGTTTAGATAATTCCCCAACCACTTTCAAACGAAGCCAATCATCAAGAGCAACATCCATGAAATCTTTCTTTTCTGTTTACCAAGCAGAGAGTATTGACTCTGGCGACAACATGAAACCTTCATTTTTCCCTCATTAAGTAGTCCACATTTTAACTTTCCGCCTGTATAAGAGTCATGAGAAAGAACACTATTCCTAGTGGCTGTCAGAGAATTGGGGCCTATGCTGCTGAGGCAGTATCAAGAGAACCAAGGATCAGAAGCACTGGGTAAATAAGAACTTTGTTCTCAGAGATTGCCACATCTGGCGTTGATTAGATTCTGGTCATAAGGATTAAAGACTATGGAGAGGTGATCCTGGGCTAGCCTGGGATCCTGGGCTAGCCTGTGGTGGGTGAGCAGCCATGCTAGGGGAAGCCAAGCCTCACTGACTCTGTTTCTTCCATGGCTGGTTGAAAATACCGAGCTCAGCCAAAGCCACAAGCCTCCCGCTGCATCTGGTGTAGCTTCAGTTGTTCAGGACATAGCGGTACCTGTGAAGGCAGGTACCAGATCCTTTCTAGAAGTCACCTGGAGCACAGGCTGGGGAAGGGAATGATGGTGTTCCCTTTAAGGAAACAGATTCAGCATCAGTGTCTCCGCCGTGTGTTTATAAAGCGGGAAGGCAGACTCTGGTGTTGAGTGCTCAGCTTGGTCTGAGCAGGTATTTGTTTGTTGGGCACACAGTTGGTTCTCTGTACATGCAGGGTAGATCAATGGCAGAAACCAAGGCAGATTCTTGCTCTTAGGAGGTGAAATGGTGACACAGCTTTGTCATCAGTGCCGCGTAGGGAGGGAAACACGGGCCATTCAGGGGCAGCTAGACCCTTTCACGTGTATGGTGAGAAAGCATGTGAGTCTCTACTAAAACTCACATTCTCATACAGAATAAAAAATGCCAGTAAGGGATACACCACACTCACTTAGCAGATAGTGTGCCTGATTCCACCAGGGTTCTATTTGCAGGGTCACATAGGGCCTGGTGTTAGAGGGCCTCCAGTTCTTAAGTACCAAGGTGGCTTGTCCTCTCATGCTAATGGCGAGAGAGTGAACTATGCAGAGCCAAGACCGTTCTGTTTTCAGGATTGAAGTTTACTTTCTCAGACCAGTTAGTGTAGTATTTACACTATGGGTTTAATTAATTAAGTAATTAATTAAATGTAATAGTTCCACTATTACTGTCTCTCCACTGCTTTCACCGGGATGACGTTCTTCCTTGAATGTACCTCTAAGTAAGTCATGTCTTGCATATCAGCAATGGGGTGACGCAGACACCTCCCCGCTCACCAGAGGTAAGCTGATAGAATCCATCAGTACATCCCCGTCAGCTTTTCTTTTGTTCTTTCAGATCAAAACGGCCCTTTCCTAAGCCCTGGCCCTTCAGGAGGTAAATGTGAAATGGATTTTTGAAGGAAATTGTTTTTGTAGCTTATTCTTGGCTTGCTCCTATCTGTGAGCTTCCCTTGCAAAAGCAGAGTCTGAACACTTGTAAACTACGAGGTGGGGTTCTGGCTTGGGAGAGTGTGGGGAACAAAGTCTTTTATTTCATTATGTTATAAAATTCTCCTTGTGCTGGGGCTGGGGAGACGGCTCAGCAGCTAAGAGCACTGGCTCCTCTTGCTGAAGACCCTGGTTTGAGTCCCAGCATTTACATGGTAGGTCCCAAGTCTGTAACTCCAGTTCTAGGAGATCCAGCGCCCTCTTCTGGCCTCCATGGGCAGCACACACATGTGCTGCATTTAAACACACACAGGCAATACACTCATACATGTAAAATAGGAATTAATTGAAAAATTCTCCTTATTTTTAGGCACAATTGTTAGTCAGTATTTATTACCCTCTATTAAAAATATAACTTTGATTTTTTCCTTCCTCTCCTCTCTCCTTCCCTTCCTTCCTTCCTTCCTTCCATCCTTCCTTCCTTCCTTCCTTCCTTCCTTCCTTCCTTCCTTCCTTCCTTCCTTCTTTGTTTTCTTCCTTTCAAAAGGGTTTCACTCTGCAACCCAGGCTGGCCCAGAGGTTATGCCAATTCTCCTTACTCAGCCTCTAGAGTGCTGTGACAATAGGCATGAAATCCCACGCCTAACTTTAAAGAATAACTTTAAAGAAGGCTAGGCTATTTAATTTTCAAAATTTTTAATATTTGTTTGTATTCCAGTAGACCCCTGGCAACACCCAGTGATCCACTTGCAACATGAGACCATAGGGTTTTAAGGCGATGTGTCAGCACCTTGACTCTTTGAGGTACCCTGTACGTAGTAATTGTAACAATGTTTTAGAGGGTTGTTCTTTAAGTTTGCATATATTTTTTATATATTTTGTTCGTTTGCTATTTGTTATTTATTTTAAGATAGGATTTCACACTGTAGCCTAGGTTGTCCTGAAACCCACTGTGTAGCCCAGGCTGGCCTTTTGTGGCATCTTCTTGCCTCAGTCTGAGTTTTCAGGTTAAAGTTATGCTCCACTTCCCTTATTGGTATTTGTAAATATTTATAAGTTTATAAATATTTTCTAGGGAGAAAACAGCGTATGAAAATCTTTCCTGGGGCTGGAGAGATGGCTCAGTGGTTAAGAGCACTGACTGTTCTTTCAGAGGTCCTGAGTTCAATTCCCAGCAACTACATCGTGGCTCACAACCATCTGTAATGGGATCCGATGCCCTCTTCTGGTGTGTCTGAAGACAGCTACAGTGTACTCACATCCATGAAATAAATAAATAAATACCCTTTTTTAAAAAAGAAGAAAATCTTTCCTAATATATCCAACTGTTTGATTCCACAATGAGGCAAGCCCGGGTGACCGAGCTGCTGAGTCTATGCAGAGAAGAATGGAAAAACTAACCCACATCACTTTGCAATGGTCTTAGCCAGCCCTCGACTACAGCAGAGGTGGAGATAGGTGGCCCACTGAGTTCCTGTACCACTCTGGGGCTGTGCTCACTCCATGTGGAAACTCTCCCCTTTGGGCACAGCCAGTCCTGAGCCCATGTATTTGGTGTGGAGGTGGGGCCTCCAAGTCATTTCTAGGGTACCCTGGGTTAGCATCCTGTCCCATCCATGGGATAGTCTGCCTCCTTCCCAGGCTGTAGCACTCTGGTTCTTCTGTCCCTGAGGTCTCAGGGGAGGGAGTGTTTTCTGTTGCCAGTGTGTTGCTGCTTAAAGATTTCCCAGGATTTAAGAGTAATCTCCAAGGTGTGTTAAACACGCAGCATTAAGAGCAGCAGCGGAGGGAGGCCGTGGATTGAAGTTCCCTCTGAGACACTCTTTTATTAAAGGAGCACGCTTACCGGGGAAAACAAAGAGACGAGACGGTAAAGAAGCCACCGTGGTTAAGAGCTGCCCTGAAGGTTGCTTGCCAAGAGGAGTTAGAGGGGTCTCAGAAATAATGTCGGGCATGAGAGGAGGAAGTCAGGTAGAGGTGCAGTTTTGCAGTACTGCACTTAATATGGTCCCTCGGGCCACTTTTCCTCTAGAACTCTTGGGTTGAGTTCTGTATGTGGTATGTCATTTTAGGAAACATGTTAATGTACAGATCAAAACGTCCCGCTATAGCACTCAACATTACCTCAGCAATAGTGTCTAGTGACTGGGCTGAGGAAGCAGAGCTGCGGGGGCAACACATGGGGTTCATGATTGGTCATAGGAAGTAAAAGGAGCCCACATTTGTTCAGATAGTCCTGGAACTGGGGTGTGAAAATGAATAGAGGCAGGAGGCGAGGGATCTTGACGGATATCTATAGAGGTGATGTGGATTTACCAATAAACTGTGGAGGAGCAGGAGCAGAAGCAGAGACCTTGCAAAGGAGACGAGGATGGAGTCAATTCCTGTTGACTGAGAGGTTACAACACCGAGAACCCAATTCCAAGACACAGAATGATCATTTTAATCAAAAGGTTGTATTTATTTAATTTACTTACACATTATTAGTAGCAATGTGTGTATGTATGTGTGTGTGTGTGTGTGTGTGTGTGTGTGTGTATGTATGTGTATGTGTGTGTGTTTCTGGTTCTGATGTGGGAACTCAGGGCCTGAACCTCTATCCAGCCCTTTGTTTTTTCCTCCTCCTCTTCCTCCTTCTTTTCCTTCCCCTCCTCCTCTTCCTCCTTCTCGTCCTCCTCGTCTTCTTTTGTAAAGTAAGAGTGATTTTCTTCTCCTTTTGTCTGAAAACTCTTATTCATACTTCACAATGCATCTAGGTTTCACCTTTATGAAACTCTGGACTGCCCAGCTTCCTGTCTTCTCCTTTACACACAACTTCTCATATGCAACTCTCCATGAAGACATGTAGACTACATGCTCTCTCCCATGCTTGACTGACTTGCCTCATCTGTTTGTGGCATGGAAAAGTAGCCAGGTGTATATGTGTGTGTGTGTATGTGCGTGTGCATGCATGTCAAGAGAGAGAGAGAGAGAGAGAGAGAGAGAGAGAGAGAGAGAGAGAGAGAGAGAGAGAGAGAGAGAGAGAGAGAGAGAGAGAGAGAGAGAGAGAGAGAGAGAGAGAGAGGAGAGAGAGAGAGAGGAGAGAGAGAGAGAGAGAGAGAGAGAGAGACAGACAGACAGACAGACAGACAGACAGACTTGGTCCCTCTCTACTAAATATTCTTGAACAATGTCCTTTTATAGCCTGAGTGGACCCAAGTTGCTCTCTCCTAATCAGTGTGTTTACTGTATTGTGAGTAGAGCAAAACTCTCCAACAAGACCCTCCACAGGTCCAGGCCTAGCTTATGCCCGCCCACCCTCCACCGCCTCTTCCACAACAGTTCCCAAGTAGGTCTGTCAGACTTTCCAAGATCCCTTTTTGTTTTCTTTTTACCTTTGTTACCACCACTATCTGCTCTTCCTTTTTTGCCCTTCATCATACCTATGTATGAATGTTACCTCCATGACCGCCCTTCATCATACCTATATATGAATGTTACCTCCATGACAGCCCCCCCAATCCCCACATCCTCCTACATTCTATTCCATCTCTATTCAAAACTTGATTTTAAAGCCATTTTTGTCTCCTTCCTCCTCAGACTAAGGTCACTGAGTCTTTGAAATCCCTAGCAGAACAGCTGGCACCCAGAAGACAACCCTTTACCAAGAGTTTTTCCTCCTTATTTGGAGACATTTGGGTTCCAAATCCTGAAAAGAAGAGGTTAAAAACACAAGGTTGAAATGGATTGAGTATCTTTCTATTTCATTTCCCCCTCAAGAGTGGAGGAGAAAGAAACGGAGAGTCTGTATTTAAAGCATGTTTCCATAAATTATTCTGTGTAAAAGACACCTAAGAGCCCACTCAGTCATGAGAACTCAGGCCGCTCAGCGTCGTGGTCATTGGTTTCCCATTTATCTTGTCCCAGCCAGGCACAAAATAATGCTAATTGGCCGAGGCTTATCTGAGGATACCTTATTATAGTAGAGAAAAGGGCCTGGGAAATATTGGGGCCAGCCAAAGCCTTCAACAGGAGATAAAATATTATGTTTGTCAGGAGAGGTTTATTCAGTCCTTAGGCTCCTGATAAGAAAATACAGACCATGATTGATCTTCTAAGGTGTCTGAGCATCTTAACTCCATCTCCCACCATGAATATTCAAGCAACATTTTTAGTAAGGAATTACCCAGGACCTTCTGTGTATCAGGGGCTGGGGAAGTCAACCATCTGTAGCCCCAAGATCCAGTACAGGTGGAAGGCATGTGCAATTATTACATGGAAGTTCTGTGTTTTGAAAGAGACACAGAGCAAGATGCCACCTACCTCTGATCAGTGGCCTGAGCAGGCCCCAGGCAGACACACGAGTGGTTCTCTGCAGATGGTGTTCTTCTGGAAGGCTTTTGTGATGGTGACATAGGATAAAGTCAGCTGCCAAATGAATTTCTTGAGCATAAACTTTGCAAGCCTCCCTTTCATCAAGGAGCTACCTGGATACAATGTGTCAGCAGATGTAACAATTCTGAAAGTAGCACCCACACACCAAGCACGCTCTGTTGTATCCCTAGGCAACCTAGTCACAAGGTAGCCACATTTCTCTTTGCTGTGACAGAATACCTGTCCAAAACGGTCTAAGGAAGGGAGGGATTATGCTGGCTAAGAGTTTGAGGGGGTAGCCTGTCATGGTAGGTAAAGCAGGGAAATGAGGCGGCCGCTCACATTGCATCCGTAGTCAGGAAGCAGAGACTGGATGTCAGAGCTAAGCTTGTTTTATTCAGCCTGCCAACCCTGCCTGGGGTATTTTGTTTTCTACATTCAAGGTAAGTCTTCCCTCCTCAGTTAAACCTTTCTAGAAACAACCTCACAGAGAGACCCGCAGATGTGTTTATAGTGATTCTAAATCTAGTCAAGTTGACAATGAAAATGAACCATGAGGGTGCTGAGAGGCGGAGGCACTGCGGCAGTGTCTGGGTTGTGTGTTTGTCTTGCGGCCCACTCTGATCCTATGTAAAAATGTTCTGCTAATTACGTTTATTCTATAGTTACTCTATTTAGTTCACTAGCTCTGCAAATTTGGGGAGTGGGGCTGATATCCTGGGGAGCTTTAGCTGTGATCCCTGCAAACTATAACCTCTTGAATAGAAACAACTAGACTAAGGAAGAATCATATTTTACTAAACAGATCCAGGAACAAGATGGGACTGAGAAAGGGGGCTGGATTCGAACGACTTGTTCCTCTGTGCTACTGGCCTTTGCTCTTCTCCTAACTCTCCCAAATCAGCAGTAGATCAGTACCGCATCAAGTCAATTATGGAAAGGTCAAAGGGTTGTGTGTTCTTTTCCATTTCACATTTGCTTAGTATATCTTTGTTTATGACTGGCTAACATCACTTCACACAGAGCTATCAATAATCATCTGTCACATCCAAAGAGATTGCGATTCATGGACAAGTGACCTAATCAATTCGTTGGTGAACTGTTCATTCCTGAGGTTTTGAGTGAAGAAGCACTTTGTGAACTGCGGCTGAACACGTGTTTAGTAGCTTCAGTAATGACCCGGCCCCTTCTGCAAATCTGGTTTAATCTATCAAAGGAATAAGAGCCAGGCTGGACATGACAGGGACACTGGCTGTGATCTTGCAGGCTGGGTGGTGCTGTAAAACTCTAGGGGGAGCCATTCTCACGTATTATGATGTAAGTGGTACCCACCCGGGTTAGGAAAATTAAAATCTTTTCTTTCTTGGTCTGAGGGATCTTGGGCCACCTTTTGAGTCACATCTCCCGTTTCTTCACCTGTCCCTGAGGCCAGTTGGGGGTTCACATGTTCATAGCTGGCTGTTGGCATTATATAGAATTATATTTGTCAAGATAGGTGAGGTTAGATGGCAGGACCAGCCTCCACATCCCAGAAGCACAACGAATAAAGGTCTTCTTCCTTCAGGTCATCCTCAGATCTAGGGTAAGGGTGGCAGCCACCATTGTCTGGAAGGGGTGAGGTGAGCCATAAAATTTCCTCCAGGGTGCCAGCTTACATTTCATGGCTAAAGTGGCTGTGCTTACTTGAAGGGAGGGTTCAGAAATGTAGCTCTGTGCCCACAAAGACGAGATTCAGGTGACCTTAGAAGAGTGACCAGCACAAACGTAATGAAGAAGAGTCAGGGGTGCAGGTGGGTTTTTGTTTTGTTTTGAGACTCAATGTCACTGTGGAGCACAGGCTGGCTTCAAACTTGGCACCCTCCTACCCTGGCTACTCAAAGCCTATGATTGCAGGGTGCCAGCCACAACAGCCATTGTGGGAGCCTGGGTTGAGAAAAGTGACACTGAGGTTTGAGTCTGACTTTTGTCTCTTGTCAGATGTTTAATAACTCGGGGAACAGGTTGCCCGCTCTGGGTCTCAATTTTCACAATGATGTTTTCTTGGTGGCGATACCGTGCCAGATATAAGGTAGGAGACCCAGCAAATTCCTTCTGTCCCACGTCCCCTGCCCTGCTGTCTACCTAAGGTCCCTCTTAGTGCCAATGCTTTTGCATCAGTCTGTAAATTAACGGCAGAAACTGCCCTCTGTCTCCTAGCCAGCAAGCAAGAAGGCCCGGAGACCCTTGCCAAAGCTCTGAAATATTCACGAGGAAGGCAAACTGTACTTAGGAAACCATTCAACTGGGCTTTCGGCTCACCGGGCTAAAGGCAGCGACAGAAGCTTCACCTTTAGCATAAGGAAAGAGACTCCCGAAGAGCCACACAGCTCCCCAGTGAAACACAGAGCCGCCGCCCCTCTGGAAATGCCCAGAGGATACTCTGCCTGGCTGCAGCGGATGACCCGGCAGATGCAGATGACTTCGGGATACTTTTCATGCTTGGCAGGCATCCCCATTTTTATTTATGATATCAAAGCTCAGTGCTGTGTTCTCTCCTGCTGAAGACATGAAAGAGATTCAGAAGTCATCCAAATGATCTTGTAATTAATGTTACCACGCACGCCCAGAACATTAAAATGTTAACAGTGTTAGAATCGTGTGCTTTGGAATAGCGAGTGAGGGCTTTATTACAGAGCCGCGCTCGGCAGATGTCACCACCCTAACCGAGGACATCAAGGTGCCTGCTGCTTGTTCTTATCAGCGGTGCAGAGTGTTTTTTTTTTTTTTTAATTTATTCATTTTCTTTACTGCTGGAATCTGCTCTCATTATTAGACTATCTTGTCACTCATTTGCATTTCAAGTACTGAGACTGGGGGTGGGGGTAGCAGCCATGCGCCTTAGAAGAACACTTCAAGGGGTTACTCTATCAAACACCAGCGCGGTGCCGCAGTGGATCTGACATCTGGGTTATCTTATTCCCAGATGCTCTGTGGTGTCATTAGCAGGATTAATCTTAGCTTTAATTTCATAATGATTCTTATTCTAATATATGTGAACGAACACAAAGTCTCTTGACTCATTATCACCAATTTACCCCAGATATGCAATCAGGCTCGCTTACATTCACTAACATTTATTTTTGCTAATACATCTAAAATTGTAGATTAAGCAAATACAGTTAGTTCCAGCTGAGTGAATGCCTACCGAGGTAGCACGGTACTATTTATGTTTTAATTAAGTCCATTAATGGTGTTGTTTTTAAATATGTACCGACTAAGAATGTGTTCGTGGGGAATTGTGAAGCCGTCCTTCGAGCAGCGTCCAGCTGTAAAATTAGTCACAGCAGCATTGTGTGAGGAGCCATTACCCACTTCGTTTTGGCAAATTATTGGAATTCCCTCTGCTAATTACGTTTTTAACCTTTATAAACAAGACGGAGGTACAGAGCCTCAATTCCAAACAGCTCTGCTCCCCTCTGGAAACAGAGCGGCAAGTCCTTAATGGTGAGTGTAATTGTAATAAGTCTTGTTGTTCTCATTCCTGGTCAAGGTTAACATGTCACATCAAATATTGTCACTTGTGCTTTTACGATCCATCCCAGGCAACGGCCTGGCCCGCTTCCCTCTCACTTGACACTAAGTTTAGTAATATGCTTGGGGGTGGGGTGGGGAGGGGAAGAGACGGCGGATTCCAAATCTCACCCCCCCCCACACTTCCTTCAACCCCAGATTCCTCATTCACCAGGCGCTCTCAGCCGGCAGCGTGTGCAGTTTTATTATTGATGGGTAAAACGTTCAAACATTTAAAGAAATGAAAGTCAGCTTTGCATTTTTAATTAATTAATTAAAAGTACTGTAAATGCCAGCTTGTTAATTGCTTTGCACCTGCAAGCCAACACAGGGTTTGTGCACTCTTTCTTTGAATATTAAATTTCTTTTCCTCGCATGTCTTTATAATGCTTGGGAAGTCTCTCCAGCAAACATATTAGTAAAGAGTAAATATTGAATCTTAGACAAAACTCATGGCTCCATCTTTCACTGTACCCAGACTAGGATTCAAAGGAGGATTCAGATTTCTAAGTCTTCTAATTAAGTAGTGATAATCAGGCTTTCTGCTGAGGGTCACTTCCTGGGAGTAATTCGAGTTATTAAAATGCATGTTTTTGTTTGTTCTGCTTTGCGAGCTAAAACTGATCCCTTTTAATATAGCAGCAAATATGCAAATTGGTGTTTCATTATATTGTGTAATTTATGGCAATCTTCTCTAATTTACTGAAAGGTCAGGAGCCTGACCTTGTCATTCACTTTTTTTTTTTTTCCTAGTAAAGCTAAACTAATTATGTGGATTTTTTTTTTTTTAATTTTATGAAACTCTGAAAGTGTGCAGCTTGGCTAAGAATGTGACAAGTTTAACTTTCATTTAGCTTCACATTCACTGAGCTGGGGCCTCCGTGCGGGGAGGAGCCTTGCTACAGTCAGTGGGTTCTGTTGGGATTCAGAATCGGTTGGCTCTGAGTACTGCCCAGAAAATAGAATGGTTTTCTTTAAAGCTTATTCCATATTACATCAGGTAAATATGGCAACTGGAAAAGCCCAGCTTTCCTGAGAGAAACAATGGGTGTATGCCATAAGTTGCTGTTGGTCACAAAATGTTAAAAGAACCATCGCAGACCGAGTATCAAGTTTTCTGTTCAGAAGACTCACCAAGGCCTTGTGGGAGCTGCTCTTTATGGATGCTCAGTGTGCGTACTGTGCTTTCCTCATTGCTCAGTGTTCTTGTCAGTCTTGTGTCCAACACAGGCAGGTGCCATGACTGCCTGCTGGCAGATGGGCGGTTCCCATGCCTCTGTGTCAAGAGCCATGCACATTTATTGCTAAGTGTTAAATCTCAGACTCTCTCCTTCTAAACTGGCTCTGAAATTGACTTCTAGTAACCTGAAGTTTTAATCATATAATCTGTTTCCTATACTTGGGAAGAACCCACATCCATTTGACTGTTTTCTACCCAAAACATTAATTTGCTTAATTGTTCACTAAAAAAAAATACATGGCTATCGGGGGGCTGCAGAGATGGTTCAGTTGCCACAGTGTTTGCCTATAAACATGAGGACCTGAATTCAACCCTCAGCTCATAAAAAGCTGGGTGTGGCAGAGTATACCTGTAATCCTGGCGTTGGGGAGGCAGAGACAGATGGATGCCTGGAGCTTGATGGCTAGCCATATTGGTCAGCTCCAGTTTTGGTGAGAGACCCTGCCTCAAATAATAAGGTAGAGAGCAACTGAGGAAGACACTTGATGTGGGCCTCTTTCTTCCATGTGCACACATGTGTGCACTCCTGCACACACACCTGCACAAATGTGAACATACATATGCTCACCCAAAATGCAGTTGGCAATTGATGCTTTTAAGGAACCATTTGGAAATAGAGCCATATAAATAATGTATAAGCAATGTAAGGATCACAGCTTTACTCTGCCATTCCCAGCTTTTTTTTTTTTATTATTTTTTTTTAATATTTTTATTACATATTTTCCTCAATTACGTTTCCAATGCTATCCCAAAAGTCCCCCATATCGCCCCCCACTTCCCTACCCACCCATTCCCATTCTTTTGGCCCTGGCATTCCCCTATATTGGGGCATATAAAGTTTGCAAGTCCAATGGGCCTCTCTTTCCATTGATGGCTGACTAGGCCATCTTTCGATACATATGCAGCTAGAGACAAGAGCTCCGGGGTTCTGGTTAGTACATCATGTTGTTCCAACAATAGGGTTGCAGATCCCTTTAGCTCCTTGGGTACTTTCTCTAGCTTCTCCATTGGGAGCCCTGTGATACATCCAATAGCTGACTGTGAACATCCACTCCTGTGTTTGCTAGGCCCCAGCATCGTCTCACAAGAGACAGCTATATTTGGGTCCTTTCAGCAAAATCTTGCTAGTGTATGCAATGGTGTCAGCGTTTAGAAGTTGATTATGGGATGGATCCCTGGATACGGCAGTCTCTAAATGGTCCATCCTTTCATCACCGCTACGAACTTTCATTCCCAGCTTTTTATGTGGGTGCCCGGGTTGAACTCAAACCCTTATGCTTATAGGCAAAGACTTTTGGCAATTGAACCATCTCTGCAGTCCCCCAACAGCCATGCATTTTTAAACGAATGGTTAAACAAATTAATGTTTTGGGTGGAAAAAGAGTCAAAAGGAGGTGGGTTCTCCCCCAGTATAGGAAACAGATTACATAATTAAAAATGCAGATTTTTAGAAATCAATCTCAGAGGCAGTTTAGAAAGAGAGGCCAGATTTAATACTTAGCAGTGAAGCACAACCCTGAGCAAAATTCTATGACAACAAGGTAGTGATGAAAATGGTTTTAATTGGGGAAGAAAGAACAAGGGGAATGACATTTAAGCTAGACTAGAAGAATGAGAAGTATCAGCTAGGCAGAGAATAGAGCAGAAGAAGGATGTTGATGGTCAGGAAGAAACTTGGCCCAAATTTGGAGAGCGGTGCATGCTGGCATTTTCAGGACAGAGTGAGCAGCTCAGGGTGACCAGTGTTATGTGCTACGTCATGTGTGGTAGTGGGTGCAAGGCTAGAAAATTACACCAAGTTTGGCAAGTTTCTCAATGCTAAGCAGCTGGGATTTTATATGGAGGTCAGTAAACAGTGTGTTGTTATAAATTTTACCATGAGGCGGCATGGTGGTTTGAGTGGGAATGGTCCTGTGTTGAATGCTTGGTTCCCACGTGGTGGAACTGTTTGGGAAGGATTAGAGGTGTGTCCTTGATGGAGGAAGTGTGCTCCTGTCACTGTCACTGGACTTTGAGGTTTCCAAAGCCCTTCTGCTACCAAGCTCCCTGCCATGGTGGTCTTGGACTCCTTCTCAGGATGTATAAAGAAGCCTTTCAAGTCAATATTTCCTCTGTAAGTTGCTTTGGTCATGGTGTCTCTTCCCAGCAATAGAACAGTGACTAAGACAGATGGAGACCTGGCTAAGTCTGTGTCTGGGGATAGTTTGAAAAAACAGTGTTTAAAGGCAAGAGGAGGGTCGCTTGTATTGTTAAGAGGGTACTCATAGTCTGCAGAAAGATGATGAGCACTTGACTGCGGTGATGCAAATGAGGGTGTGCTGGATCCAAGGGAAAAGTGCAGTTTGACCACAGTTGAGGGAGGTGGTAAGGGGAAGAGTGGGAAAAAAGATTCAACACGCAAGTTTCTAAATGGGGAGCTTGGTGGATAGAGATGACGTAATTAACTAAGACAGGAAATTAAAAAAAAAGGAACTTGGTTAGAGGACATGAAGATTTCATTATGGTTACTCCCATCGTGTCTGAGGACCAGCAGCATCTGCCAGCTCCAGGAAGCTCGAAAGGAATGCGCACAGGTACGCTATAATACGCATCCCCCCTTTTTTTTTTTAACGTTTTATTAGTTTTAAAAGGTTATTTACATTTGAATGAAATGTACACTCTGAGAACGCTATTTTAGACCTAACAATTATGCGTTTGTACACCGGGCCTGGGTCATTCAAATGCACATTAAAAATAAGAGAGGAACTGCCACAGAACAGAACACTTAGTCTGTTGTCACTGAAGGGCTCAGTGCCCTTGCTTTGTGGACAGACAGCTTTAAGAGACGTTCCACACAGTGACGCTTATTGGAGATTCAGAAGCACAAATCAAAACATCACATTAGAGACTCCAAGATCCTTACCTGCTTTTGCCGGAGCCAACATGTTATAACTCTGGTTGGATTTTGTCAACTTGATGTAAGCTGGGGTTACCTGGGAAGGAGGCACCTCAACTGAGGAACTGTCTCCATGGGCATGTCTACGGGGGCATGTTCTTAATGTCTAACTGATGTAGGAGGGCCCAGCCTACTGTGAGCAATGCCATGCCTAGGCAGATTGGCCTGGGCTGTATAGAAAAGGCAGCCGAGTGAACCAGAGGACACAAGGCAGGAAGCAGCATCCCTCCATGGTATCTGCACTTGCTTCTGCTTGAGTTCCTGCCCCGACTTCTCTTAGTGATGGCCTGTGATGTGGACCCCTCTTCCCGAGTAACCTTTGGTGGTTTTATCCCAGCAACAAAGAAGCAAACTATGGCGGTCACATTGCTCTATGTATATGTTCTGACCCCGATTCTGTCATTATGACCTCAGGTGTGCTGAAGTACTGATGATGAGATTGCACGGGGCACTCAATCCAGTGAGTGGTGTATTTATATGAGAAAGCAGAGGGATGCAGAGGCAGACAGAGTCATATTACGGCAGAGATAGAGATTGGAATCATGTGGCTACAAGTCCAAGCATGACCAACACGGAAGCTAGGATTCAGAGGCAAGCTGGCGAAGAAGCAACTCGATTATCTTTAGGGCAACTTGATCTTTCTCTGGTGTTTGGGGTGGGGGGAAGAGCGTAAACAAATAAACAAACAAAAACCCGACAAGCCATGAAGACCAGGAATGTGAAAAGCAAGATGTCAGAGCTCTGTACAAAATGAAAGAAACAGCAGATAAATGTAAAACCAGGCCTGGTGAGTCTTCTTAATCCAGCCCGGGAGCAAACGTAACTGAAAACACGGCGACGGATGCAGTAGTTAGAAAACACCCAAAATCAAAACTAAACAGTGAAACAATTTTTGAAAAAGGAATGCTTTTATTGTTTTAGTTTTTATACATAGGCTTTTGATTGATTTGAGGTGATTTTTTAAAACATTATTTTGTGGTGCTGGAGAGACGGCTAGGTGGTTAAGAGCAATGACTGCTCTTTCAAAAGACCTGGGTTGGATTCCCAGCATCCTCACTAAGGCTCACAACCATCTGTAACTCCAGTTCCAGGGGATCAGATGTCCTCAAGTACCAAGCACACACACACAGTGCATAGACATACATGCAGGAAAAACAGACATAGCTTATAAATGAAACACTGAAATAAAACATTTAAATGGAAATTTCAAATAAATATTACCAGTATGTGTGTGTTTGTGCAATATGGCAATTGCTTAAACATTAAAAGTGGAATTGTCATATAACTCAGACATCCCAATTCTGTGCGTAAACCCCAAAGAATTGAAAGTAGGGTCTTGAAAGAGTTGTAAACACATTGAAAATCACTAAACAGAAGAAAGGGGAGTACAAATACTAGAATCCAGCATCAGAGGAAGAGAAATTCTGGGACACACTACATCTGTGAACGTGAGGACAGTATACCAGCCAAGCCGGACATGGAAGGACAGATATCCTGTTACAGAGGTAGATGTAGAATGGCATCTCAGGTGCTAGGCCTGGGGATATGGGATGATTATTTCATGGCTGTAAACCGTCATTGTGGAAATGGATGTTGACAACGGCTGCACAGCCTGATGCATTTAGTGCCATGAAACCAAGAAACAGATGATATGTTTCATGTTTGTGTAGAGTTTGTTACAACAAAAACTGAGAAGAAATCACAACAGATAGGGATATCTAACATGGATTTGACTGGTGTTTACAGAGAGCAGGGGCAGGGAGATGGCTCAGTGGGTAAGAGCGCTTATTGTGAAAGTGTAAGGACCCGAGTTTGATTTCCCAGCACCCACATAAAATCTGGGCATGACTACATGTGTTTGTAAGTCAGGCACTGGGCAGGGCACAAGCAGGCACATCCTAAGAGTTCATTGGCTTGCTAGCCCTCTCCAAAAAAAGTCACTTCAGTGAGTGACCCTGTCTCAGAAAGTAAGCTGGAGAGTGGTTGAGGAAAACTTCATAATCCTCTTCTGTGCATGTGTGTATGTGTGGGCATATGTGAAACCACCCTGCCACATGTTCATACATACAACTCATACACAGAGAAACACAGAGAGAGATACACAGGCAGACAGACAGACAGACAGAAAGACAGGACACACAGAGATATACATACACACAGATATGCAAAACACCCTCACCATATGTTCATAATGCAACCCATGCAAAGAGAGACACAGAGGGCCAGAGAGACAGACAGACAGACAGAAACACACACACACTTAGAAATAAAGACAGAGAGAGACAGAGACTGAGAGGGATAGAGAGATAGACAGGCAAACACACACAGAGAAAGGGAGAGAGAGAGAGAGAGAGAGAGAGAGAGAGAGAGAGAGAGAGAGAGAGAGAGAGAGAGAGAGAGAGAGAGAGGCAAAGCATACTTCATAATACAACCTACACAGAGCGAGACACAGAAAGAGGCAAACAGACAAGAGAGATAGACATATACACACACACACACACACACATACACACACACACACACACACACACACACACACAGAGAGAGAGAGAGAGAGAGAGAGAGAGAAAAACACACAGAGGATCGAATAGAACCAATAAAACATAATGAACTATTAGATAATAGAGGAAACTTCTGACCATATTCCAGAAAGAAGTCTGTGATGGTGAGGCAGTGGCCACATAGGTAAAAAAATAAAGTTGCAGGAAAGAAAAGTTCCTACCCATAGGAACAAGGTGAGCCATGTGACAAACTCAATCAAGTTATTTGTGAGCTTCTGCTCACTGAAGCTGCCTTGATGGGAGAATGTAGATTTTCAGGACTCCGTTGATGGCCCATGGAAGATGAGACGGAGCAAAGGCAGAACGATGGGAAGGAACTGGGGCAGTCCTCAGCCCGAGGAGGAAAAGGAGGAAAAGAAAGTGCTATATATTTTTTTCAACAAAGGAATTTCTTTGTGTGGAAGAACTGATGGTGGATTTTGAAACTGTTTTCACATGTTTTCTTCTCCCGGGGGCTAGTCAAAAATGATACTTTCCCAAGACTGACAAATCGTAGAGATTTGTTTGTCATGCCTTACTGACACTCTTGTATGTCAATATTTACCAAGCTGGGAAGATGCTAACGCATAAACAGAATAGTTGTCTTTCCAGCTTCTAATCAGCATCAGATTCATAAGCAAACTCAGAGTCAACATTTTGATTGTGATTAATGTTGATTTTACTAATCTGTAGGAAACAGACAATTTATGGTATAGGTCATTGGGGTTAATAAGAAAACACATCTACCCTTCCAAGTTTTAGTTTTGCATTTAAGATTTCTTCATTATTCTGGGTTGTTTTGAATACTTTACAGAATTATCCTCAGTGCCTTGAAATACATTTCTTTCACAAGGGGGCACAATGGCTGCATGCCTTTTTGGGTGTCTCTTACTGAAGTGTTTTCCCCATCTTTCCTAGAAGCCATACCTCCATTGAACCCTGTTCATTTGTAAGAGGGAGGCTGGCTTTTTGAACAATGCCTCTACTCCAGTTTCAGCTCAGTCCAGCCCTGTTCAACACTCCTTTAGCTGTGGAGTTCTTTCTGCAATGTTTCCTCATCTCAAGGTTTCTCTGGACAGCCCGATTTTTCTTGGCATGAAAGTACTAGTCATGTAAGTTGGTGAGGAAGACAGATGGCCAAGGATACCATTCCTGTCCAGATTCCCATCATGAGTCGAGTGGAGACGAAGAAGGCAGGGCCCATGCAGAATAAAACATCTATGGCATCTATTGTTAAGCCATTGTCACTTTTAGACTCCAACCTGACAACCCAACTTGAGCTCATGACATTCGAGTGGTATTCCCGTGGACGTGGAGGTGAGGGCTCTCTGACTTATTGCCTTAAACCAATGACCTTGAGAACAGCTGGCTGAGAAGCCTTTGAAAAACACCACAATGATAAGGGCAGTTGGCTGAAGGTCTGGTCTGACCTTACACCCATTACTTGTTGTTCTTTCCCACAAGAGCCTGTCTCCCTACCTGGTAGACAACTACTTACCCTTCATTTGTGTTTGCTTTGAAGATCTTGATGCCAAAGGACAGTTTATGTGTGTAACATGACAAACAATGCCAGTAGTGCCTGAGACCTCCACTAGAGCAACCACATGGAATATGATTGCATGTCATTGTACATTTGTTTCATTTACTCTTGTTAGTTACCAAGCTGCAGTTATTCTTCGCTGCGAGCATGTGACCACTTCATAGAGGTTGGAGAACTGAGACCTAGGCTCAGAGAGCCATCAGGCTTCCTTACAACTGAATGGGTCAACTCCTGTGTTTTCTAGGATCCCTGGCAATGTTGAAAGGTCACACAACTCCTCTCACCAGAAGTTTACTAGAAATAAACATAAAAAAATGCTTTTAAGCCTCAGAGATACACCCACCTTAGTGTCTCACTGGCCTCTCATTGGATACACTGTCTCACAGGCCTCTCATTGGATACACTGTGTCTCACAGGCCTCTCTCATTGGATACACTGTGTCTTACAGACCTCCCATTGAATACATTGTGTGTCTCAGCCCTCTCATTAGATGAGCTGTGTATCATAGGCCTCTCATTAGATACACTGAACAAGTAAGACTGGGTGATTAGCTTCATCTCAATCAATGAATAAGACACTATCCACTGAGCTAGAAATCTGTATTTGTTCTAATTTGCTTTCTTCCTTGTCCTGTTTAAACTGCTCACAGCATCCCATCCTCTCAGAATAAATAACATTTCTTTACTATGACCTCAACTCAAAACCACAGTTATCCAGCTGACAAGATGGATTAATGCATAAGGTGCTTTCCATACAAGCACGACAACTGAAGGTCTATCCCTGGATCCCACGGTGCAAGAACAGAACCAGCCTCTGAAAGTTGTCCTCTGGTAAGCATGTGCATCATGGCAAATGACCTGTAAACACATATACTCACACTCACACACACACATGTACACACACACCTATATATACATACAATCACACACTTGTATACACATTTACTCACACACCACACCTGTATACACATACAACCACACAAACACACACACACAATAAATACAGCAAAAATTAAAAACCATAGCTCTCATCTGAAAAGGAATAAACACACACACTTGTACACATATATAATCACACCTACACTTGTATACACATACATCACACATAAACACATACCCCTGTATACACATCCAGTCACATGCATACCCCTAAATACACATATAATCACACACACCCTGTATATACATACTATCACACACACCTGTATACATATACAATCACACACACACACACCTGTCTACACATATAATCACACATTCCTGTGTATTCATACCATCACACACACCTATATACATATACCTTTACACACACCTATATACACATACAATCACACTCACAATAGTAAAGACAATAAGAATTAAAAACCATAGCTTTCATCTCAAAGGGAATAAACACATACCTGTGTACACACACACACACACACACACACACACACACAAACAGTAAACACAACAAGAAGTAAAAAACACAGCTCTCAATGGGGATGAACACGTTATTGCCGTTGTCTATTTTGGAGTCAATTATGAGTAATGATGGTGTGAATCAGCACAGATCCATGTTGCTTTAAGTACCATGCTCCAACACAGTAACAGTTTCATGGAATTTTTAGAGTAACAGAAAAAAAGAACATTATAAATCAAAACATAAAAAACAAGACAAAACAAAACAATCCAAACCACGGAGGCAGAACCACTTGTTAGGTTGACAAAATGAAGTCAAGTCCACTGTCTGTGGCATGCTGAGCTGGGGGCTGATGGAAGTCGGGTGTCCATGTGAACAGTGAAAAGACTTTTACCTGAGAGTTATAAAGATGTTAGGTCACACACAGAGGAGAGGAAGAAATGACTATTTGTGGGACAAAGAAACTGAGGTAGCTCTGAATAATTTGGTTTCCAACCTGGAGCAGCCCATCCTGAAACAGTCAGCTCAAAGAATATTCAACTCAGGAGTGGCTTTTTCTTTCAACTTAAATTCACAGCATATTTTCAAATTCCTTTGACCTGTAGCTGGTTAAATAAACCCTAGCAGCATTCTAAAGCTGTCACATGGGGTGTGCTCTGTAGTTCTGGAAGGACATTCTACTTCCAGGATCTGAGAGCAGTCAGACCATGGACCACTTAGTTCAGTCACAGCCTTTGGCCTTGTCACTTCCTGAAGCAAGGGGTATCTGTCACCGGTTAGGATTTAGTAAATAAATAGAAGAGAGGCTGGAAAGTCGTAGCCACCTGTTTGAATCCAGCCAATGGTCTGTGACTAAGAACAATAAGCAATAGCCACTTCAAATAGCACCCCTTTTGGGACGGACTGTATGGGAGGAGAATATGTGAGTCAGGTTATTAAAATTATTTAGGTGGTTTTGGGACCAGCAAGATGGCATAGGGGGTAAAGGGCGATTGCTGTCAGTCTTACCTATCTGAGTTCACTCCCCAGGACTCACTCAAGGTAGAAGGAGAGAATCAATTCCCTTAAGCTGTCCTCAGAAATATGTATGTGCCCCCCTTTAATTGCTCACATGAATAAATAAATAAGTAAATAAGTAAATAAATAAATGTTTAAAAAGTGGTTTTTGGAAGGTTCCCCCTACCTTCAGGAAATTCTGGGAGAACTTGCCCGCTCTACCCCCGCTGCCATTTCTATGGCCTCCATTCTTTGTTATTTCCAGTAGGAAAGGTTGAGGGAGAATAAGAAGTTTAAGACTAGGATGCACTCGGTGGGAGGGGGAGGGGTAGCAGGGAAAGGGGGAGGAGTGCCAGGGGGAGGAAGAAGGTTGCCAGGGGGAGGGGTGCCAGGAGAAGGGGGAGGGGTACCAGGGGAAGGAGGAGGAGTGCCTGGGAGGAGGGAAAGGGGTGCTAGGGGGAGAGGGAGGGGTGCTAGGGGGAGGGGTGCCAGGAGAAGGGGGAGGAGTACCAGGAATAGGAGGAGGAGTACCAGGGGGAGGGAGAGGGGTGCCAGGGGGAGGGGTGCCAGGAGAAGGGGGGAGGGGTATCAGGGGAAGGAGGAGGAGTGCCCGGGGGGAGGGAAAGGGGTGCTAGGGGGAGAGGGAGGGGTGCTCAGGGGGAGGGGTGCCAGGAGAAGGGGGAGGAGTACCAGGAATAGGAGGAGGAGTACCAGGGGGAGGGAGAGGGGTGCCAGGGGGAGGGGTGCCAGGAGAAGGGGGAGGGGTACCAGGGGAAAGAGGAAGAGTGCCAGCGGGAGGGGAAGGAGTGCCAGGGAGAAGGGGAGGGGTGCCAGGGGAAGGGTACTTGCTCCAGAGAACTGGAGGCATGGCTATTGTCTGCAGGTGCAGACAATACCACGGGGTATGCAGATGATCCCTCTTACCCTACTTCCCATCTTCTTTTAATATGTGATAGGAAAGCATAAAGATTCTGGCAGCATGCACCTAAGCATAATGCAGATAATAAGCCTATGGTTTAATTGTGGTTGTTAGCTCAGAGTTTGACGGTGGCATCTCAGCTCGTACAATTAGCTTCTCATCATCTTTTATCACGGCGGCGCTGTGCAATTGTTGTTCTGCTTTGAAGATGTCAGCGGTTGTGTGCTTGGCACTTAACAGTTTTATGAGTTGGAGAGGGCTTTAGCATTTTAAAGTTTTGAGGCCGTGGATGCTTAGAGAAAACAATTTGCGTTTCTGTCGACCGTGGGTGATGGTTCCTGTCTTATTTTGTCCTTCTGGTCCTTGAGCTGTTTTGTTGGGGTCAAGAGTGAGACCTCTGAGACGGTCTGAGCTTTCAGCGCAGGTCTATTAGCTGCATAACCTTGGGTGAATCATTAACCCAACTATCCCTTAGCTTCTTCATTTGTAATTGGGGATAATGATACCTGACCACTCGAAGGATCTGAGGAGATGTGTGTGAGGACTGAAAACCATCCCCTGATAAACGAATTGCAGCTGTGTGGCCATGGTAGCTATCATTGTTATTGTCACCATTAAGTTAGCTGAAGGGCAGATAAATGAGGGCACTTAAGGGCTAGGCTTGCCCTTGTTTCCTACCATGATATTTCTTTAAGGGGCAAGCACTCCCAGGACTTTATACCTTTTGTATCTTACTAACTACACTACCTATAGACCCATGGATCAGGTACCATTACCACCACTGTACAGGCAAGTTTAAGTATTAGAAGATGAATACAGAGAATCTGGCCAGAAAGACTGTGCTTGTAATTGATAATTATCCACATGTAAATTTCCTGTGTAGTCTTGAACTTTGGTATTCATCAGCGTGGTTGTAGTCGGTTCTATGTGTAAAGAATATTTTGTGATTTTGGGGGGAGATGCTGGATTTTTAATGTTAAATTAACCTCATAAGTTAACACGAGGATTTAACCCGATAGAGCCAGGGATAGTGGGTCAAACCTGCCATCCTGGTACCTGGGAGGCAGAGGCCAAGGATCAGAGAGTTCAAGGCCATCCTCAATGAAACAGTGATTTGGGGGCCAGCCCAGGACATGTTACACTATGTCTCATAAAAAAAAAAAGCCAAACAAAAAACAACCAAAAGTAACTCCTAAAATGACATCATTCTGTCTGTAATTCTTACAAACACTGTAAGCCAGAAATATGTGCCAGTTAGGGCTCTTGCTTTAAATGGTGCTTTTTAAGGGACACATCATGACTGTGCATGTTTGTGGAAACACTGTGTGAAGTTTCAAAACACCATATGTTACATAAGAGTCCAAAGAAGTTGTATATCATCATCACATACTTTTTAGCTTTTCTGTGCAACGAGAATCTTAACAAAATCTTTTCTTCCAGTCATTTTGAAATATTCAATGCAATATGGATAACCATATCTCCTATATGTAAAGAACAACCTAATTCTGTCTATGATTCGGTGGCCCCTGACCAGTCTCTCCTGATATCCATCTCTCTACCCTTTCCAGCCTTGATCATTTCCATTCAGCGCTGTGATTTAGTGAAGTCCACACTGAATTCGAGATCACAAGGTATCCAGTCTTTCTATTTCACCTTAACATGGTGCTCTTTATCTCTATCTGTGTTACCAAAGAATTTCATTGTTTTTGTTAAATTGTGTTCCTTCCATTCTGTATGAATACGCACGCACACACGTGCACATATACATGTATGTGTTTATGTGTGTGTGTGCATCAGCACATCACTCAGTTTCTTTATTCATTCATTTATTTATAGTTATCTTTTAGGATTCTTGATTTCCAGTTATAGAAATCTTTGGGATTAGTCTAAACCATCAGAGCTATGCCCACCCCAAGAGAATAGTCAAGGTAAGAATCAGGGGCTGGAGAGAGAGCTCAGTTGCCACATAGGCTTGAGGACCTGGGTTTCATTACCAACACACACGCAAAAAGCTGGGCACAGCCCACATTTCCAGTTTTTGGAAGGTTGCGTTGGGACTGGGTCCCTCGTCTTCTCAATGACTCAGTCCATCTGAAGTATTATCAGGTAAACCAACGGTCATGCCTTCTGTTACATTCTCAGTGTAACTGCTGAAGTAGGACAGCTCCACAGAGACAGCCACAGGCTGGGGAAGCACAGGGAGAGCTTTCTAGGGTAGGTTGCAATGTTCTAAGTGGCATCACATGGTGGTCATCTCAAGTCAGAGATTGCTGTGGGCAGCTCTCTGCAATGCCATGGCAAGTGGTTCTCGTATGCTGGTGAATAGGCCATAGCACATCCCTCCTCTCTAAGACTGGAAATGGGATCATCAACTCATTCCTTCTCCCTCTTCATTTCCCACCACATCCCTATCAGCTCCATGAGAGAAGGCAAGTGGCCTTTGCTTACTGATGTTCTGAAGGGAGCAGAAGACATCATGTGTGACTCAGGGTGCCTACACAGGTTTCTTCTTTTTATTCTTCTTCCTTTTCTTTCTCTTCTTCCTCCTCTTCTCTTCTTCCTCCTCCCTCTTCCTCTTCTGCTCTTGCTCCTCATCCTCCTTTTCTCCCCTCCCCTCCCCTCCCCTCCCCTCCCCTCCCCTCCCCTCCCCTCCCCTCCCCTCCCCTCCCCTCCCCTCCCCTCCCCTCCCCTCCCCTCCCCTCCCCTCCCTTCTCTTCTCTTCTCTTCTCTTCTCTTCTCTTCTCTTCTCTTCTCTTCTCTTCTCTTCTCTTCTCTTCTCTTCTCTTCTCTTCTCTTCTCTTCACCTCAAACTACCAAGCAGATGTTTTTCTGTCTGATAAAACTCATTAAGTCCTTCCTGTCATCTTTGTTTTTCTCTGCTACTCTAACCCATGCTAAGCTCTCCTTACAGTTCCTGCATGTTCCTCCTGGTCATTCTACCTCTGCTACCCCCCAACTGACCCCGATGGGGCTCCAGCAATGCACCTTGGCATGATTCATGTCTGGGTCACAGGGTTACAGCACTTTTGTGTCTAGCTTCAGGGACATCTGCTACCTGTCTCTTTTGCCTCAATGGTTTTCAGTCCCATTGGTTCCTGGCTGTCTCATTTCCCTCTTTTTGCTTCATGGTAGACATAGCCTTATCTAGTGTCTGCATTTTGTGCCTGCATGTACTCAAGATGATGTATCTAGGTGTGTAGAGCAAATGTAGAGAAGATGTGGTCCAAACACTGAAGTTAAATGAGCTGTGGTTCAGCCTGTAGAGCCCAGGAATGGGAGCTGATGCAGAGAGAAGAGTGTGGCCTGCTGACTGGATTGTTTATTCCTTAAGGTGCAGTAGTCAGTCTTCCCGCTTTGCCAAGAATTTTACCGAACAAACCAAAAATGGGGAATCTTCATGCTCAGCTTTGGGAGTGGCCATGTTTATATACAGTGCCAGATGCCCATTTATATCCTCTCCTCTCACTCCTTGTCCTGGAGATTAAACCTAGGGCTTAGCAGATGCCAGGCAAGTGATGTGTCCAACTGAGCTATGTGCCCAGTCTCCCTCTTTTCCTCCCTGTGCCCCTTCTTCCTGCCCCTTCTGTCCTCCCTATATCCTCCCTTCTGTCCTTCCCATCCCCTTCCTTCTGTCCTATCTCCATCCTTTTTTCCTCTCTACCCCCTTCCTTCCATCCTTCCTATCACCTTTCTTCTGTCTTCCCTATGTCCTTCCTTTTGTCCTCCCTATGTCCTTCCTTCTGTTCTTCCTATCCCCTTCCTTCTGTCCTCCCTATCCCCTTCCTTCTGCCCTCCCTATCTACTTCCTTCTGTCCTCCCTATCCCCTTCCTTCTGTCCTCCCTATCCCCTTCCTTCTGTCCTCCTATGTCCTTCCTTCTGTCCTCCCTATCCCCTTCCTTCTGCCCTCCCTATCTACTTCCTTCTGTCCTCCCTATCCCCTTCCTTCTGTCCTTCCCATCCCCTTCCTTCTGTCCTATCTCCATCCTTTGGTCCTCTCTACCCCCTTCCTTCTGTCCTTCCTATCCCCTTCCTTCTGTCCTTCCTATCCCCTTCCTTCTGTCCTTCCTATCACCTTCCTTCTGTCCTCCCTATCCCCTTCCTTCTCTCTTCCCTATCCTCTTCCTTCTGTCCTCCCTACCCTCTTCCTCTGTCCCCCCTATCTTGTTCCATCTGTCCTTTCCTCTTCAAGCTCACTCTGAGTTGCTGTTCTATTCTCAGAGATGTTCAGGCCTTTGAGTCTTGCAAATATACATATTCTCAAAGTGTTCACCAACACCATTCTCTATCACCAGAATCTTCATTCTTAGAGGCAGGCCAGCTGTGAATTAAATAAAACAATTGGGAATTACTAATGTCCAACTCACAGTGTCCTAATAGAATATTAAAGGTCTGCACCCCCTGCCCCCCCCCCCCCCAGCATGCACAGGTGTCAAGGCTCCCTGTTTGTGAGGCAGGCCAGTCTGCTCAGACAAGGCTTCAGTCACAGAGCAGAGAGTGTCCCCTGCAGTGGAGATGGTCTTGGCTTGTCCAGGCAGCATCAATTATTCATTCAAGGAGGATAAATTAGATAGAGCCAGGTGCTCTGTTTCCCTCACGAGGGAGGCCCTGCCAATGAAGACCAGGAAGGAACAGTCCCAGGAAGCTGTGCTCCCTCACTGTGCTTGGAAAGGATTAGTGTAGGAAGAGCATGTCACAGGTGACATCGTCCCCAGGAGGAAGAATCATTTCTACCTACAGCTTTAACACTAGAGTGAAAGGTTCAAAGAGAATTGTTTTAATGGCGTTTGTCCTGGAAAGTGTGTTGGGTATTTCTGGAGAAGCTGCCGTTACTTTCAGGGTCTAAGTACTACTAATCTTGATGTCTTTCCACATCAGAACATACCCTGCTGGAAACTCACTCTCTTCTTTAATGACGGAGTTCAAGGGACTGTGTAGTTTGGCCAGTCTGATTTGCCTGTCTTTCTGGACTGTTCCGTTTTGGAAATGTGGAACACATATAGTTCTCCTTAGGTGGTTTAAGAATAGGCAGCCTCTTCCCAAGGCTTCTTCCTTAGGGAGGGATGGTGTTTACTAGAAATCGTGCGGTGCGGGGGAAGGGGTGGTTATGGCGAAGTCCCACAGGTCATATCTGTCCTGTTTGCAGGGCAATGTGGCTGTCTTTTTGTCTTGTAAGTTTTTCCTCTGTTCTCTGGATGTGTCTTAAGGACAAGAACAAATGCAGCTAAATAGGTTTCTTCTAAGTATTAAAATATTTTAGAACTTCCCATATCATGGATAAATAATCAGCTGGTAAAACATTTATGAAGTTCTTGGTACGAACAAGGCACTGCTAAGAGCTGGGCTGAGTTCACGGAATTGCAAGATCTGTGCTGTAGGGGAAATGAGAATAAAGTCAAATGAGGATCCAGGACTAGATAGAGTGAGCCCATCCCTCAGAAATGGGGCCTTCAGGGAGGTACAGCTTCTCTGGTCATGGAGGGGCCTAAGGGAAGGTGAAATTAGAACTAGCTCCCAAAGCGGTAAGTGGGTGGAGCCAAGTGCTCCATGCACAGCTTCCCGTCCTAATTGAGAATGTGGGTTCCCTCCACCTTAGCTTCAGGTGATCCAGCATCGTCATCAGACCTGCAATTTTCTGAAGTGCATGTGAGTTTATATTCTCTTTCCCAAAGACTCACTGGGTATATAAATGGAAGGGATATTTATAACTAGGTATATAAATGGAAGGGATATTATAACTGGGTATATAAATGGAAGGGATATTATAACTGGGTAGATAAATGGAAGGGATATTATAACTTAGCTACAGAGTTGCAAGAAGCTTTTGCTTAAACCAAGACTGTGCAGAGAACACCAGGGTTAGAGCCAAAGATACTTGTGACCTGTTCTTAGCATCCTCAGTTCCTCTCTGTGTTTTGGGTGCACAGGTGTATGCTTGCATGTGCAACTGCATGTGTGCATGAGTGTACATGTGTGTGTATGTGTGTAGCGGCTGGAGGACACACTGCCCTTCCTCAGGTACTATCTACCCAGGGATCTCTCACTGGTCTGACACCCTCCAGGTAGGGTTCTTTGTTTTTATTATGCCTATCCTTCCTTCCTTCCTTCCTTCCTTCCTTCCTTCCTTCCTTCCTTCCTCCCTCCCTCCCTCCCTTCCTTCCTTCTTTTTTCCTTTCTTCCTTCTTTCCTTTTTTCCCCTGCCTCTTCTTCTTCCCCCTTTCTTGTTTTGTTTTTTTGTTTTAGATAGGGCCTTGATGGAATCCCTTGTGTCCTTTTGTTATCTGTCTCCCCCATCTCTGTAGCACAGAACATGAAGGACAGATAAAGAGTTACCATCCTAAGGGAGCCGGGGAACATGAGCCACCTATGGTAGGCATAAGCTTCTTCTTCAGGGTCCACATTTCCAGAAACTATTGCACAATGGATGTGAAATAAATGATTATTGAAGAATAAAACCCCTGGTGTTTCCAGGTGGGATAAGCATATCCCACATGTGAACAGGAGAGAAACAGTATTATCCTTTAACAACATAATCACAAAATCAGTGAACAAACTTCAAGGAGGTTTGGGCACTGTGTTGTGGGGGTCACTAGCAGAAAAGGAAGGAACAAGCAGACGGTAAAGCAGACTGGACAGATCGGTGTAGGAACACTCATAGACCCTCACAGGAAGAGTTCATCTTGAGGAAAATACAGCAACCCCCTCCCCACGAACTGACATGGGAAATGGACACCTGGTCTTCCTGGTCCTTAACCTATGGGATCAAAATACAATCAATTATAATTAATGGTTGTACTAATTTATACAAAAGAGATGATTTAAAGTGTCCTAGTGCAAGAAGCATCCTTCTGTAGAAGGGAAAAACAGAGGTTATAAAGTCATCGTACTCTGGAAAACAGCTCTGTCTTCCCCAAGTAACTCACTCCACATTTTCTTCAAATAGTGAATTCTAAATAGAAACTAATAAATTTAAATTATGGTTCTTCTTGCCGTTTGAGGGGCCCCAGTAGAGAAACCCAATAGCCATCATTCTTTGCATCCTTGGGGTTTTGTGACACGGCTTGATAATGTAAGATGATCTGTTATCAAGAGCAGGAGAGGTGGAGAGGTCTTGAAGCATCCTCTCTGAACCCTCAGAGCTGTTCTCCAAGAGAACGTCTAGCCTCTGCTGGATCTGGTGGGATGTAAGCTCCTACACTCTGATTTATGGGAATCCTCCTTCATCCTCGGATGCCTTAAATTCTTTCTGACCCGCTGCAGTTAGAGTTGACGCTTAGTAACTTTCTTCAGTATGTTTTGTTATAGTGTTTATTCTTTCTAGGTTTGTTGAAACAAGGGGCAAATGGTGTAATAACATTTCTGGATTCTTCTGAGAACATCTTAGAATAGAGGCACAGGGTCTGCTGTGACGTTGGAGGTCTCATTTTGACCTCAGGTGGGTTTTCTCGCTTCACCCTGAATTGGCTTTCTCTCACAGATACTTTTCCCTCCACGAGACTAGAACTGCAGCTGTTTCCCAGTCCTGACCATTTGTCCACTGTTGGCACTTCAAGATTCTGACTGAAATGTGTGAGAATCCTCCTTTAAGAATTTTCACGTGGGCCCTGGCACCGCCTAGATGGAGTCATGCTTCCATGGGGGAATTTTTCGCACTACGCCACACTCCTTTTCATGTTTACAAGTTTTTTTCCTCCACCTTGGGGAGGATTTGAGCTATATGATGCTTCATAGGTCAGCTGACAAGCCATGTATATTTCAAAAAATAAGAATTTTGAAAGTTTTAAGAAGTGGTCATTGTTTGAGGAATATGTTTAATTTTATTTAAACGTGACACATTATATATACTGTGTATTGAGATACCACATTACCCTATAACACCTATAATGTTTGGTTTTATACATCAGTTAAAATGGATCTAATTTGAATTTAAAATGAGAATGAATGTGACTGATTGTCTCGTAGAGTGTGGAGAGTGCCCGCAGCAAACTAGGACTTTTAGGGGGCATTTTGTCTTGACTAGTTTGTTTCCTTAAGCCCTTCTAGTGAAACTCTTACCTTCAGCTTTAGAAATTCAGATCTTGTCATAAAATTATACATTCAACTATGCTTTGAAATGCATCCACATAAAGTTGATCATAGTGTCTCCTCACATATTTCAGAGCCTCTGCTGCTAGTCAACATCACGGTTAAAGTCCAGGTCCACGGTGTGGAAGTCCTGTCCCAGCTCTGCTTAGCATGGTTTTTATGGAAGGTCAGTGATGCAGAAGAGCTAAGGAAATAAGGAAATCTGACTGTGGGCGCTGCAGCTGCTGGGTGGCTTCTCCGAGGAAGTCCTACCAGTTGCTATGGGAATGATGGGCATATTCACACTGATTTACCATTGTGTTGGGGTGGATGTCCCTTGCAGCAAACTTTAAGTCTTGAAGCATGTTAGGGCCCAGGGCACTCTCTTTTCTTTTGTTCCATGTTAACAGTCCTTTTATTTTTAACTGAAATAGCAGAGTTAAGTGGGTTAGCTGAAACAAGCTTCAGGGAAAGGAAAAGTAGAGTCATTATCAGTTTAAAAAACAAAACAAAGCAAACCAACTCCTTACATGTTAAACCAGCTTGCAGCCTCCATCAGACAGGACAGAGAGCCCATCAGAGGGTGGGGGAGCTCCCAGTCAGGGTGGGGGAGGCCAGTGGCTTTTCAGCAAAGGTCAGCTTTCAAAGCTTTTACAATGATAGAGGAAAAGGGGAGTGACATTCAGAGTTACAAACGGTCATCAGATGACTAAGTCCACCTGGCCCAAGGTCCACTGAAATATTTGCTCTGTTTTTGTGTTTTTGTTTGTTTTGTTTTGTTTTGTTTGCAGAGGACTTGGTGATGTGGAGATTGATACATGGTTGCAGCTTGCCTCCCGGAGGCCTCTCCATTTCTTCCAGTCTTTGGAGTCAGACTAGGGATGGGCGAGGTCCTTCTCACAGAATCCCCAGGGGACCTCAGTGGATCCCACTGCTTATACCTGCTCCTGCTGCTGCCACGTTTCTTCTCACCTTCCCTGGTGAGAATCCCAGGAGCTTTAATGGACTCCAGGGCAGCTCACCAGCTCTAGCTCCAGCTTTCTCCTCCTTCCCAGGAGGTGCCTGCACCTGCTCCTCCATGGCTTCCATGGATAAGAAAGTACTGACTGGGGAAGCAGGGACAGCTCTCAGAGGTGGAATGAGGGTAATATCTCACCATGCCCACTGTCCCAGCTGAAAGAGGTCTGTAGGTGCCCCTAGGAAGGCTTCCCATTTTGGTCAGTGTGCAGCTGTACAAAATGCTTCTTTCTGTTTTAATCACTGCCTTAGACAGAACGTCGTTCGTTTATTGTCCCGTTCGTTACCCAGCATTTCTTTCCCTGTAATGGGAACCCATTGATGCCGACTTCTGGGACTACAGAGAAAGTGGATTCAGAAACAGCTTGTCATCTTCATTTCTTTTAACCAGTGAATGAGTTTCCAGATATTTTATTTTGGATTTTCGCCTTCACAATGGGGAGATGGCATGCTTAAAGTTATTGGGTATCTTTAAAGATGCTTTGTTTGTTTGTTTGTTTGTTGAGACAGGGTTTCTCTGTATAGCCCTGGCTGTCCTGGAACTCATTCTGTAGACCAGACTGGCCTCAAACTCAGAAATCCACCTGCCTCTGCCTCCCAAGTGCTGGGATTAAAGGCGTGCGCCACCACTGCCCGGCTAAAGATGCTTTTATTAGTATCTGTTATAACACATCTCATTAACGTATTTAATGTTTTTCAGTTCTGTGCCTAGACCCTCTCTTGTTTGCCTTCCACTTATCTGATTTCCTTCCCTCTCGAGCTGGTCTTCTGCCTTCACATTTTCTCCCCGAAGTTGAGTGTTTTAGGGTTCTCACAGGAGCAAGGTGAAGGCTTGTACCTTACCAGTGTCTATACCACTGAACAAAAGTGTGGAGTGTCTTGGTATTTGCATTTGTAAAACAGTTGGAATTCAAGAAACAGGTGCTGCTACTGCTTCAAATGCTGTGCTGTTCAGAATGGAGGGCAGGAGGTGGGTAAAATGATACAGCCATTATTACATCCCCCATTGTTGCCTAGCACTGTGGCTGCTCACCAGAATGGGCCTTGGAGACAGCCCTGTCCAAACTCCTCATGGTTGCAGATGGTGAATCCAGGATCCAGAAAGATAAATGTCTTTAGAAGTCTACACAGTTAGTTTTTTCCCCTAGTCTTTGTGTGTTTCTTGGTGGAATTGGAAAAGAGACGTGGGAGAATTTGGGAGCTCACCTAGAGATGAAAGTGAGGCAATTACTTCTCCTAATTAAAGGAGAATCTAAAACGCTCCCTTTAAGCCGTTTCCAAGTAGTGGTTTATATAATTAGTGCCATTGTTTTCTCTCTCTTTCCTCCAAACCGAGAGGATTTGCTGCTCTGACCCACAACTCCGTGCGCTGTGGACACTCTCTGTGTCTATGGCTTATTGGGTAATGATTTGTATTTGCAAGGGAATGCTTGGTGCTGTGGGCTGGGTTAGTTCAGCTAGAGAAACTTGATAATGAAGCCAAGGTTGAGGGGTTTGGTCCCTGGGAGCACCATAGCTTTGCTGTGATCCTTAGCTGCAGCTCTGGCCTAATCCCTGTTAGTCATCTCACCGGTGCAGGCTTTGAAAGCTGTGGAGTGCTGAGAGAGAAAGTGAGGAAGGATCATTCCCTCCAGGTGCTCACCTGTGACAGAGCTGCACGTGTAAGAAACGATAATGTTCCTGACAGTGGTTATAGCCAAAGCCTGGCCTCCCAACATTATCCCCTAGAGAGGATTTCAACATGTAAATTTGGGGGAGATAAGCATTCAGTCCTTCACACTGACAACTGTGCACTTGGAGCCTGCCTACAATTTGAACTTGAGTTTGGCTTTTAGCATCCATGATTGAGACACCGTGACTTATTAGACTGAATGCTTAGAGGACTGGCTGTCTCTGGGTTTCAATTCATGTATTAATCTGCTTGCTCTTATTGTATTGTTAGTAGGCTGACAGTGTGGCGTGGTAATCTATTACTTGTGGGTATCAACTCCAAGAGGGTGCTACCATGTATGGATTAACTCTGTAACCTAGAGCAAATGATCAGATGTTTTTATGCCTTTTCATTCACTAGTTTTCTTGGAGATGATCAAGTTACCAGCAAGAGAAGGTTGGACACAACACTTTGTTGAATATTATTGCTGGGTGAGCTAGAAAGGAACCAGTAGTTACATGGTAGCCTTTGAGTCCTTGTGATCAGTTACATTGTTCCCAAACTGCCAATCTGCTGTCACAGGATACATTGTTCTCAAACTGCCAATCTGCATGCTCATGGAGACAGAAGAGAAAGCTGGAAAGTATGTATAAAGCCAGCATGTATTATAGACAACAACACCCCAAACCAAGAGTGTGCCTCTGAGAGAGTCTAAGGTTACCTCCCTCAGCCCTTCTCTTTTTATTGTGCCAGAAACTCATGTATCACAGAGGTCATTGTGATGTACCCTTTCTGGGGATGAGGTGTGTGTGTGTGTATTGTGTTCCCTCCTGTGACCAGCCTGGTCCCATTCTTGCTATCAGGCTCCAGCCTCCATGAACAGAATCCTTGGGGAAGAACTTTTCCTTTATGTGAAATAGCAATGCCCTTGCTAACCAGCAGTTGATGAAGAACTGACTTCACATTTATTTCTCATTAGGTGGCTGGTCCTTTGATAATGGGATTCAAGCCAGACCGAGAGTTTTACTTTCTTTTGTTGGGGGAATTTGAGAACTACCTTGAAAGTTTTTCCACCCAGAAGAAAAAAGGTAATTCTTGTGAGAAATGGATGCCATGAAAGCGTTTACACATTCCATTCACCAGGACATCCCAAGCTGCCTGAGGGGAAGTAGGTGGCTTTATTGTTTTTTTTTTCTTACATTTTCTTTCAGTAGAACTTGAGCTTCGGACCAGATTTCGGGCTTCAACATAAGCTGAGGTTCATCTAGACCTCACAAATATCCACCCTACACACTGTGCCTCTTTGGGCTGAACTAGGTGATAGAAACTGCCCTCAGCTACATGCTAAGTCTTCTGCATGGAAGAGTGAAGTGACCTTGGTCAGCAAGTTTGGTGACTTGGCTCACTTTTGGATGTCTGTGGTCACCGTGACGACATTTAGGGGAAAGTACTGAAGTCTGGAGTCTTCATAGTGGTTACTGGAGGTCAAGGGTCTACTGAGTCTTCCTGATTTTTTTAATTAAATTATTTTATTTATTTACATTCCAAAAGTTGCCCCCCTTCTCGGTCCCCCTTCTCTGAATTCTTCACCCCATCCTCCCCTCCTAACCCCCTGCCCCCCATCTCTGAGAAGGTGCTTCCCTCCCACCCATCCACCCCCACCTCACCCCAACCAGCATCCCTCTTCCCTGGGGCATCAAATTTCCACAGGATTAAGCACACCCACTGAGGCCATACAAAACAGTCCTGTGTTACATGTGTGTCTAGGGTCATGGACCAGCCCATGTATGTATGCTTCTTGGTTTTTGGCTTAGTCTCTGGGAGTTCTGAGGGGTCTAGGTTAGTTGACACTATTGTTCTTCCTATGGGGTTGCAGTCCCCTTCAGCTCCTTCAGTCCTTCCTCCAACTCTTCCATATTGGTCCCCAACCTCAGTCCAATGTTTGACTGTAAATATCTGCATTTGTCTCAGTTGCTGGTAGAGCCTCTCTGAGGACAGGCATGCCAGGCTCCTCTCTGCATGCATAATATGGCCTCAGTAGTAGTGTCAGGATTTGGTTCGAGCATGGGATGGATTCCAAGTTGGACCAGTCACTGGTCTTTCTTTCAGTCTCTGCTCCATTTTTTGTCCCTGCATGTCCTTTAGACAGGAACAATTCTGGGTTAAAAAATTTGAAGATGGGTAGGTAACCTCTTGCCTCAATTGTGGGCCATGTCTGTCTACTGGAAGTGGCCTTTTCCAGTTCCATCTCCCCACTGTTGGGCATTTTGGCTAATGTCACCCTTTCTTCCTGATATTTAATCTGGGCCTTTACCCACCTGCAGTTTGGGAATGAACATGGCGATCAGTCTCTGTGACAGTAACGGTCTTCTTCCTGTCTAAGGAATTGATCCTACAAGGATCCATATTTTGTTTGTTATAAGTGCCTGAATAGAGAGAGCCTGGGGAGAGTCACACCTGAGTTACATAGTCTCTTTTGTCAAAGTCCACAAGCCCCCTGAAAATGGGGAGTTACACTGCAAAAGTCTCTGCATTCCCCCCAGAGACCTTTTTGGGGACTTCTTTAGGTTGATTCCCCAAACTACACAAATTGAGAACTAATGGCAGTCACATTGACTTGTTGGTTTATACCCAAAGCTTATGTCAACAAGTATAATCCTCCTTTGGGATAAATTATTGAAGGCAAGCAGTTTGCATGAGGTTAGTATAGCACTCGTATCTGGAAAATAATGGTGTTTGTGTTTGTTTTGGTTGAGTGCTTATAGGCTCACACAAAGTTGCTTACTTATAAGACCATCTATTTTATTTAGCATTTTTTTCTCACCCTGATCCAATTTAGTGGGGGATCAGTTTGGGGTAGGGGAAGAAAGAAGATAATAGTTACTGAATGCCAGTTACGTGTTAGACAGGGTACTAAATGCTTTGTAGAAGGGTTTTGTTTTGTTTTGTTTTGACAACTGTGTAAGATTTTTGAATCTTTTTTTTAAATGTTTTTTTTTTTTTTTTAACAATGGAGGATCTTAGGGGTTAATACATTTTACTGAGTGGGGAGAAGTCAGCTGAATTCTCTCAAGCATGCTGCAGAGCGTGGCTCTGGTGGCACAGCAGTTAAGCTGGGGACAGAGTTTTAGGGAGTTAAACCACTGCACAGGGTGCTGCTGTGCCGGGGATGGGCACAGCGCCTTCTCACTCAGGCTTTCAGATTGTGCCTTTTGTATGAGTTGCCTCGGGCACTGGGCAGCTAGGGATCTTATTTTAGCAGAATTAAACTCTTTAATGGATTTTCCTCCCCATGCCCTGAGAATATTTCTTGTTTGAGAGATGGCTTCCTTTTCAAGAGTTTCTCTTTGTCTCAACAAAAGACCAGGAGCAAATGTATTTGTACTTATAAGAGGAATAAGGGGGGGGGGGGCGGGGGCGTGTGTGATGAACAGAGGCAGTTATCTGCTTCTGCCTCCTCCTCTTCCCCATCTTCCTCTCCCCTCCAACTTTCTCCTCCTCCTCTTTCTTTCAAAATCTGACATACTTTAAAAATGTTCTTCTTGGGTCTGGAGAGATGGTTCAGCTGTTAGACTGTTAAGACTGCCCCTCTTCGAAGACCTAGGTTTGATTTCCAGCACCCACATGGCAGCTCACAACCTTCTGTAATTTCAGCTCCAGGGCACCCATCACCCTCTTCTGGCCAGTGTGGGCCCTGGGCAGTCACGTGGCACACAGACAATGTACAGGCAAAACATCCAGGCACACTAAGAAAAACTTAAAACACGTTCTTCTTTCTTTCTTGACACAGACTTAGAATTTTCCAACAAAACAGCCATCCTCGGAAAAGCCAGCAGAAAAGACATAGATGGGTGGTGCTGATGTGTGGTTATGTAAGTGGGCACATGATCCTGCCTCTTAGAGTTTCCGCGTTCTAAAGGGCGAGGAGAGTGGGGCCTTCTCCCTTCCTCTTTCCCTCCGTAGGGCTTGAATATTAACAGTGCAGGTGAAATACACGTTTCAGACTTGCAAATTTTTTTGTCATGAAATCAAAGGGAATAGAGAATTGTAAGAGCAGAGGGGGAGTGTGTGGGAGGTGAGAGGGGCTCTTAGTGTCAGCAGGATGGAAATCAAGAGGATAATGAGGAATGCTAGAGTAAATAATTTCCATTTTATCCCCAATAAGAACGTTCCCTCCCTCACCTTTCAAATTCCCTGCTCGCCTCCTCTGCATCCCAAACAAATGATTATCGACTCTCCACTCCTGAAATGACCCTGAAGTGGGTGTAGTTATGGAATTCTGAAGTGCTTCTCTCTGGGGCCATCTTCCCTAAGCTGGTAGACTGCAGGCATTAACGGGGATCTGGTTTTAGACATGTTTGCAAAGCCCGATTTGTTTGTATCATTTGAATTTGTGAGCATAGCAACACCTCCCCAAGTATATTAGGTATTCTCATCTTGGGGATTCATAGCAGACTCTGGAATTTCTGCAGACAAACAAGAGAGCCTGTATAATGTGTCCAGTGAAAGATAGCAGAAATGCAAAATGAAGTGGATAGCTGTGGATACCCTCCCAGCTTTGAATGACACTGATTTCTTTCTGCCTCCCTTCATCAGCGCGGATGTTGACACATTCTCTGGCCCAAAGGACAGAGGCAATGTTGCAAAACAGAAAAAAAAAATAAAATAAAAAAGGTGTGTGTGTGTTTAAAGACAACATTGTGTCTGGCATGGATTGAGCCTTTCCCTATATAGGAAGGCTTAAACAAAAGCACCAAGTGAGCCAAAGCAGAATAGACAAAGAAGCGCACCTTTGTTGGCCTCTATCATCAGTGACTGTGGGGTGAGACCTCTCAGGACTGACACGGTAATCATCCTTTAGCTGCTTCGGTGTGAAAACCAGCGACTTAACCTCTCAGCACACACTTCTTTTTCTTACGTGTGTAGAGAGCATGCCACGTTAAAATAACACCAGCCCAAGGAGCCAGCACTTTCTGGGAGGGATATTAACGTGAGGCCACAGCCCTCACCCTCAATAAGGTGTGATGCTCAGCGTGGAATGCCGATATGCATCCCTTCATCCCATCTCCTCGATTTTCTCTACAGGATTTAGAACCTGCGTGTCACCGTCACCACCTACGCACAAATGTAGGATTTAGAACCCACATTGCTGCGCACGGCACCGTGTCACCACCTACGCACCTAAGTGAGGAAAGACCGAAGTTCACCAATGCTTGGCGCTTTTCAGTGGGAAATACCTTGCATTCGTACCTTTTAGTGTCTGAATCCAGAGGTCTGTGAACCGGAAGTTACCGCAGGAGACAATCATGCCCCCACTTAGAGGTGGATTCCAATCTTGGCTTCAACAGTGAGAAGTAGGATCGTAGTAGCTTATGACCTGAGCCATTTCTTAGCTCAGTAGTGTAAATTTTAAACCCGGAGTAGGTCACTCTGAAATCAGTTAATAGTCTGAATGGTGGCGCTATATGAGAAGCTACAGGATGCCCTCTTTGGAAGGGATAAGGAAGCTCTTTGAAGAGGGAAAACACGGGTGGGTCTTACACCCATTAGTAAATGACTCAACACAATAGGCCAAGTCTGAAATTTCTGTGATGTGAATACTCCAAGTACCAGGATAGTTAAAAATTAATTAACCTCTTGGGCAGCTATAACCCCCCATCCTAACTCCTTTCTGTATGGTCCTTTCGAGACTTTTCTTATAGCAAGTTAGGGCAGGCCTGCTTGCTGGAATCCAGGTGACTTATTGGTGACACAGGTGAAATCCATTCTTGTAATATGCTAAACCTCGTACCCTCCAAGTGGCCAGCATTTTGGAATGCCTTGTGTTTGCAACCAAGGTTGTCCTTTTGATATTGCCTTAGGTAGAGTGAATTGGATGTTCATGCATGTTTTCCACAAAATGTGTTTGACGATACCGTGGGGATGGCTGAACCCAGCTGAACATCAACTGTCTTAGAGAAAGAAGAATGTCAGATATGTATGCATGCCTATTGGCAGATCATATGTTGTATTCTTAATATATAGGTTTATATAAACACAAGTTTTCCCTCAGGGGCTGTATCGGCACACAGCTTCTCCCGTTCCTCCTGTCCTCAAAAGACAAGCTTGCAAGCCACGGACTCCTGTGATTAAGACCTCCTAAACCTCTCCAAGCCAAGCCTGAAGCCCTTACCTGGGGCCAGCTGTGTTTTCCAGTCTCTGGGGGGAGGGTGAATCTGTGCTTGGAGTCTGCCTTCTTTCCTTTAGACATGGAGGAAGGGATAGCAATGCTTTTTCACAAAAGCATTTCTGCATTTGAATATATAAATGATAGACTCCTCTGTCCTCTTTATGTATTTCTATGACAGGCAGATTCAAAAACATCTTTCCTTAAAACTGAGATATTGATATAAATATCAGAAGGGAAATTCTAATCACAGTATACATCGAACAGGCAAGCTGATCCTGTATACCTGGAAAAGATTTTTCAAACAGACTTTGTCAGCTCAGCGTTGGCATTCCTTGTCAAACAAAAGCACGCCTAAAGACACATTTCAAAAGCAGACGATGCCGCACTTGCTATCCTGCAGAAAATCGAAAAGAAACTCAGAGGCCGAGAACAAACAGAATGGAGAACCAACGCCGTGCAGAGTGCCGTTCTGAGAAACACTTTCAGAGAACCAAATATGTTTTCAAAAGACCACATCAATAATTAAACATTAGCAAGTCAGATTCCATTTCTCATTTGCTGCGATTGTCTGAGATGTGTAATGAAGAAACGAAATGATAGATTTGGCCTCAGCAGAAAGGAGCTACCTCACACTCTTAATCTGGAGGGCAGGAAGAATCCGGACAGTGGAGGGAAGAAACCTTGCTTTTCAAAGAATGCATGTACAAATTGACTTATCTTCAGTTATATCTTAATGTTAGCATTTCAATCAATGACAGCTGAATTCTAAGTTCTTCTTCTTCTTCTTCTTCTTCTTCTTCTTCTTCTTCTTCTTCTTCTTCTTCTTCTTCTTCTTCTTCTTCTTCTTTTGTTAAAGGGAAGACCCCATTTCTCAGATCTATGTCAGATCATGATGTAACTTGTTGACTGGTAACGTGTGGTTCAACCAGACCTGACTGATATCCAAAGAAAATCATATTTTGTCTTCTTTTTTTCCTGGACAGAAAATAATTGTGACTTAGAGCAGAATTGAGTCTAGACATCTCCAACAGATTTATTTTGATGAATTTTGTTTCTTAGGAGCATTTTCTGAACTTCACAGAAACAGGATGGTAAGGTAAGGGCATGGGATGGTAAGGATGCGGGATGGTCAGGGTGAGGAGCGTGCTTGCAAACCAATGAGCAAAAGCTGCTTGTCTGTGTTGGGGAAGTGTAGGCACAACTGCATTCTTGTGGAAGGGAGGCAGAGAGCTTTAGTGTGGTTAGCTGTGGGGCACTGACAACGATTACCCTCTTCCAGGTTCAAAAGGTTTAAATCCACAAACTGGAGTAGAGTAAAAATGGGCAGGCTTGCTTTCAACAGCCCCTCACGTGCTTGCTCTGAGACTTGCCTCCCCCAGTTAATAGAAAAGACCCTTTGACACAGCGAAAAGGAGGAGAAAGAACTTTGTCTCTGATTTGTTAAGGTTCTTATTCCTTCTTAAAGGAACAAAGGAACAAATAACTGAAAACATTGTTTCTTTCCCATGATTTTTTGGATGACATGAGACTTTTTTTTTTTTTGACTACCAATCACAGTGACTTACAGTTCACTCATTTCAGGCTTCAGTAGACCCTCCATTTCTCAGGTGGATGATACCAGACAAGCATTTTGACTTCTGGGCACCACAGTTGTAGGATAGTAAGGACACTTATCTAATAAAGTAATTGAGAGCATTGTGTGCATAGCACACAGGTGCAAGTGTTTGCGCCCCTGATCGACAGACACATGGAACACACACAAGTGTGTGCTGTCATGCGCCACACCCATGAAGATACAAACCATCTTTTAACCTGTCTTTTTTAGCTTTTCCATGGTATCTCTTAAACTCCAAAACCCTCTCCACATTTACAAAGTCTAATTTACGAATTCCTTATTTTATGTATTCATATTTAACAGACTCTTTGTCCAACCTCACGGGCATGAAGATTTTTCTGCTCTCTGAAGAGGTTTGCAATACAGGTGAGCTCTTGTGGTTAGCCTGTACTTACGTTGGCATTAATCTATTCTGTAATTGGGTAACTGTGCAGATAAAAGGGTGTGGGCACCTCCTAAAGAAGCTGATAATCTGGAGCACACACAAAAACGACCACAGCACAAGCTCTGATGTAGACCGGGAGCCCTTTCTAGAGCCTCAGAACTTGGGTATCTGAGCTTGTGCAAGAGGACTCATTTCCAGATAGAAGTCAGGAAGAGAGCTGCAGAGGAGAGGAAGATGAAGTTGCTATTGGGGGTCAAGAGCTTGAGGGTATCCCCTGGATAATCAGTTGAAGATCTCCCAACCATTTACTTTATGGATATAGCTCTCTAGTTTAGGAAAGTGGCTGGGGCTGAAGCAACTGAGGTATCTTCACGTAATCCTTGTTACCACGAGCTCGAGTAGGCTGCAACACCGTAAGATCCCTTCCTCTTGGCTGGTGGAACATGGCTGAATTCCTCATTAAGTGTACAGAGACACTCGCTGGAAGCCAATTAGCCTTCAGCTTGATAACTCATCATGTATTAATGCATGAGAGTTTAATTGCTTCTCATCTCAAATGGTTCTTCTCTGTGGTAATTTTATTTTTTCGGAAGTAGGTAGGTGACAGGTTTGTTGTAACAAACCTTGGATCTCTTAGCAGCTACCCCGCAATAAAAGCCTCATTCCCTCATAGGTAACAGTCCCACCCAGCGGCTCCTGACTGGTGGAAAGAACCTTCCACGTGGCCATTCAAGCACTTGATCCCTTCCACTGTTGGTCTAGTGTCTTCTAATGCCCCAGGATAAACTTCATGAGGCATCGCTCCAGTAGGAGGAGGAAGGTGGGGGGTGGGAAGATACAGCCATTTACCCCGTGGCCCAGGAATGGGTGTGGTTTGTAGTCCCCCTATTTAGCATCACAGAAGCAATTGTTTGGGGCCAGCTACAAAATCAGAAGGGTCCTCGGAATTTTGTACAGTGGTTAGCCTTCTCTGTCACAGCAGGTAGGCTGATTAGAGTGTTCCAACACGGGATCTGGAATGCTTTAAAAACGGCTAACATAAACATGTATAATCATTGACTGGTTTGCTATTTCGAACCATTATGTAGAATATACTCAGCACCATGAACATTATAGGAATAGAGTTCAAGTCTGAATTGATTAATTAAAATATTTATTAGGAGCTTATGATGACAATAGTTTGTGAAATGCGGTGCTTTGTTTTTGTTTTTGCTTTTATTTTATTTTATTTTATTTTATTTTATTTTATTTTATTTTTTGAGACAGGATCTTATGCAGCCCAGGCTGGTCTCAAATTGCTATGTAGCCAATGACTTTGACTTTCTTACCTTCTTTATCTTTTGGGCACTGGGATTATAGGTGTGCACCACCGTGGCCAGTTTCATGTGGTGCTGGGGGTGTCGAGCCTGGTGCTTCATGCAAGCGCTCTACCAACTAAGTCCTAGCCTCATTCACATGACGACCTCCCCCCACCCTGAGGATTTGAAGCCATTAGCTTAGAGAGAGCACCACTTTTAGTAGTAAGAAGGACTGCATACACTACTTGGAGACTAAATCCTGAAGAATGAGAGTTTGTAGGCTAGGTGGTCCTGAAGCAGGATTAGACTTCCAGAATGGGGTTTCAATGGATGGTGTGGGAGAAAGGAATGACTCTAAAGAGAAGTGATGACTCAGAGGAGGTGTGGATGTCTGAGAACAGCATGGGACATGTGTGGGGCCATCTCACGGATATCTGAGGACAGCATGGGACATGTGTGAGACCATTTCATGGATGTCTGAGGACAGAATGGGACATGTGTGGGACCATCTCATGGATGTCTGAGGACAGAATGGGACATGTGTGAGACCATCTCATGGATGTCTGAGGACAACATGGGACATGTGTGAGACCATCTCACAGATGTCTGAGGACAGAATGGGACATGTGTGGGGCCATCTCATGGATGTCTGAGGGCAGCACAGGACATGTGTGGGGCCATCTCACGGATATCTGAGGACAACAAGGGACATGTGTGGACCATCTCAGGGAAACTGATTTTACTGGTCCCTGTAGCATGAAAGCCCCACAGACTTGGTCTGGGTTTGGATTATGGGGAGGGGTCTTTTGTGGGATGGGGATGGGTGGACACTAGACCAAGACAATAATAATGTCTTTAAACCCAAGCTCTCAATTGCTATTCACCAGGCAGGTGCCTTAAACCGCAGGCTTTCCGTATATGTTTTATCGTCTCTCACACTGCCACTCGGTGTAACTTGCTCACTCTCTGTAGTGGGCTCCAGGGTGAGCAGTCGCAGGGATTTATTTACTCAGTGATGGCTAATGATCCTCCTGAGCCGAACAGGATAAGATAGCTCGTGGAAAATAAGGCCATCCTGGCTGAATGGGGTCATCTTGTAAAGGGTTTTGACAGTCAGATAGCTGAGCTCGGGCTTGATGTGGCGGGACCAGGGAGCCATTGAAAGTTTCCAAATAGGTTGGTAACTTTTTGAGTGTGTTAGTTAATGAAGATTCATCTTTCTTCCATATACAGGATGCCTAAAGGTGAGGGAGGCTGGCGGGATGGAGTTCTGCCTGGGGCCAGAGAGATGGCTCCGTCTATAAAGTGCCTCTGATGAAAGTGTGAGGACCTGAATTTGGATCCCCAGAACTCATATAAAGCCAGGTGCAGCCCAGGTGCAGCCCAGGTGCAGCCCAGGTGCAGCCCAGGTGCAGTCCAGGTGCAGTCCAGGTGGCAGCCCAGGTGCAGCCCAGGTGCAGCCCAGGTGGCAACCCATGCATCTATGGTCCTTCTATTGTGGGGTGGGAGGTGTAGACAGGTGAATCTCTGGAGCTCACAGGCTGTCCAGATCAGTCTAATGATGAGTTCCAGATTCAGTGAATGACTCAAACAATGGGGAAGAGGGTGATCAAGGAAGACACTGGGCACCGCTCTCTGGCCTCCATGTGTGCTTACATGTGCATCTGCACACAAATACATAACACACATGCATGCATGCACACATGTGTGCACACATACACACACAAACACACTCCAGAAGTGTGTAGGACTGAAGGCAGGTAGAGATTAAATGGTAAGATTTACTGGCATGAAAATGGTTAATACCTGAATAAGGAGGTAAAGTTCTACTACAAGCCTAGGGCTGGCTGTTTGAATGGCACTGCCAAGAGCAGACATTAGTGGATGGTAGAACCTGGCGGAGAGGTGAGAGGTGACGTCAGTGACTGCAGTAGACCACAGACTGTCAATGTGATCCGTGAAGAGCACTCACTTTCTCCTCAGTCAAGGGAGCACATTTACAGCTCAGCCAACCACGTGACTCTCCTGGTGTGCAGGCTCTGCTTGGTCTCCTCAGGTACACACTGCCGTACACACTGCCATCTGAGGATAAAGGACCACAAGCCAAGGCTGAAGGCTTTGGAATAGTCTCTAATTTTTATTGACAGCCTTGCAACGTTCTAGATGCACTTATCACCTCCAAAGAAGTGCTAAATGATTTAACATTTTGGGGACAAATTTGTTCTATTAGTCTCTAGTGCCAAATTCACCAAAAATATCTCATTAGCTGTGCATTGTGATTTCCTAGGGTGCCCTGCTCTTGGCTGGATTCCAGAGAGCACATTTGTATAAAAATGTTCCCATTATGGAGTGTGACATCTATTAATGGAGCACCATATGCACCAGAGCCTCCCCCTCGCCACCGCCACCACCACTGCCGCCGCAGCCGCCTCACAACCTGAAGTGTGTATTTTCCTTCCATTTTTGCCAAGTGACCCGCTTTGTGGGGGTTAAACTTTACCTAACAGGAGAAGGTCCGGGATGCTGCAGCAATTCATCTCCCATCTGGATTTAGGCATCGATGTTAGTTTTCCTGTCCCGATGTGCCCACCTCCATCCCTGACTCTCTACTCTATCCCAGCCTGTGGGAGAGAAAGGGAGAGGGCAAGACTGAGAGGCACCAAGCCCAGATCTATAGCTGTGCTGTACTGACTGACATTTCTGTTGTTTCACACACACACCACACACACACACACACACACACACACACCTGTGCACACACACACATGCACACATGCTCAGATAGACGCACATGCTCACGCACACACATACAGATAGACACATGCACACACATGTATGCATGCTCACATGCTCACACAGGTGCGTACACACACAGACACACACACACACACACACACACACACACACACACACACACATATTCACATACACTGCAAATAACCGGCTAGCACAACAGGTTTTGGGCTTTTGCTGTATTAAAACTTGTCAGTTCCTTATCCCCCATTTTATCATGTGCAAAAATTCAAGCGTGGTGTTTCCACACACACCTTCTTGGTACTTAAAGTATCTTTGGTTCTTTTCTCATTTTTATTCTTTAAAAATAATATCTTCTATTTTGTAAGTGACAGAGTAGCTTTAAACTATCACTAAAAAAATGAAACTAACTTTTTTTTTTTAAAAGGAAGACGTCTGCTTGTCACCAGGAAAGATCTGCAGAGCTGCTTGATAATAGAAAAGTCAAGGAATCCTATACAAGTCAAGGAAACCCATCTTGCAAATAGAAACATTCACCTGAAAAACAAGTTTTCAAAAATGTTGGGCCATGTTTCTATCCCTGGCATTATTGATGCTAAAATGGGATAGGATCTGGGATCTAGGTTTTCATTTGTTTTGTCTTTTAATTTTGCTTTACACAGGGTGGAAGAGTTAAGAATGCACCACAGGTTGGTATGTGGGAGGAAGGGACAGAGCTGAGCTCGTTTGAAGGAAATATGACTTTTAAAGTAAGAGTAATTCTACAACAGTGAAGGCCTGTACTATGGGTAATGTTTCAAAAGGGAAGGAGATGTCCCCAAATGCAAAGTGTTGCCATGTGACATGAGAACAAGTAATATATATATATATATATATATATATATATATATATATTTACAAAGAGTTAAAAAAGTAAAATTTAAAATTAATAATCAAGCAAAATGAAAACTGGGGTTGTGATCAGTAAGTATACTGGCTAACTCTGAAGATGGGGCCACTTCCCACCGGAGCTCTGGAGGGGTCAAGGCTTTGTGGGTGTCTTGCTTTGGCTGTTCTCTGTGGGGCCCAATCTGGGTGTGGACAGCTGTAGAGGTCAATTTTAGATTGGTTACTTCATGTTCCGAAATGCCACAGCTCTAGGCTTTTACCACAAACTCATCTCCATTCTGTCCGTGGAAAGCCTGTTTGAAATGAACCTGTTTCTTTTTTAGGAGCATGAAATTATGTGAAAGTTAATTTATTTCCCTCGGGTATGTACCTCCAACTAATAAATTATCTCGAGTAACAGCTTAAAAACATAACACAGAATGATGTTAAACTTTATGGATAGATCAAAGAGCTCAAGATAAAAGTTTCTATGTACAACTTCCTAATCATATGTCCATAATTTTAAATTAATGATCCTCGATTGAGATACTTTGGGGCAGGTTGAAACATTCTGTATCAGATCCAAGTCCTGAGGTTGCTACTGATGTGCAGGCAAGACTGGAGACACTGTTCTACATCCAGCAGGGCACTGTGATTACTCATTGATATGTCACTCAGGTTCTATTCCCCAGCACCCACATGGCAGCTCACAACTGTCTGAACTCCAGTACCAGGGAGCTGATGTTCTCTTCTGCCTTTTGTGAGCATCAGGCTTGCATGTGGCACACACAAACACACACACACACACACACACACACACACACACACACACCCCACTCCTGCTTGGTAAATGCAATATCCTTTCTATGTTTCTTCCTTATCCATTCCACCTACTGTGTGAGCGGGTCTTCCACCCGTGGGGACAGTCTGTTGCAGCATTCACATCCAAATTTCTCTTGGGCTGTTCACCCAGGGAAACCCATACATTTTTTATATAAAAAAATCAAATTTATTTATTTTATGTGTTTATGTGTGTGTCAGAGTATGTGCACTACATACGTACATGAGCCCATGTACATCAGAAGAGGTGATATACCCTCTAGAGGAGCCACTATTACATGTAATTCCCCTTCACAGGAGAAACATTTGAAAATGGATATTGCAAGCTAAATGATGAAGACGTGCAATCATATCTCACAGTGCAGCCAGTGTTCTGGAAGCAACGATGCGAACAGCAATGAGAATATGCAAACAGCAGTGAGAATATGTACTGTAACTGCAGAGCACAGATAGGCCACTGCTCTTGTTTCGGTCCATATGTCTGTCAGCCACTGCAGCATTCATGCGTTGGTGGGAAAGTAGAGAAGTGTGCATGGCTCACTCTACACGGGAAGAGTTCTGTGTGCTGTCAGGCAGGTTCCTAGGGGACAAACTTCGAGTTTGTTTTGTGGCTTGTCCTCTTCTTGTATGTGGGAACTTTCAAAGAGAGAACTTGACATAGACACCTGAATTATTGTTCTTGCTATAAAATTGTCAACCCAAAGTCTTGAAATACATCCCCAGAACAGAGCATATGTTACACACTATGTAAGGTTCCTGTGCTTAATTTCAATATTCATTTAGGATATAAATAAACTAGTTCCACAAAGAGGAGAAGCAATGTATTCCAAGCAGCATATAGGAAGGTGGGGGGTGTGGTTTGGCTAGGTGATGTCCCCCATAGTCACGTGTGTGAATATCTGGTCCATGGTTGGAGATGGAGTTGCTGCTTTGGAAAGTTTTGTCCCCTCTAAGAGACCTCGTTGGCGGAAAGGAGTCACGTGTGTGTGGGCGGGGCTTGAATCAGGAGGCTTGATAGCCCCGCCCCACTTCCTGTCTCTTCTCTGCTTCCTAACTACAGATGCCATGTGACCAGTCATGGGCTTGCTGTCTGCCGACCTTCCTTGAGTTGCTTCTTTTCCGGTATTTGGTCACAGCAACTGATACGTTACATGTATAGTTTAGACAAGCAACTAGCAGAGTGTACAACTGTTTTTTTTTTTTTCTTTCCTGAGCCCAAGCAAAACTCCTCCAGGCTGGGAGTCATGGATGGGCTCCCTAAGCAGGTAAGAATAGCAGGAAGAAGTGGACAGAAGTGAGTTACAGGCTTTTCAAAGGATGGATTCTTTTCGAGTTATCAGTGGTGGCCACTGATAGCACTTAGCTGCAGCTCAGCATCCACACACACTAGAGAGCCTTTAGTCTCCTCAGGGGTAGGCAGTTTGGTTCTCACCACCCTTTGAGGTAGGTCGCGTTAGTCTTCCTCTTTTGCGGATATGTAGATCGGGATATGTGGGGATTCAATTGCTTCCCCAGGTACGGCAGTTGAGAACGGGCAGGACCAGAATTAGCTCCCAGGTGATGTGATGCCAGAGTTTGGGAAACGTCACATCTGGTGGAAGGGACAAGAGAGATTTCTCGGAGGGTGTACCAATTAGGAAGAGTTTTGGCAGAGGAAATAGATGCCAGATATTTGAGGCTGTAATGAGGCAGGTAGGAAGCAACCAGAATCTTAGTTTAAGAATGTATCGGCACCTAAGTTTTCAGCCCAGACCTATTTCATTAGCAGTCACTTCCCATTCACGTCCTTCCGCCACCGTGGACTATAGGAAAGAATTCAATTCCAAAGTGACCACAGGTGTATGGAAAACTGAAGCTGATAGTGTAGCTGACAAGTGGCAACCCAGAGCCAGCAGCGTCCTCTGAGCATCGTGGGGTATGAAACCCAACCCCCCGAGATTTTAGGGCGACTGCTAGAATTCCGCAGCTAGGAGGGATTTTGGCCAGTTCAAGCTAAGTTGAAGTTCTGTTCCCACATCAATGATTCATCTTCCAAACAGTAAAGTTGCTGAATAAAAGTGAAATGGAGCTTTAAAGTGCCTCTGGCCTTTTCTGAGTCCAGCCTCCCGTTGGTGCCCCACTGTGCAGGAGTTTCTTGTTCTCCATGTGAGCTTTACCTTAAAGCAGGCACTTCTGAAGCAGGCCTTCTCAGGTGGCCAGAACCTTTAAGGAGAACCACGGGGAGCCCCTCTGGACACAGGTAAGGTGGAGACTTGATCAATTAATCAGCCGCCGGCTTTTCTTGATTGCTCACTCTACAGGTCTAGCCCTATCCCAAGTCCATTGATAAGCAGGTACGTTTTCAAAAAGCATAAAGGTGACCATGTCTTGTGGTTAGAATTTGTTTCCTCGTACCAGGTTATCTGAGAGACAAAGGTGGTTCATATTTTAGGGGCTGTCAGGAACGGATGTTCTGTGTGCCCTGGAACATCTAGTTTAATTAATTAATTAATTTATTGTGGCGCATAGGTGATGGTGTCACATTCTGGAATATCCAGTGAGGAGTGGCAGGCTTGTTTAGTGAGCATACTGTGGTGGAATCATGAATGGGATGAGGAACGATACAAAAGCAGACATGACTTTCTTTAGTTTGGTTGGATGCTTAGGTTAGCGCTGCAGAAACCTATCCCAAAGGCTAGAAGGAGCAAGTGTTGGTGTCTTTGTCTTTTCTCTTCACACTCTGCATCCCATTCCTGAGTTCTCATTTCTTTTAAGATTTTCTTCTTCTCTTGTAGTTATATGTTCATGTGTGTGGGTGTGGACACGTGAGTGCTGTGCTCATGCAGGCAGAGGTTAGGATTCCCATGGAGCTTGGTCACAGCTTGATCACAGGCAGTTGTGAGTCACCTGATATGGATGATGTGAGCACTGGGGGCTAAACTTGTGTCCTCTGCAAGAGAAGTAAGAGCTCTTAACCACTGAGCCATCTCTCCAGGTCCCCAAGTTATCTTCTTTTAATGAAAAGATGTTGCTGTTCCCTAAGATGCACAAGCCCATAAACATTTCTATATGGATGTAAGTCAAAGGCACCTCAACTTCAGGGCAAATGGTTGTGCTAAGCCTGGGGAGTCCCCCATCCCTGCCTCCGTGTTTACAGGCTTGGTCCTGCCCACCGTGGTGTGTTTGGATGGTTCTGCAAAGAATAGCATTCTCCTGTGATCTTTGGATTCTCTTGTAAACTCTATCTCTGAAGGACAGTTAACTTCTCTGCAGACTTAGAGAAAGCTGAAGGGGGTCAGGCCTTGGTCAGGGTGGCAATTTGCTGATATCCCTGAGACCCATCCATTTCCGCTGTGACTGGCAAAGGCTGAGCGTGCAGGCACCGGGACAGCTGAAGGAGTGTTTGTGTAGTGGAGGAAGAAGGACAGGTGGCCAGATGGAATGAGAAGGCCCTAGCCAGCTCCAAGAGAGGAGCTCATGCATTAGTGCTCTGATGGTACCCCTGACCGAGGGGCCAGATGGAGCTCTGGATTCCGAATATTCCAACTGCCCTGCCAAGACTACCTTTGCTGCTAAAACCAAGGCATCATCTGGGTCAAGCAGTTGACACTCCCCTGTGCTCCACCCAGAAAGGGAAAGTTCAGTTTGTAGGGGAACCTTCCCATCTGATGTTCTATATCTCTTACCATTAAGGACCAGTTGTGCTTTGATATCTTAGGGCTTCTTAGGTATAGATTGTTTCAAAGATTTGCATTTTATAGACAGTCCAGGTTAACCCTTTACACCATGGGATAGGTACTAGTAGGAAAAGTGTATATAGATCTCACCACCTGCCACCACTTTCTGCATGGCTGTATCTTCCCTGATCCCCATAGTCAGTCAGTCATTCAACTGACACTCAAAGGCATTTGGGGTTTAGCCTTGCCTACGCACTGGCAACTTTAGCTTTTTGGTGTAAATATTTCATTCTCTGTGTGTATGTGGGTGCTTGTGCAATTAAATGGAGGCCAGAGGCCAGAGGCCAGAGGTCAGCCTTGATCACTGTTCCTTGGAGCTGTCTACCTTGTTTTAGTTTCTAAGACAGAGTCTTCAGCTGGAAACTGGGGCCTGTTGATACGCTAGGCTGTGAGCTGGGATCACAGTGATCTCCCATCATGCCCTACTTCTTATGTGGGTGTCGGGGATTGAACTCAGATCCTCATGCTTGTCTAGCACACATTTTACTGACTGGGCTACCTCTCTATCTTATGGAAATATTTCTAAAAGATACTGTGCTGTTGTGCTTCTGGAAGCAAGATGCCATGAATACAGTTTTCTTTTCTGCTCTCAGCCCGTGCTGTAGTAATAACTCTGAAATCAGAGTAAGGTAAGGTGGGGAGAGCTGGCTGAATCTGACCCCAGTAGGCCCCGACATGCACTCTGTGAAGTCCCCTGTAGCCAGGCTGCTTTTGCAAGACTATCTGGTGCTTGCAAAGGCCAGCTGAACCTGAGGGAACACTTTGGCTTCCTGGGAAGGAAGGGTAAGATGACTGCTTTTCAGATTAGTGGTTGTAGAAATCAAGGGCTGAAGTTTATTTTGCTATAAAATCACTATCTTTTGTGTTGTCCCGTGGGCTTGGCCTTGGCTGTCCAATTAGGAGTTCTTTGAGCACTGATACTACACAGAGCCTCATCAAAATGAGCACCTCTTTAATTTACAGCTTCCTGAACCTTTTGGTTTTGGCTCTGATGGTCAATGTTAACCGTCAACCTGATGCCCAGAGCCACCTGGGAGATGAGCCCCTGGGCATGCCTGGAGAGGGTTACCATGACTACATTCACTGAGGAGGGGTAGCATCCCTACTATGAGTGTATTTCTAGGTAAGTGATTCCGGAGCATACAATAGAGGAGAAAGTCAGCCGAGCCCTGGGAGCATGCATCCACTGTCCCCTCCCCTGACTGGATGGGATGTGACCAGCTGCTTCCAGTTAATGTTCCCTCGTCTCCCCGCCACGAAGGACAGTGCCTTTAGCTATGAGTTATGAATAATCTTCCTTTCTCAAGAGTATTGAGAAACACTTTTACCAGAGTAACAGAGCAACAGAGAAGAGACCAAGGCAGTGACTGGTCTCTGACCTCTCTGATGGTTCTTCTCTGATGGCTCAAAGACTTGAACACTTTCCAGTGGTGTGAGTACTCAGCCCTGACACTCTCCCAAGTGAAGCCTCTTCCAGTGCCTGCTGGCAGAGGCTCTTGCCTCTCTGTAAATGCCCCTGGGCTCTCTCTGGGTGTTTGTGCACACCATTTTATTGATTAGATTGTGAACTTAAAGATATCAATATCTCTCATTCATGTTTGTGGCTCAAGTCTTAAAGATATCAATATCTCTCATTCATGTTTGTGGCTCAAGTCTAAGTGCTGAGAGTGACAGGGTGAATATATATTGAATGATAGTTCCTGGAAATGAAGATGATAGTGTCTTAAATCCACATATCTCATCTGTTACTGTGTAAGTACAGCATTGACCATACGGTAGAGTATAATCAATGGTCCTCCATACAAACATAATCAATATGATATATAGCATATTTATATAAGATATATAGGTCAGGCTGACGAAGAGAGATTCAGGAAAGACCAGTGACAGCTGGGTGTCTGAATTCCACAGAGCAACAGCCTAGAGTCACAGGTAGGATTTCAGTTTTGATGTTAGAATTCCTTCTTCTCTGGGAAGCCTCTAGTCTTGCTCTTAATGCCTCCAACTTAGGTTTAGATGAAGCCATTCACACTGTAGAAAATAATCTGCTTTATTTGAATACTTTTATTTGAATGCCATTCATACAAATACTAACGGCATCTCAAAATATCTTTGTGTCACCGTCCAGACTCCCATATGACCATAAGCATGTGACCTCTTGACGTGCAATTGACACGCAGTGTTAGCCATCATAGCTGGCGTGCAGTGTGCACGTGATGAGTAAACTGGAGGACCACGGTAACAGGTGTGCATTCATTGTTACACTGGATAGCTTTATTTGCTACATTATCTCACCCTTCTTGTATATGTGATGCAGCTAAGAGCTACTATGAAGTAGGAGAGTCAGGGAACTTTAGAAAGTAGTCCAGAAAATGATACCGGCAGCAAAAATCTTATCTGGTCCTCTGATGGGGGCTGTGGCCAGTGTGTCTCTCTCCCCTGTCTCAGACATCTGGAGAGAAGTCTGAGGTGGTATCCACACCTATTGTTTTCACAGTTCATCTCTACAGAAAACACACAGTAACTTGGAGAAGCCATTGGAGTTCTCCAGAATATAACGGAAAGGACAGCAGAGCATTTTTTCTGCTCCCTGCCTCTGATAAAAGTCTTGACTGTGATATATTTTGGATGTCTCCAATACCTTAGACATGTGGTTCTTCCCTGTCAGTCTCCTTAAACGTTGCCTTCAACCCGTTGTACTCTTCTTAGCCACTGTGCCTCTTCTATTGTTGCACGAAGGGCGAGCAGACATTTAAAAACTATTTTCATTTTTCTGTATAAAATAATTGGAGTGTGCTATGAGTCTTTTATACAGCCTCCAGCCTAGGGATTTTCTTTTTTCTCTTTAAGCACTTTCTAGCTGTGTGGGGAGTTTATCCAGGTGAGTTACTGAACACTGGGGTGAGAGTGTTAGCATATGATCGAGGGGCTTGTCACATTCTACCTCCATGTGCATGACTTCTGACTGTTGGATCTACATGGGTGTGGGGCTGGCATCTCTGTGCACCTCTAGGCTCTATGTGGAGTAATAGGGTCCCATTCTCTGCTGGAGTGTGAGGAGGAGGAGGGAGGAGAGGAGGAGGAGGAGGAGGAGGAGGAGGAGGAGGCTGAGCTGGTGCTCAAGGCAGGATACAGTCTGGAAGTGAATGTATTGTCTTCAGGCTTCTTCCCAGTCCTTCCTTGCTGTGACATTTTCCTAGGGGAGACTGTGTTCTTCAGGTGTCCATTTCTCCCCCATGACTCTTACCCATCACAATAGGGCAAAGTTAGGGGCTTCTGGGCTGGCTGTCCTCTGGATGTTCCAGTGACAATTCCAGCTCAGCCAAGGGCTTGGCTCTTGGTAGGCAGATGTTTCTTAGCACAGTTGGGGTTGGGCTGGGAGCAGACACTGAAGGCAAGGGACACCCTTATAATTTTCAGTCTGCTCCACGTCCTGTGGGTTCAGAGGACCATACGTTTGTTTTTAATCTAAAAGTGTCCTTAATCTGTCTCCATGAGTGCAGTTCATAGAGGGGTTTCTCCTTGGTTGTAGCTTTAGATTTCCTGTCATGTTTGGGTTCCAGGAAACCTGCATCTTGGGTGTGGTGGTGGTTCTGTCTCTGAGTTTTCCTACTAACTCTTATGCACAGTTGGAGGTGTGGTGTGGATGGCTGTCCTCTATGCCGTTGACTAGGAACAAAATATCTGTCTTCTGCTTTGAAGAGGGTGCTAGTGAGCCAAACACTCTCCCCTTTCCCTTTCCTCTCTACAGACTCCTGGTAAAGGGTTAGTCCTGATTTCTCTCTGACCTCCTCTTCTTTGCTGTTTTGAGCCTCAGCTTCTTGCTGATGACTCTGGATTCCTGTTAATGGGCATGCAGCCTTGGCACCATTGTGCATGTGGAATCAGAAGGCTGTGGGCGGTGTTCCCCACGGCTGCTGTCCCCCACGGCTGCTGTACCCCACTGCTGCCTGCAGTTCTCTTTCTCTCAGTGAAGAGGAGCAGGAAGTATGTCCCTTTTTAATGTGTGCTCCTGTTCACCCACACAGGACTGGCACCAGGCAGCAGGAAGGCATCAGAGACTGAGCACTCCCTCTAGACAATCCCTTGGCAGTCTCTTCTCCCCTTATGACTCAGTCCATGTTCTTCCACGTCCCTGGAACCATGACCCTCTCAGTGCTCTCCTCAAAGCTGCCCTGCAGCTCCAGCAAGGGGAGGGATAGAAGGTGGAGATGGTGGGGAAGAGATAAAGAGAAGAAGGGCAGAAAGGAGGTGCACACTGCTTTATATGGAAGGGCCCCTCTCTGTGGTGATAGTTCAAGCTGGCACCGTTCAATATTCCTCTAGTTTATAGCCATGAATAAATGATGGCCACAGCCACAGTGCTGTGACAGCAGCGTTAGGTTCTGAGGGGCAAGACTGAAACCCATCTCGACACAAAGTCAACTGCATCATTTTTAAGTGGACACGGCTCCAAGCAACAGCAGATACTTAACAATTAATAGTGGTTGGATGAAAACGGCTTGCCGCTCTGCCCGAGTATGACCTGGATACTTATAAGCAGACATGCAAACCATCCAGGGAACTCAGAAAGTCTGCTCTTTGACCTTCAGGTCTGTAATGTATCAGCCAGACTTTTACATGGTGATGCATTTGTTTGTATAATACAGAGGGAGGTCAGGTGGGACCATCCCTTCCAGCTACTTAAGGCGTCAAAGGCCAAATTCTGCACTATGATGAGCAGTTATCAGATTCCTGACCCTCCCCGTCAATACATTCTAGCTTCCTTTTTTTTTTTTAAGACTATGTACAGTTATTTACCGGCTATTTTATTCTACGATTTCAACCTTTTTGTTTTTCACATCTGTAGGTTTGCTCGTGTACTGAGATAGCTATTTGGTCTCTCTGTGAAAAACGACGTAAGTTTTTTTTAAGGTTTCCACATACAGGGAGCGATTAGAATGTATTATCAACTCCGTCCATTTTCCTTTCTTCTTCCTTCCTTTCTTCCTTTCCTTCCTTCCTCTCTCTCTTCCTTTCTTTGCTTTGTCACATAGCTCACCTGCCAGCTTGTTCTTGTTAATTCAGCTCTTCTGGCTGCTGCTCCTCTCTACCCTCGGCTGTGGGAAGATGAGGTGGCTGAGCAGGGATGGGGGATAGCAGCGGTAGCTGAAGCAAGATGAAAATGAACGATACTTTCAAATCCTAAGCAGGGCATCTGAGGCTAATAATTACATTAAAAAGGCCCTCTGCAGGTAGGTGCAAATAGGCTAGTCTAAACAAGCACGGCTGCTTTAATATGGGCTGTTGGAGAGATGTCATTACCTGACGAGAGTGCCACCTTTCACCTCCAGCCATTGTGATCCGGTAGGTCTCACTAACGGGGAGAAAGAGCGAGGAACTTGTTTGCAGGGATTTGTTGTCTCACGCTCCAAGGCAGCTGAGAGACAAGACGACGCTTACATTCACAAGGTGTGATTGCCTAAGTGTTTGTCTGTGTCTAATTAGTTTGCCTTTGCTGGTTGGTAGCTCCACAGCCAGGAGGCAGATTGACTCTGCGGGCTGTAAGCAAAGGAGGTTGATTGGTGTTGTTATCATTTGTTTATTTAACCCTCCCTCGAACCAGCCAGGCTTCCCCAAATGGGGAGCCTTTTAGCCTGCCTCCTACAAAAACATTAAAGGAGGGAAGGAAGTGGGGGGGGGGGGGAGAAGGGAAGGGAGGGGAGGACTGGGGAGAGAGAGAGAGACAGAGACAGAGAGAGACAGACAGAGACAGAGAGAGGGAAGGAAGGAAGGAAGATGGCTGCTCTGTCTGCAGCTATCCTGCTGCCTTTATTGTGTGCAGGAAACACAGGTGCTCTTTTTTCAAGGAACCGCAGGAGACATTTTCCTTAGTGATGATGATGCGCACCCCAAGTCCTCAGACTAGAGGTAGTAGATTCAAGACAAATATTGGTTTCTTTTCTCTCGCCAGTTTAATAAGCAACTGTGGAAGGGGTCATGGTGGCCTGGGACACACACCCTGCAGAAAGCTGTGCCTGATGAGCTAACTTAAAGGAGGGATGGGTTGGTGGCATTGGCCTTCCTGATGTCTACCATAGCATTTACTGTGGGCAGCTCTGGCCTTGGATCTTTAGGGCTGAAGGTCCCTTACTGACCAGGCCCCAGAGAAGCAGTGTTCCCGTCTTTAATTGTCCTGTCCACAGAACTGCCTGAACCCTGAGCTAGAGTCCAGGGGCCATGATTGCAGGTATATTTTTAGCTTCTTCTTCTTCTTTTTTTTTTTTTTTTTTACAAGCAAACAGATTTCCTAAGGACACAGCCGACACAGCACACAACCCTCAGCCCTTTGTTCAGCTAGTAAGGCATGCTACAAAACTGATACTTTGTTTTTAAGGCCTTGTTTCTTTAAAGCCTGTTGGCTCCTCATTACAGCATTTCATCCGTCATCATCATCAACTCTAGCACTGACTGGGCTCTGGACAGACATGTCCTGGATGAGTGACCAGGAATAGTAGAAACAACTGTGGTATTCACTGACACGTTAATTTTAAAGCTTGATCTCTTCAAGTGCTGTTGCTCACTAAAGGACATGGTCTGGATTCTGTTCACAAAGCTAGGTTGTTTGTAATGGCTACTAGCTATTATTAAGTAGCAACTATGTTTTAGTTACTGCTGTTACAGTCTCATTTATTCCTTACAATAATCTACTAGGTTCTACTGTTCTGTAGTTGCACAAACTAGGCCCCCATGTGGTTCTAAGTAATTTGACAAAGGGGATATAGCTTCTTAGTGGTAGACCCAAGACTCAAACCTAGTTCTGCTGGACTTAAAGTCTGTGCTTTAACTAGAGAGTCTCCCTTTTATATGTCCTGAGAGCTGGGTAGCCATCCTAACACTCGCACAGCAAAACTCGTCAAGATTAAGCTCAAAGAGCATATATTACAGGCTACAGCAAAGGAACAAGCCAAGATTGTCATAGCTGACAAAGGCCCTGCTCATGGTGGAGCAAATGCAGGGAGCTTTCTAGAAGGCCATCATCCCTGTGGTTTCTCAGCAGTCTTGTTATCTATGAATAACTGAGTGAACTCATCAAATCAAAGGAGATGTCTAAGAATATCTTATGATTTGGTTGGGAGGATATAGCTCAATTGCCTAGTGGGTAAGAAGCCCTGGAATTGATCCCCAACTGGGTGTGGTGCGACAGTTTGTATATGCTCTGCCCAGGGAGTGGCACTATTAGAAGGTATGGCCCTGTTACAGTGTGTGTGGCCTTGTTGGAGCAGGTGTGTCACTGTGGGTGTGGGCTTTAAGACCCTCATCCTAGCTGCCTGGAAGTCGGTATTCTGCTAGCAGCCTTCAGATGAAGATGTAGAACTCTCAGCTCCTTTGCACCATGCCTGCCTGGACGCTGCCATGCTCATACCATGATGATAATGGACTGAACCTCTGAAATTGTAAGCCAGCCCCAATTAAATGTTGTCCTTATAAGAGTTGCCTTGGCCATGGTGTCTGTTCACAGCAGTAAAACAGTAAGACAGAAGTGATGGCATTTCCTTCAGAAAATCACGGAACACACAAAACACCATGTAGAAGTAACTCTTATTTAATGTAAACGAGCATAACTCAAGTTGAAGGATATATCACATTCAGTCTGTAGATGTTAATACAGGATGTGTATCTAGGAGATGATATGCCCGTGACCCTGTTGGGTAAAAGTTGAAGTCAGAGACAAGTGTAGAAACTCAAAGACTAGCTAGAACAATAGGTGTGCCACCAATATCCTATATTTGGTTAATCTCCTTGATGTGGCTTCTATTTCATGGCATTTACAAAGCACCTGTTACATGCCCAGTACTGGGTTCAGTGCTGGGAATTTAGAGTCAATACATTATAGTCCTGTGGTTGAAGTGCTCCTAGTGAAGTGCAGTGAACTGGGGGAAAGCAAGAGAAGGATTGGGATGGAGAGAGAGAGAGAGAGAGAGAGAGAGAGAGAGAGAGAGAGAGAGAGAGAGAGAGAGAGAGAGAGACACTGTATCCTGTGTTCTGAGAGCTACTACTAAGACATGGTTATGTCTACCTGGGAAAGCTTTGGGCTAAACACAGGGATTCTGAAGTTGCTGTTTTCCTGTTTCCCTTCCTACAACCTGAACCTGGAAATGGATTAGGGACTGCTGAGTCTGTGCTGAATTCCTAATGTAACTTAGTATATAGAGATGCAAATTTCCCTAACTTCACACTTATGTCGATTTAAGTTGCTGACTGAATTGCCATGCTCTGAGCACAGGCAGTGGACTCCAACATAGTCCTGGATGTTTAAAGTATGCTTACCGGTAATTGGCAAGGCCTCCCGAAATGTGTGAGGTCCAACTGAGGGCCCAGGAGGCCTGGAGAGTGCAAAATAAGGTTGGGAAAATAAGAAAAGGATTGAGTGAGTACAAGGAAGAGCCTGGCAAGGCCAAGATGTGGTACAGGATGTGGGAATGGAGGTAACCATAGGCCTGCACTTATTGCTTGAGGGCCCCTGTTATGCAAAGGACTTCATGCTAAAGAAGGTGGCCATCTTTTCAGGTAAAAAGAGAAGTCTACTTTCTCTCCACTCTTCAAGCACAGTGCTGGGTCCTGGTCAACTGACGTCATTATCCTTCTGATGTGGGCTAGTGTTTGCTAGATTGTGATGCTAAGCCATCATCCCTGCCCCTATTAATAGAAGCACTGGATACCTGACGTAAATATAGGCTCCCAGGCCACTCCAAATCCACAGGTAATGTTGGTTGGGTAATGACCTTTGAATCTGCATTTTAGTGGCACAAGGTGGGTCTCATACTCTGCTGTGACTTATTTTGTGTCTCCTTGCCATGGTTTTTATCCTATCCTTTATGCACTGGATGATTTAACACATAAGAAACAGTATATATATGTATATATATATATATATATACACACACACACACATATATATATATATTAATAGAACACCAGTATTAGGTGATTACCATTACTTATTTTATATAATGTCATAAAAGGAAAAGGAAATTATGCTTTATATAATCACCTACTTGATGGAATTTCATAGCCAAAATATGAAATGTTAGCCTTCCAAGTCAAAGGATTTCTATAAATATCAAAGAATTGTTAGGCTTATGGAAATATAGTTGTTCTGGTTTGGAAGTCTTTAAAGATGATTTCAGAGATGGTTTGGTCTGCTAAGTGCTTACTGCATAGCATGAGGGGTGGAGTTGAGACTTGCAGCCCTAGCATTGGGGAGTGGAGACATGAGGATTCCTGGGCTTCCTGGTCAGCAAGGGTGGCCAAATTGAGGAGCTCCATATTCAGGGAGAGATCCTGACTTAGAACAGTAAAACAGAGAACAGTTGAGGAAGAAACCTGACATTGGCTTCTGACCTCCTGCTCTCACCACCCCACGCACACACATGTGAACATACACACACAAGTACACTGACATATACACACACATACACTAACACATACATACACACAGATACACACAATCACATACATACAAACATACATACATATACACAAACACTGACACATATACAATCACATAAATACACCAGCACATACATACAACACTGACACAGACACACTGGCACATATATACACACATGTACTGGCATATATACACTGGTATACACACACACATTTGCTGGCACATATATACACACAGGTACATATACACACTAGCATATACATATACACTAGCACATTATACACACACTGTCACATACACACACTGACACATAAACAGACACATTGGCACATATACATACACTGGCATATACACACAAACTGGCACATATGCACATATTGGCTCATACATACATACTGGCACATACATTGGTACATATACACACATACACTGGCACATACACACAAACACACTGGCACATATACACACACACTGCCATACACACACTGATATACACATACATACATTGGCAAACACACACTGACAATGTACACACACAATGGCAATATATACACTTACTGGCACATACACACACACACTGACACATATGCACATACATGACACATACATGTATACACATGCACACACTTTCATATACACAGTCTGATTTCATTCTCTAACTCCTTACAGGATCTTGCTTTTTATGAAGAGCTCTGCCTTTGAGGTCAGGCCAAGCTGGCCGATATCTAGACTCTGCCATTGTGACCTTGGGATTACAACGCTGAGCTGGACCCTCATGCTTTTATATCAAGCACTCAATGGGCTGAGGCATCTCTCCCCTCTGGCCTTTAGTTCCTTGTCTATGAAATGGCCACTCTAATACCTGGATGTGAAGGATGCTAACCCTGTCTGGCACAGCCATCAACAACCAGCCATCGTTAGCTCTTCCTTAAGTTATCTGTTTCCCTGAAATGCCATCACTCACTGGCAGACCAATCGTCATAATCTTGTCACAGCTGCACTGAGTGGAGATCTCTAAACTTAGCCTCACTAATTTGCCACATGAATTTGCTCCACTAATTTGCCCCAGAGCTGCACTGTTGCTATTTGACCTGTGTCCTAATTGGAGACACCTCCTGGGTGATCAAGGCAAATGCCTGGGACCTGGGGCTCAAATAAGCAGTGGACCAAGGAGCAGAGTGAAGACTGCCTGAAGTCCTCGGTTCCCTTCCCTCCTGTGACGGTAAGCAGCACCCCCCCCTCTCATACACACGCACACAAACACATACACCCACACACATTCTTGTGGCCAAGAATAGACATTTTATATTGTGCATTCTTTATGGTGGGAGTTTATAAAATTTCACCAGTTTATGAAAATTGTTTAAAATCTAGGAAATTAACAGGAAAACCAGAGGGGAGTTCTTGTATTGAATATTGGCAAAATACCAGTTAAAGTGTTCTTTTGGGTAAAATGAGTAATAAAAGCTGTCAAATGGAAAATGGGTTGACTGAAATTTATTCTCAGTTTTACACTGGGTCTTAATCAAATGCTTATAGCTGTGAGGGCTTTCATGACAAAATATGAATATGTTCAAGTTGCATTGGTTGCAGAATTATATCAGATCTAGCCGATGTAAATGTAAATTTATTCAGTGGAAAACCCCCACTGCCACAATATAATCATTTGCATGTACGATACCAGTTCAACCTTTCTCAGTTTTTTCCTAAACTTCTTTAACTCTCCCCTTCCAAACACTGTCATGCAGTATAAATACCAACACTAATACAGTCAATCTAATTGAGGGTTTTAAGCTAAAGAAGATTTTTGATAGCTCTATAAAATAATAACTCCTATATTATGTAACCTACAGGCGTACATTTTGATCACGATAACCCTTAAGGTTTCCTTTTTGCTTTTATTTTTTTGTAGCTAATGGGCAGATGGATTGTTCTGTGTTACATTTCCAGTTTTGTTCTAATGACGTGGCTGTTTTGTTGTTTCCGTCTTCTCCCCTTTATTCCTACCCATTTAGGGAAATAATTCTGGAAAAGACTGGGACTGTTCAGTATTTAGAAGTCCAGTGAACCAGAAGCTGGTGGTCCTCAGGTCTCTGGAGGCCCCAGCTGTCCAGTGGCCTCAGCTGTCTGGTGGCACCAGCTGTGTGGTGGCCCCAGCTGTCCAGTGGCCTCAGCTGTCCGGTGGCTATGCTTCAGAGAGTGGTATGAGGGCCTGGGTCAGTATTACTGGACCATGAAGGTTTACGATGCTTTGAATGTCTATATATGGCGTGTGTGTTCTGGGCTGTAGCATTCCTATGTAATTTGGTGACTTATATCACATTTGTCAGTCTGTGAGAATCGCATGGTTAGAGTCAGGCCAGGGATTCTGGCAGTGTCTTAGCCCTATTTCCCTCCAATGCCTGTGTCTGATGCTATACTTGATCTATCCTTACTGCAAAGCCAGCTGCAGGGAGCTCTGTAACTGTGGTGTATTAGGGGGATAGAATCCGCTGTTAGGTCCCAGGTGAGCCACAGCAACACATTCAAGTAACAAGACCTCACTCAGCTCATGGCTTCAGACTGGCCATTTCTTGCTCCACTAGAGCTGTTTTCCTAACGTTAAGTGTTTTTGCCCTTTCGCTAGGAAGACTTTGAGACTTTAGATAGTTAGTTCAGTTCATTTTCTCAATTGTTTCAACTTCCTAGAGGACTGTTGGTTCGGAGTCAGGACCTTAATGATGAAGGCAACAAAGGAAAGCACCAATCTATGACAACAATGTATCTCCTGAATTTGATGCAACACATTAAAGCAGAACTTGTGGGCTATCAAGGTGGCTCAGCAGTTAAGAACACTGGCTGTTCTTCCAGAGGTCCTGAGTTCAAGTCCCAGCAACCACATTGTAGCTCACAACCATCTGTAATGTGATCTGGTGCCTTCCTCTGGCTGTAGGTGTACATGCAAGCAGGGCAACCCTATATTTCAAACAAATAAAAATACACAAATAAGTACATTTTAAAACAGAACTCTCTTCCTACCCAAGAGAAAGAATTTCTCTATTCTAGGAAGGCTTGTGGAAGCCATGTCTCTCAGATGTAAACACTCTTTGTTTTATCTCCACAGTGATTTTTCTACTGGCTGATCTTGGTTTCTGTCTTCTCTTTTAGGAGATTAAAGAACACCACTCAGTAAAACAGCTTGCATGCCTCAAAGCCAAGGTTATGCATAACTTTAATTTTTTTAAAGCCTACTTTTAATGATGGTTCTTAAACACTTTAACCTCCCTTGTAGCCCACCACCTACCAGAGGGAGTGGGGAAGAAAAGATATGGGGGAAGTGGATCTGTTTAGAAAATTTTTTGTTGTTGTTTTGTTTTTGTTTTAGCAACTCCCATCTAAGTTGTCAGGAAATCAGTAGTTCAGTTCACAGCAACGGCAGCTTGATCCACTCACAAATATTTCACGAATGTATCAGTTGTCTAGTTTCATAGAGCTGGGATAGTAAACAGGAATTAGCAGCAGTGGTACGACCTAGCAGAGACAGCCAGGTCTCAGTCTAATCAGCTTGAGTCAGCAGAAGGGCCCTGGGCCAATGGACATAGCAGGAGAAGGCTTTGGCTATGCTCTCTCAGCACAGCAAAGAGAAGATCCGTGAACTTAGGAGAGAGGCCTTGCAAAGCTAGCTCTGTAAGCACAGCTCTCCTCACACTCTGTTGAGTCCTATTCATACTCCCTCCCAAACATCACCTGTCCTGAACGGGTCTTGCCTCACCATGTGAGTCTGACTTAGCAAAACTCCCATGTGCATTTGTCTCAGCTGACATCACTGCCAATCAGCCAGAATCAGTGGAAGCAGCCAGAAGCCGCAGCACACCACCAGAAGTTTCTTGGTGCATTTCTCTCTATGGAGTTCTGACAAATGAAGCTCAACTATGCAATGTAAGGCGAACTAATACATGTGTGTTCTTATCAAAGAATCCTTCACCGTGTGTCCTTTCACATGATTTTTTTTCCAGCAAAACATCCTTCAACCTGTGTCTGCTTCAGTGAAATGTTCCTTCACCTGTATGCTTTAATAAAACATCCCTTCACTTGTGTCTGCTTCAGAAAAACACTACTTCACATGTTTGCCCCAGCAAAACACCCTCCGACACAACTGACTCTCCACAGAACCCTTATGTTTCCACGTCAGTTATGACTCTTTTTCCCTGTGTATTATTACACAACCTGTGCCCTCACGTTTCATACACTTATACAGATGCTTCTCTGCCCATTCTCTTCCAGTAGGTTGTATTCTCTGGAGTGAAAATGTAGTCAGTTTTCCTGGCTGTGTTTCTAGCCCTTGTCAGTATGAAGTCAGGAGGTGTGTCTGTCCATACTGATGATGCATGGCTGAATAAGAGAGGATGAAGGTAGGGTCTCCATGCTTGCTCCTTCTGAGGATGCTCAGGAAGAAGAAAATGGGGTTCACTGGCTTTATTGGGAATATGGGAAACTTCTTGGTATGACTCTAACATTCACCTTTCAAATGTAGGGCACACATGAAAAGCGGGGTCAGACTTCCCAATAGAGGCTCCCACCTATGCAATTCCAGGTCCATGCAGCCAATCACTGACTAGGAATTAGAACATTTCTGATCATAAGGATCTTCTGGGACTTAAGGGAGGCTGCCTTGAGTGTGGCTTCAATATGGACAGGAAGTAAAAGATAGGCCATTGGAAGTAAGGGATAGGCCATTGGGTATGGTCGGAATGGATCTCTGTGGAAAGGCGAAAGAGTTTAGCTTTGGCCTGGCCAGGAAATTGCCCAAGAAGAGAATATGCTTGTCTTTCTGGATGAAGATCACCTTTTGTGGTGTGTGTGTGTGTGTGTGTGTGTAGTGTATCTGTCTGTCTGTCAGTCTACAGGTATGCATTTGTGTGTGCATGTTTGTGTATTTGTGCATATTCATGTATATTACATGTATGTGAAACTATTCACGCATGTGTAGGTCATAGGACAACCTGAGGTCTCGTCTCTCTTCAGGAACATCCTTGTTCTTTTTGGAAATAGAATCTCTCACAAGGACCTGGAGATTGACAAAGTCGGCTGGCCAGTGAGTCTTAGGACTATATATCTGGTATGTATGTGTTCATGTGTATGTGGGTTCATGAGTGTGTGAGGGTACAGGTGAACTTGTGGATGCATATGTGAAGCACATGTGTGTGGAGAGCAGAATTCATCCACCTTGCTTTTTGAGTCAGGATCTCTCCATGGGACCTTAAGAACCATGCACCTTGCTTTTTGAGTCAGGATCTCTCCATGGGACCTGAGGCTTGCGGATCAGGCAGACTGGCTAGCCAGTGAGCAGGGCTGTTGCTGTGTCCGGCTCTCCAGCACTGAGATTTCAAGCATGTGTCGCCACACTCAGATGTTAATGTAAGTTCTGGAGATTAAAGTCAGGTCCTGACACCTGGGTGGCAATCAGGTCACCAACTAAGCCATCTCCACAGCTGGGGAGTCACCTTTGCATCTCAACACTGGCCATGAATGAAACTCAACCCTCAAGCATGGGATTGGTTAGGCAGATGGGGTAAAGAGGATCAGAATATGGAAGGTAGGAAAAGACAATTTCTGTTTTCACTGGACTTTTGGAAACCTAGAAGATACAGAGTCAAAGATCCTTCATTTTAGTCTGTCCAGCATTTGGGGGAATCCTGTGATCTTCAGAGGCAACTTCAATACACCTATGAGGTAGTATCTTAGTTAGGGTTTTACTGCTGTAAACAGATACCTTTTATAAGGACAACATTTAATTGTGGCTGGCTTACAGGGTCAGAGGGTCAGTCCATCATCATCAAGGCAGGAGCATGGCAGCATCCAGTCAGGCATGGTACATACAGAGCTGAGAGCTTTACATCTTCATCTGAAGGCTGCTAGCAGAATACTGACTTCCAGGCAGCTAGGAACTAGGAGGAGGGCCTTAAAGCCCACGCCCACAGTGACACACCTACTCCAAGGCCACTCCTCCAAATAGTGCCACTCCCTGGGCCAAACCTATTCAAACCACTACAGGTGGTCCCTCTTAGAATGAAAACCTTATTGTTTTGTTCCTAAACCAGCTTAAATCATCAGGCAATTTAACAATATTGTCTGACAAAAGAAATTTTTTTTTTTTGCTTCTGAGGAAAGTGTTCACGTTAGCACTTGCTCCCTGACTGACTAGGGCACTGCCTGCTTCTTTTTTCCCAGGGGACAGGGTGAATTTGGCCAGGGAAGTTTGGAAATGAACCAGGAAGATGAATGCACTGGGGGATGTGGGCGGAGCCGAGCCGAGCAAGTCCTGCTTTATGCAGGAGCAAAACTGACAAGGAGAGCATTCCAGCACTTGTCCTTCAACGCCTTCTCTCCTGATTTGCATATTTCCCACCAAAGGTACATCTTCAAGTTCGGCTCCGAAAAGCGCACATGCTAATTTTCCTACAGATCTATTATGTATGAATGAGAAAAGTCTATTCTCTCCTCGGTGTGCGGAGGATTTGTGCATGTAACCCCCCATTAGTGTTAATGGCAGATCTATGCATAATCGCCCTAACTCCCAGAATCCAGGGCGCCTAACTAAGCCACTCTCAATTACTTACACACACAGTGACAGGGAGCAGGGAGCAGGCTCGGGGGCTACATTTCAAGTTTTTATGTATTAGTGGTCCACGTCCAAAAACCGGTACAAAGGATGTAAGTAGGAAAGATTCGCTCATCTCAGTTCCTGTAAGACACGTCATGGATTCTGTTGGCTTAGATGTCTCCGTCCCACAAGACTGGGCTGGTGGAGACTGGAGGCCATGATGCTCGCCCTGGAGGTGAAGTTCGGAGAATGACCTTCCTGTGGACCATGTGGCTGTTGTGGTTTCAGGTGGTTACTGTGGTTTCAAGACTGAATGAAGAAATGAATGGGTTAGGTCAGACATGATTATGCAGCTAATGACTCTCTGATTTCAGCCTTAGGTTTGAATTTGCAGTTACACACACACACACACACACACACAGACACGCACACACACACATGCACACAATGATAGGGAGCATATATTAGTGATAATGAAGCTGGGTTGTAGACCTGCATTTCAAGTAAGTATGTGTGTGTGTGTGTACATGTGTGTGCAGGTGATTGTGCTTATGTGTGTGGTGTGTGCATGTTGAGTCCAAATACTGAGACCAGAGTTTTTTTTTTTTTCCAGCTTTTCACCTTAGTGTTTGGACAGAGTTCCTCATTGGACTTGCTGATTCTATAGACTAGGGCTTCCCTCCTGCCTGTCTCCATCCCCATAGGACTAAGTTTACAGATGTGCACCTAAATTTTATGTGAGTACTGTGATCTGAACTCATGTCCTTGGACGTGTACAGAGTACTTTATCCCCTGAGCACTCCAGGACTTCTGGCTTGGGAGCCACTAGCTTCTATTTATCATATGTACTTCTTAGGTCCCAGGAGCCTGAACTGCCACAGCTAATTTTTCCATTAACCTTACTTCCTTAGTTTATAGCAAATTAACTCAGAACCAGAGAGTATAATTTATGTCTACGATCTCACAGCCAGTATGACAAGTTTTGAAGTTACCTATATTTAAAGATTTATTTATTATTATTTTAATTATGTGTATGTGTGTGTTTGTATGTGTGTGTACATTTTTGTGTATATATGAGTGTGTATATATATATATGTGTGTGAGTTTGTATGTAAAAGTATGTGTCTGTATGTGTGTGTGTGTGTGTGTGTGTGTGTGTGCATGAAAGTGTCTGCAGTGGTCAAAAGTACCTGGTCCCTCCCAGGGACTGGACCACCAGCCAAAGAATACATATGGAATGACCCATGGCTCTGGTCACATATGTGGCAGAGGATGGCCTTGTTGAACATCAGTGGGAGGAGAGGTCCTTGGGCCTGAGGGTGTTTGATGCCCCAGTGTAGGGGGATGCCAGGGTGGGAGGATGGAAGTGGATGGGTGAGGGAGCACCCCCATAGAGGCAGGGGGAGGGGGGATGGGATAGGGGGTTTCAAGACTGAATGAAGAAATGAATGGGTCAGGTCAGACATGATTATGCAGCTAATGACTCTCTGATTTCAGCCTTAGGTCCAGAAAAGTGTGGACTCTGCCAGAAAAGCAAGCAAGGTAATGGTGAACTGGGTAAAGTGTGTACACACCCATGCACAGCAGTGCTTACTACCTCTGGCACACCAAAAGAACTTCATTTCACTGAATGTTCTTTTAGATCCACAGACAGATAACTCAAGTTCTTGCTTGACCAAAGTTGATGTCTCCCTCATGATTCCAAGAGCAAAAGGCTTTTGATGCAATTTGAAAATTAATCTACCCTGTACCTTGCCCGAAAGGCTGTCACTTCCGAAGCCTACACGCTCTGATTCTACACTACTAATAACTGATAATCAGTATATTGATAATCAGTATAGTTAAACAGATGTTAAAATTTGTCTTGCCCCACCTCCACACATTGCAACCCAGAAGTCTCATCCCTTCTGAGGGGTGGCTTGGAGCCAAGAGAAAAATGAACTCAAGAACAGACTATACTCCCTTGCATCTGAGGCAACCAGCAGCAGGACAGTCAGTCAGTCACTGGCAGTCTTACTTCATGGCTCATGACTGAGTTCAGAATGGGAATGTGGTTTGCAAAACATCTCAGAGCAGCAAGGCAGCTGAGTAAGACTGAGTTCTGATTGCTAGTATGGAAGGTGGTATGCATGGTAGTAAGTTGGTACACTCCTTCCTTGGAAGAACTTCTGAGATGGTAAATTCTGCCAGTTGACCAGTTTCCTTAATTTACACGGATAATAGTCTTAATTTACTCGATGTTGGCACATTCATCCTAATATATGGAAATAATTGAAACATCGTGTCTAGAAAAAGGATGGATATGGTTTCTGGAATGTGGGCGCTTCTCATAGATTCTGACTGTGAAGGATCCTTGCTTAGTGCGTGTGACTCTTCAAGCCAGTGGCAAGAGGCCTGTCAACATCCAGTGGTACATTTTGTTTTGGAAAGACTTATTCAGTTGAAGTTCATTTGGACCTTGACCGTGAGGGCAGGACACAATCTGCAGGTCTCTGCAGGTACTTGAAGGATTGAGGCAGGTAATTGAGGATGTTTGCTCATTAGTAAATAGAAAGAGGCCAGTCCTCGATAGTTACCCTGCAGCCTTGGGTCTCTTATTCATGTCTGGGGCTTCTCCACTGAATCAGTAGAAGCGGGGTTACACTGTGACTGCAGTGTGCAGTGCACAGTGTGCAGTGTGTTGACTACGTTGGCAAACTCAAGAGTAGCAAAATGGAGCCACATCCATCAAAGCAGAATGAAGGGAAGAGAGAATTAACTCTATGAAATTGTTAACCTAAGTGAGTTTCTGTTTATTTCTCCAGCTGTGGGGACAGATGTTTTAAGTTGCTGTGCTTCCATCATAGATCTGTCTGTCTTCATCTCCCTCCACTTTGCCTGAGTATTTGGAAGTTCTTTGATTAGGTACCTGTTTATTTCTATTCTTTTTCTCTTGATAACTCGACCCCGATCAACTCTTGTGAACTTAGAGAAATGATCCGCTTGTGGCTAACTTTTTAAAGTCCCCTTTCAGTTGTAACGATACTATCCACAAAAATGCCCATGAATAGCTTAGAGCTTTAAAGGGTGAATGGGATCATATTTGCAAAGTACAGAACCAACAGACATATTGTAGTGTCTACTCAGACCTTTTCATATCTTTGCATGTGGCAGTGATACCCATGATAGCATCAATGGCTTTACTCAGAGGAGGAAAAATGTCTAAATAGCCTGCAGATATGTCTCTAAAAAGTGCCTTTACAGCTTGCTGAAGAGATAAAGTTTCTGGAAAACAAATTAGACCTTAAAGATGATTTTCCTTCCCTAATCAATTCTATGTGACATATTGCTCTTATCTGACTAGAACATGACAAACCAAGATGTTGTCTACTTACTCTGCATGCTTCTAAAAATCCAAGCTTTTGATTAAGTTTGTTTTTTTGAAAATTTCATACATCCATACTGTACTGGCTGGTTTTGTGTCAACTTGACACAGCTGGAGTTATCACAGAGAAAGGAGCTTCAGTTGAGGAAATGCCTCCACGAGATCCAGCTGGAAGGCATTTTCTCAATTAGTGACCAGAGCAGGAGGTCCCCTTGTGGGTGGGACCATTTCTGGGTTGGTAGTCTTGGTTCTATAAGAGAGCAGGCTGAGCAAGACAGGGGAAGAAAGCCAGTAAAGAACATCCCTCCATGGCCTCTGCATCAGCTCCTGCTTCCTGACCTGCTTGAGTTCCAGTCCTGACTTCCTTGGTGATGAACAGCAATATGGAAGTGTAAGCTGAATAAACCCTTTCCTCCCCAACTTGCTTCTTGGTCATGATGTTTGTGCAGGAATAGAAACCCTGACTAAGACACATACCATGTTTCACTCCCACCCCCACCCTTCACATCTCTGCGTCTGCCATCTCATCTCATCCTCCTCTCTACAAGCCCGTTGCCCGTCTGTTGTTTGAGGACCTGAGTTTTAGCAGGGCAGACTGTAGGACCTTGGAAAGAGGCTCACTGTGTCCTCCCTCTTCCTATTGACCTCTGTTGTATTTTGGAGATGCTCACTGTCTCCCATTGTGTGACCATCAACCAGCCCACCAGACTCCAACAGGTAGGTTCTGAACCTGTGGTCATAAAGGTATGTTTTCTTCTAGAAATTGTACAAAGGTTAAAAAAAAAAACAGGTAAAAATAAGAGTTCAAGGGTAGATATATTTTACAACATTGACTACATTGGTTGATTCTCCCGGTTTCTTGAGATACCTGAGAAAATCCCCAGAGCAAGTTGTCTGGTCTTCAGTGCCATCCACCAAAGCTTAATATTATGGGATGCTTGGGCAGAGAATAAGACAGTGCAGCCTTGCCTTCAGAGAGCTGTTTACTGTGTAGCATCTAGGGTTCTAGCTAGTGGTCAGAATCCTCAGTGCTATGCAGTTAGGGCAAGTATACATTCTTTGGCCTCTTTGTCTGCCACATATATCATTTGACTGGGTACTTTACAGTGCTAGGGGATGAGAAGGAAGCCAGGTTGAGAAAGAGAGGCGCTGAAGTTGCACATGGACTAGCCCATAAGGCCGGTTTCCTTTCCTTCCCTTCTTCCTTAGCTCTGGAACCACACAGGGCCCCTGGAGGCCATTAGAACCTCAGGGCAGGGCAGCAGTCTTTTTTTTTTTTTTTTTTTTTTATGGCTTTTTGAGACAGGGTTTCTCTGTGTAGCCCTGGCTGTCCTGGAACTCACTTTGTAGACCAGGCTGGCCTTGAACTCAGAAATTCTCCTGCCTCTGCCTCCTGAGTGCTGGGATTAAAGGTGTGCGCCACCACACCCGGCAAAAAAAAAAAAAAAAATTGGAACGCTTCACGAATTTGTGTGTCATCCTTGTGCAGGGGCCATGCTAATCTTCTCTGTATGGTTCCAATTTTAGTATATGTGCTGCCGAAGCAAGCACAGGGCAGCAGTCTTTAAATCTGCCTTTGCTTTGCCTGGGGAACATTTGGAAAAACTGGAAAAGGGAGATGGGAACTTAATCAGCCTCTGTCAGAGCCTCAAGAACTTGTGTTTTCCAGCCTGGTGACATTACAAAGTAGGAGGTCAAGGCCCTACAAGACCATGGGGTTCACAAGCTCCTTGTGGGAGAGTGAAGGGTAGTTACTCACTGAGCAAGTGTTCACTTAAAGCCGAGTTTGTGCAACACATTGTAGCCAGGGTTCTTTCTTTCTCTGTCACACACACACACACACACACACACACACACACACACACACCAGGACTGTCCGGATAGTGAAGAGTCCTTTGGGTTCTGGAAGCAGAACTTAGGTCCTCTTTAATAGCAAGTTCCTGTACCTGTGGAGCTTTGCTCCAGCCAGGTTTCTTCCTATCAAAACACAAGGCTTCCTTCATGAGGTAAAATAACACAAAAGAACCTACCAGGCTTTCTAAATTTTTTAACTTGTCTTTGAGAAAGCAGTTTACCGGAACCTACCACTGAGATCTAGTCAAAGGAATCCACCAGCTCTGTGCTAGAGAAAATTCCCATCCCAGAATCAGGAGGTGAGATGTGCCTCTTCAGGAGGTGAGATGAAGACCTCCATGCAAAAGTGGAACCAGAGGCCAAGAACCAAACACAAGGTCAAATGCGAATTAAAAACAATTAAATGAGCCTGGATACAAATTCATTGAGTTCTTGCCAGATAAACAGGAAGGTCAGGCTGACACTTAGATTCCACATTGCAACAGCAGAAAAGAGAGAGCAATGAATTGGTTACATTGTTATTCAGGAAAGGAGGGATGCTGACTGCTGTCAAGTACAAACTCTTGTCGTGCCTTTAAATCTGCTCAGATCTCCAGTTACTATTCAAAGTTCAGCTTCTGCAGAGTAGGAATTGTACAATTATGTCAGCTTCTCAGGTTTCAGCGGCGACGACATCAGAGGGAAAGGAACCATGTTCAACAGAAACAGGCCCAGGCTGTTTGCATTTAGGGAGTACAGGAACAACACGTGGATACGGGACATGAATGGAGATGCATCCAGAAAATCATCTTCTCATCTGTCTGTATCTGTGAAACTTGGTCTTTCCTTTCACTGAAGTTCTATAGAAATGCTACAGGAGGAGGACAGTAGTTTAAGGTGTGCTGTAAAGGTTCCCACCAACATTCCTACACAAAAAGAGTCCAGCTTCTTTCTGTCAGTCTGGGTCCTGCGTGGCTCCATCTTAACTCAGGTCTCTTTTGTGTATGTATAGGGCAGAATCAGGGCAAATTAGGACAAGGGGTCTCACCCAGAGTGGACTCGAACCAGACAGCTTCTTTCAGACTGTAGTTGGCATGTGACTTGGGTCTCGGAGCCCAGACCCAAGTGCAGGCTGGGACTGTTCAACCATGTGCCCTGCCACAAACAGGACATGGTTTTAACCGACAGCTTGCACTTCTGCACTAGTCAAAGTCTAGTCTTGAGTCTCTTCCCAGTCCTAGAGCTTGTTGCCAAGGTGGAAGTCACCAGTAAGCCATAGAGCCAGGGTCTTTCTAAGAGGGACAATATCCATGAGCAGACATGGACGAATACTGTCAAAAATAAAGTGGCTGGGCAGAAAGGAAGGAGTTGAGGCTGACTTGACTCTATAAGGTGGGGAAGGCAGAAGGAAGAGGGAGACTTCCTGCCGGGTAGATCCTTATGCAGAGCTAGCTTGGATAGGGTCAGCAATGACTATTGTTAGGGGCCTGGAGGACAAAGGCCATCACTATAGTTACTAAATTCTAGGTCTGGAGCCATCCACGGAGTGGGAGGTATTGGGAATGTACATCCACATGAAAATGTAGATATAAAACCTCATCCCCACACAATTTTCTGGTGAACTCTTTATTAATGTCTCACCTAAGAAATTGCTATTCACCTAAATTTAAGAAAACATTTCCTACGTTTTCTTCCAGAAGCCTTGGAGCCTTAATTTTTGTAGTTGTGTCTACAATAAATACCTCTTAAAATGGTTTTGTATATGGTGTAAGGTAGGAGTTGAATATTTAAAAAATATGAACATCTATGTGTTCCTAGATCATTTATTAAGATGATATTTCCACATAAATTTCTGAGTATGTTCATATAATTAACTGATTATATATATATATAATGTATGTTACATGTATATATGTATGTGTATATATGTATGTATATATATGTATGTAATACATTTATATATGTGTGTATGTATGTGTATATATAATATATGTGTATATGTATCATGTATGTAAGACATTTATATGTGTGTGTGTGTGTGTGTGTGTACAGGTGCAGTTGTGTATTTTCTAGTAGGTTAATTTCATCTATTTGTCTTCTCTGTACCTCAGCGGCTAGATGATGATGGTGATGATGATAACTCTACAAATCTAGTAGGTTGTTTATTTGAGGGAATGTTTAATTTCTTATCTTGGTATAAACATTTTATGATAAATTTCTACCAAATCCTTGATTGATTTTTATTATCATAACACTATATTTATAGATGAATTAGCTTGGAGAGAATTGAAATCTGTATTAGCTGACAGTGCTCCCATATCAAAACAGCCTCAGAAGGAATTCACCCCACATCCTTGGAGCCTGGAAGTCCAAGGTCAAGGTGTTAGTGGGCTTGCTGTCTTCTGAGGCCTCTCTGAGATGGCTTCTGTCTGTCTGGCTGTGCCTCCCAGTGTCTCAGTCTGTAGACTCCCTTCCTGTCCTAGGATGTTTTTAAAAAGACACTGGTCATGTTACATTGTAATCTACCCTTATGACTTGCTTTTCTTCATTTTACCTCTGAAAGGCCCTATTTTCAGATGCAGTGCAATTCAGAAGCCCTGGACACTAGTTTTGGGAACACAGAACTCAGCCTATAATATCTTAACAACATTAACACTTTTAGTCCTGAATGTAGTGCAACTTTCCCCCACAACTTTAATTCCTCTCAGTATTTGGTAATTTTCAGTGTGCAGATGTTTCTTACGTTGGTAAGTCAGTTGTAATGTTTGAGTACAATTCTTAGCAGAGCTTTTTAAATCAACTTTCATCTGCTATGTATTTGAATGTTGTCCTTGTAGATGGTTAATGCCTGAACTGCTCCTTGGAGTTTATGCTTTGTATGTGGCTTCTATGACTCTACCTTTGTATTAATGCTGTCTTGACTCACAATTGCTGTCTGGCTTTGACATCTTTGTTTGCTTTCTGCTCCTGCTTGTGCAGTGAGGAACAGCTTTTGTGGGAGCAGACAATCGTCTTGGTCTAGGGAGGAAAATATTCACTTTTCCTTTAGATTGCTGTGTATTTTTCATGGCTGCCTTCTATTAAACTGAAGAACCCTCTTCTGTTACTTCTTTCCTGAGTTTTGATCATGAATGAGGTTGAATTATGTCCAATTATTTCTTTGTACCTCCTGGTGATCACTTGGCTTTTCTTCTTTTTTTTCCTAATGGGGTGAATTAAGTTGATGGTTTTTTGAATGTTAAGCCAACTTTCATGATAAACCCCTTCATTATGTGGTATTTCCGAAGATTGCTGGCTTCCATTTACTAATATTTTCTTAGAATTATGGTCATTAATTTTCTTTTCTGGTAATAGCAGTCATTTTTTTAAGATCATGGTTAATATGAATCTATAAAACAAGCGAAGTATTCTTTCATTTTCTATTTTTTTTCTGAGAGATTTGTATTTTTCAAATATTTTCAGAAGTATCTAAGAAAACCACCCAGAGCTGTTTTGCTGTGTTAGAGGTGTAGTCTCAGCCATGTAGCCTGTTTGTACTGGCTTCGTTCCTCGGTTGTATCTTTCAAGCATGTGCTCATTTTCCATCTAACACCAGATTTAGAGACACGAGGCTTTCCCAATATTCCTTTATTATTATTTAAAGATATATTTTAAACATGTTTTGTCTATAAGTATTTGCATACGTGTATGTACATATATCACATATGTGCCTGGTGCCCATGGAGGTCAGAAGAAGCTAGAAGATGCTCTGAAACTGAAATTACCGACGGTTTTGAGCTACCACATGGGTGCTGGTCATCCAGCCAGGTCCTATGCAAGAGCACCAAGTGCTTTGAATCACTGACATTTTTTTCTCACCATTTTAACATCTTTTAAGTCTGCAAGACTATAATGATTTATAGTCCTAAAGAGCAGGGTAATGTAAGGAGTTCTCCTGCACCCCCTTACCACCTTCCTCTGGAGTTGTCCCTAAGAGCAACACCAAGTGCAGGCTGTATGTGTAACTAAACAAATGAACCAGCTCTACAGTGTGACGCACAGGCAGAAACAATAAAGGCCAGCATTAGGAGCATAGGATGGAATCCAAGTAATGGACACAGGACTCCTGAGGGAGGATGGAAAGCTAATGGCTTCATGACTTTAAATCTCCTGTTGGTTTCTCGTGGTAGATAAATGCACAAAAATACAATTCATAGTGAACATTTAAAAACAGAGCTTGTAACTGTTTAGAAGTCCCTTGATATAGGTAGACTTCAGGTCTGGATAATCTCACTGTAGAATTCTTTATTTGCAAGTCCTTTATAATAAAAATTTAATTATTGAAAATAAAGGAGAAAATCATTCACCACATGTTCCCACAGTTTAAAAAAATTACTTTTCTGAGCTCTTCATTTTCTTTTTTTTTTTTATTTTTATTACATATTTTCCTCAATTACATTTCCAATACTATCCCAAAAGTCCCCCATAGCGCCCCCCACTTCCCTACCCACCCATTCCCATTCTTTTGGCCCTGGCATTCCCCTATATTGGGGCATATAAAGTTTGCAAGTCCAATGGGCCTCTCTTTCCATTGATGGCCGACTAGGCCATCTTTCGATACATATGCAGCTAGAGACAAGAGCTCCAGGGTTCTGGTTAGTACATCATGTTGTTCCAACAATAGGGTTGCAGATCCCTTTAGCTCCTTGGGTACTTTCTCTAGCTTCTCCATTGGGAGCCCTGTGATACATCCAATAGCTGACTGTGAACATCCACTCCTGTGTTTGCTAGGCCCCGGCATCGTCTCACAAGAGACAGCTATATTTGGGTCCTTTCAGCAAAATCTTGCTAGTGTATGCAATGGTGTCAGCGTTTAGAAGCTGATTATGGGACGGATCCCTGGATACAGCAGTCTCTAAATGGTCCATCCTTTCATCACAGCTACAAACTTTGTCTCTGTAACTCCTTCCCTGGGTGTTTTGTTCCCAATTCTAAGAAGGTGCACAGTGTCCACACTTTGGTCTTCATTCTTCTTGAGTTTCATGCGTTTATCAAATTGTATCTTATATCTTGGGTATCCTAAGTTTTGGGCTAATATCCACTTATCAGTGAATACATATTGTGTGAGTTCTTTTGTGATTGTGTTACTTCACTCAAGATGATGCCCTCCAGGTCCATCCATTTGGCTAGGAATTTCATAAATTCATTCTTTTTAATAGCTGAGTAGTACTCCATTGTGTAAATGTACCATAATTTCTGTATCCATTCCTCTGTTGAGGGACATCTGGGTTCTTTCCAGCTTCTGGCTATTATAAATAGGGCTGCTATGAACATAGTGGAGCATGTGTCCTTTTTACCGGTTGGGACATCTTCTGGATATATGCCCAGGAGAGGTATTGCTGGATCCTCCGGTAGTACTATGTCCAATTTTCTGAGGAACCGCCAGACTGATTTCCAGAGTGGTTGTACAAGCTTGCAATCCCACCAACAATGGAGGAGTGTTCCTCTTTCTCCACATCCTCGCCAGCATCTGCTGTCACCTGAATTTTTGATCTTAGCCATTCTGACTGGTGTGAGGTGGAATCTCAGGGTTGTTTTGATTTGCATTTCCCTGATGATTAAGGATGTTGAACATTTTTTCAGGTGCTTCTCTGCCATTCGGTGTTCCTCAGGTGAGAATTCTTTGTTCAGTTCTGAGCCCCATTTTTTAATGGGGTTATTTGACTTTCTGGAGTCCACCTTCTTGAGTTCTTTATATATATTGGATATTAGTCCCTTATCTGATTTAGGATAGGTGAAGATCCTTTCCCAATCTGTTGGTGGTTTTTTTGTCTTATTGATGGTGTCTTTAGCCTTGCAGAAGCTTTGTAGCTTCATGAGGTCCCACTTGTCAATTCTCGATCTTACAGCACAAGCCATTACTGTTCTATTCAGGAATTTTTCCCCTGTGCCCATATCTTCAAGGCTTTTCCCCACTTTCTCCTCTATAAGTTTCAGTGTCTCTGGTTTTATGTGAAGTTCCTTGATCCACTTAGACTTGACCTTAGTACAAGGAGATAGGAATGGATCGATTCGCATTCTTCTACATGTTAACAACCAGTTGTGCCAGCACCATTTGTTGAAAATGCTGTCTTTCTTCCACTGGATGTTTTTAGCTCCCTTGTCGAAGATCAAGTGACCATAGGTGTGTGGGTTCATTTCTGGGTCTTCAATTCTATTCCATTGGTCTATTTGTCTGTCACTATACCAGTACCATGCAGTTTTTATCACAATTGCTCTGTAGTAGAGCTTTAGGTCCGGCATGGTGATTCCACCAGAGGTTCTTTTATCCTTGAGAAGAGTTTTTGCTATCCTAGGTTTTTTGTTATTCCAGATGAATTTGCAGATTGCACTTTCTAATTCGTTGAAGAATTGATTTGGAATTTTGATGGGGATTGCATTGAATCTGTAGATTGCTTTTGGCAAGATAGCCATTTTTACAATGTTGATCCTGCCAATCCATGAGCATGGGAGATCTTTCCATCTTCTGAGATCTTCTATAATTTCTTTCTTCAGAGACTTGAAGTTTTTATTATACAGATCTTTCACTTCCTTAGTTAGAGTCACGCCAAGATATTTTATATTATTTGTGACTATTGAGAAGGGTGTTGTTTCCCTAATTTCTTTCTCAGCCATTTTCTCCTTTAGGTCTAGTTTTCTCGTCTGCTATATTTTCTATGGAAGTACCTGAAGTGGCATGGCAACTGGTCCACAGGTGACCTTTCCTGCCGTTTATTTATTCGTCAATCCCACAACTGGTGCATATTTTCTTCAAGATTGGTCTCATGTTTCTATAGTTCAGGTTTTTAAAAAAAATTTATTTATTTTTTTATTTCCATAAGTACACTGCAGCTGTCTTCAGACATACCAGAAGAGGACATCAGATCCCATTAGACTTGGTTGTGAACCACCATGTGGTTGCTGGGAATTGAACTCAAGACCTCTGGAAGAGCAGTCAATGCTCTTAACCACAGAGCCATCTTTCCAGCCCACAGTTCAGATTTTTTTTTACGTGAAAATATTTTTATTTCATTTTCAGTTTTGATATCCGTGGGTACTGGATATGGAGTTCTAAGCTGATGCTTTAAACTCTCTCAGCAGTGTGAGGGTGTTAGTCATCACCATTGCTCGGCTTACCTCTGACCAGAGCATCACTGCTGTGTTTTGGTGACATGTCTGTTTGTGCTCTTTCTCTGAGTGATTTTAGGATTTATTTTTCCCCGTCTTCCCCCTGACAATTTATGATAATGTGTGTCGTTATTGTTCACGCTCTGTTTTTCTGCTCAGGGTATTGAAGGGTTTGCGTGTGTGAACTTATGATTGCCATAAAAACTTCAACAACCATAGTGATCACTTCCAAACAGGTTCTCTGCCCTGATCTCCCAACCCCTCCTTCCCCATCTTTCAAACCCTGATTTTTTGAGTGTTCAGACACATTGAATCATTACCGTGTGGAATAGTTCTTTGCCCCATCTCTCTCTTCAGCTGGAATAGAAGTGTTTGAGGGGCCAGAGTCCTGTCTTAGATTTTAGCTCCCTATATTTTACTTAATAATGTATACCTTGGAAAGCCGGGCGTGGTAGCACGCACCTTTAATCCCAGCACTCGGGAGGCAGAGGCAGGCGGATTTCTGAGTTCGAGGTCAGCCTGGTCTACAAAGTGAGTTCCAGGACAGCCAGGGCTATATAGAGAAATCCTGTCTCAAAAAAACGAAACAAAACAAAACAAAACAAAAAATCAAACCAAAACAAATGTATATCTTGGAAAAGCTCAAAATATATGGGTACAGTTGGTGAACTAACCGATGGCTCACAGGAACAGTCACTCCATTACGTACCGTGTTATCCTAAGAAGTGATTCCTTTCTTAATTACTCCTCCCTCCCTCACTCGTCTTGAGCCGTGAGCAATAGCCACTGATGTTCCAGAGGACTAAACGCTTCGAGCTTTAACGGGCTGCACAGTTCACAAGTGGGAAGCTGGAAGTGAGGCGTGTCTCACTCCAAACTTTTGTGCATCTCCGGTAAGGAGGACACGTCCAACATCTCCTTCACCACTGGGAGGACTTGACCTCTTGTGGTGCTTCATTGTTCAACAAAGAGGATAAAATAAATTGTGGGCGACACCAGGAACCAGGAAGCAGATGGCAGGATGGCCTGGCCTTAGGCAGAATGGGACTGGGCATGCCCAGCAGGGGAGTGCTCCAACTGGGATGGGCAGAGAGGGCAAGCTTCCCATTTGCAGTTTAAGCAGACAGAACCTACAGCCTTCCCAGAAACACCCGGAAGCTCATTAGCTGCTTTTCCCTACTATTTTAGTCTCTGCAAAATTGATCAGTTTTGGTCTCTACTGGGAGCAATTCATGAGGGCGCAGGAAGAAAGAACATTCCATACAAAGGTTTCAAGAAGGCATTCCCGCCACACCACCAAGTACTGCTCTGTTAACTTTCTGTTGTGTGCTTCTTGTGAGCCTGGTAATGTCCGGTTAAAGACAAGGGTGATTTCTTGCTTAAAGAATCCAGTCATGATTAGAAAAATATTTTCTGTGCTGTTATTGATTTGTCTAAAGTTATCTTTATTGATTGTTCCTTATCTTTGGGTATTGGTTGATTTCTCTATTGAACGCCCGCCCCCCCCCCCCCTTTTTTTTTTTTTGCTACTTTTAAAATTTATTCTGCTTTGCATAGATCTCTAGGAACCTCCCCCATTCCAACGGTCCGCATTTCTAATGTAGCTTGTTAGCTCATGTTTTGGGCAATGTTAACATGATTTCAGGTATTGAGGACAAGTAGCAGGGTGGAAGGGAGGGGGGGGGGTCTGTTGAAATCCTTAGGAGGAGCCAGAAAGACCATTAACAGTTCATGTCTATAGAACACTTGGCCCGGTCTTGTTGGCTGTCTTCTATCCTCCTTTTGCAACTGAGGCCTCTGGAGCACAAGGAGTGTTCTAGTGGAGTGCAGTTTCCAATTTCTTAGCTAACTCGATTTTGTTGATTCATACATATGCATGCTTCAATATTGTTTCTGAATACAAAAAGTACAGAAGGAGAGGGAAGGTGCATTCTCTAGGGGCTCTGTTCCTTTTTATATCATTTCTATTCCTTGAAATGCCCTTGAAAGTTCACTTGCTAAGGCAAGCTAAACAAATAATTGCATGCTAAATGGGAAACGAGACTAGCGAGCTAGATAATTTGTAACATCAAATATGCTTTTTCCATGGTTAACATTTTCTCTGTGAGGGAACAGGAGGAGTACGCAGTCCCAGGCATCTACACTATGGTAACTAATAGCAATGCCAAACGCACGAAGTGAAAAATACCCCTGATCCATCTTCCCAGTTCAGCTCTGTCACTGCTGAACACAGAACACTGTGATAGGAATCGGACTTGCGTCATTCTCCCTGATATCCTAAGAATGGAGCTGATGTGGTTGTAATGTGCCTCACTTCTCTTTGTGGCCACTGGACAGGAATCCTACAAATTCTAAAGAAGTTTCCCCCATAAACAAAAGGAGTAGACCCATGAGGCTAATGTAGTGGGACAGATATCAGCACTGTGATAGAAGACAGAGAACACCATACATGGGAGAAAGGTCTCCATGAGCACCTCGCACCGAAGCTCTTTGAGAATCAGCTGTGTTGGTGGGAAATCAGAAACCTGGTGTGGGGTTGAAACTGAATGTCTCCGGTCTGACACTTGTTGGGTTTAGCCCCGCCATGTTGGGTTTTTGAGCTAGATCATTCATGGGCTGTCAATGGAGGTGACTTGCCAATGGAAAATGTTACTTAAAGGTCAGTTTTAGCTTGGCAGATTGACTAAATTTCTATTTCCAGCTAGATTTCTTGGAAGACTGTTTCAACAGCTGGACGTCATAGGGACCCAGGTGCTACAAAGAACCCTGAGGAGTAATAATCCACCTTTGTGAATCTGATTGTGACTTCTCACCCTGGTCACTGGAAATTTTTAGAAATGGAAGAGAACTGGGTAGAGAAGAACTGGGGAGAGAGATGTGACTGTTGGGCCGTGTTGCTTCCAACTCCTTTCTAGACCTAAGTGACTTTCCCCATGGTAACTTGAGACTCAGCTGCCTCACCTAGTATGCTCACAGTGCATAGCGCCTCTCCACATTCAGGCCTCTGGCTATTTTGACACTCGTGGCCAGTTCTCCCTAGCTGCCTCTCCTTTTAATGTAATTGAGATGAGCCCACCTGTTCTTCATATCTTTCCTGGCTACAGTGTTGCTCTTGATATCATGGAACTGGGACTGTTTGAGCAGGGTGTGTTCTTAAGGGAATAACATAACCAAGGGACAAAGGCCTTTATAGAATGGAAGGGAACAGCACTGTCCCTGAAGTTAACCACTTTGTCCGACTCGCTCCTGCAGAACTGGAAAGGACACAAGTGGGAGCAAGGCCTGAAGAAATGCCAGGGAGCAGACTTAGAGGCATGCTCCAGGTTCAGAGAAGGAGTGGAGGTGTGGGCTGTGATGTGGTCACAGTGGGAGGTTTGCACAACGGCACTGGCCTTGCAGAGTTCTACAGTGAGAATGCAGGATCATTCTGGTCCACAGACACTGAGCCTCGGGAGCTAGGAGACATTCTTCTTCAGACCCGTGAAATGAGTGTTATGACACAATGTGGCAAGCTGAAGACTTTCAGGAACTCCCCCTTTCCATGAGCGTCCTGTACAACTAATGTGGGATCCAGCTTCGGTCGGCCTCAGAGACTGTTAGGTTGTGTCTGATCTTAGTGCAAGAAGTGTTAGAGCTACTGGATAGGAATGTAGACTCTGGAGTCAGAATGCTGGTGTGGAAGTCTTGGCAAGCCTCAAAGAGCCCAGTATGGTTGATTTTTCTTCATCTAAAAGCAGGCCTAGCAACCCTCCATAGCTGCAAGAGTTAAATACATCTGTGTGTGCTTTATATGCAATCATACAGACTCATGTATGCCTTATGTATGACAGCCACATTACAGGTGACCATGCCTGGCGTGTATTAGCAGCACTCTGGTACTTGCTGTCATTGCAGCAGTTCCTCCTTATCTGTGATTTTGTGATGTGCAGCTTGACCCTCTGCCACTCAGCCACCATCAGCCATGTTCTGAAAACACAGAATGCAAAGCGTGTGAATGAGAGATGCCGAGTTCCCTGTTGTTTGATTCCCCAGAGATATTTAAAGGTTGTTCTGGATATCTGAAAAGAATTTAAACCAAATTCATGACTTGGGTGTTTTGGGTCAGGCCATCAGTCAAATTCACAAGAGGGCTGGTCATGGTTCCAGGTTCTCAGGAGGCTGTTTTTCTACCAGCCCATCTCCAGGTCGAGATCAAAGGGTTTCTTTGCTCCATTGCTGTGGAATGGTGGGACAAGAGTCTGTCCATCAGAGAGCTGCAGCTTGTAGACCTAGGTCTGCTTCGGGGAGAGAAGTCTAGGGTCACCAGAACAGTTTCTGTCCTTCGCTCTTCTTTCAGGTTCACCACAGATAACTTGCTAAGGGTGAAAACCCACGTGGGCAGCCCCTCCTGTTCACAGATCCTGCCTGTGAGGACAGGGCTCACTGCTGTTCAGCTCATCTGTAGTTTGAAATGATTTCTATTGTTTTGTTTTTGTCTGAGACAATGTCCTACTCTCTAGCTCTGGCTGACCACAAACTCAGCCTCTCCGGTGCTGGAATCACAAGCATGGGCCATCATGAATGGCCTGAAAAGATTTAAAATCAGTTTTTCAGTGTTTTTGTGTGACTTTTCTTAGAACAATTTTTTTTGAACCTGCCAAGGTGTTTAAACTCAAAGGTCATTCCATTCTCTCTCTTTTTGTTACTTGCTGTATTATTAATATTTTAAAAATAAGCATGTTGGCATAATGTTATCGTGCACTGTGTAAAGATTATCCTTGTATTATTCAAATGTTGATTTCTGTGCCCTCATATCTGGTTGCAATCCTGATGTGGCATTGTAATGCTTATTCTAAGATCTCCTGTCTCAATGTCATGTAAGCATTGCTTCCCAATTATCTCTGCTAAATAAAAAGCTGATGAGCTAATGTCTGGTCAGAGTAGATAATAGGGCGGGACTTCCAGTTCCAGCCAGTGGATGGGTAGAGCAGGGAGAAGTAAGGATTCACTGTGAGGTGAGGGACCAGGAACCACCATAAGAACACACCTGGGTGCGGGGGGGTGGGGGGCGAGGAGAGAGAGAGAGAGAGAGAGAGAGAGAGAGAGAGAGAGAGAGAGAGAGAGAGAGAGAGAGAGCTAGATCAGTACTAAAGTGCAGGTATCTTGGGGATTTGGGCTGAGAAGCATCAAGATTAGTTTAGAGGATTAGAATAGATTAATATCTGCTCAGTTACTGTGCCTTAAAGCTTGCTGAGCAAATCTAATAGTTTCTGTCTCAATTATTTGGAAGCTAGCTGGGTTAGAGAAAAACCTGCCACTTTTAAACTTGCACTAACAAAGTATGATTCTCAAATGAATGGGAATTATTTAGCTTACAGACAGGCCCTACTACTGAAAGTTTGTGCTTTGAGTCACTTCGTGTTCTAACAGATAGAAAACAGGCCCAGTAAGTGTCACGTAAGAGGCAGAGTATTTTCAGCAATTACAGTTCCTTGGTCAGTATGGGCAAGCACAGATTAACTCGGGAAGGTAATTCAGAGAAAGAGACTGGAATCTGAGACCACCCACATCTGCTTGAGTGTTTCACCAAATAATTGGGTTGGTAAAGTAAATCCTAAGACATCTAACTAGCCACCCAGTCAAGGTGAATCCTAGGACATCTAACCAGCCACCTGCGCAGAGCTCGTGGGCCTGCTTCATAAGCACGGTGGGAGGGTCTGAGAGTGCAGACCTTCACTCACAAGCAGTCACACCACTTATCCTGAAGCAGCAGGGATGGAGGCCTCCTTTCCCTGAGAATTCTGGTACAGGGAAATCAGAACATGTTTTCTGCTGCCCCTGTCTGTGTGCAGCGTGGCCCAGAGGATGTGATGATCTCTGAAATAAAACAGGCATTTCTTCTAGAGAATGAAATACATAAGAGTAAAGGAATTAGCTAATGTGGTTTTCTTGTTTGTGTTTTCCAAGTACTTCGCAGGCCAATAAAGAGATACAGGAATGTGGAAATTACAACTGTGTTGTTCCCTGCACAAATTATTCACCCATTCGCTTATTATCCAACATTTAGTCTGTTTCTATTGCGCTTTGCTACAGTGAACAAATTTGTACAGACCTCTCTAAGCATAGCTTGTGTGATTTACTCAGGGTAGACTCCTCAGGTGGACTCAGCCTTCTGTGAGAAGAGCCTGGTCAAGACTGAGGTACGGATGAACTGCTTTGAGGTGGTGATGGCTTTTCCTTGTATTTCATGTTTTATTTAATGCTTGTTTTCTGCCTTCCGCTTTTGGTTTTGTTTTGTTTTGTTTTGTTTTTACAGTGGTATGCTAGATTCATGCTTCCCATTTAAATTTTTCTCTCCCTTTCAATATTCAATTATAATTAGGCATATGCCCACCTAACTAGAGATGTCATGGTCCAGTACCCCTTAAAATTAAGTGGAGCCATATGGTAAACTTTGTGCTGATGTAGGGTGAACAAGGTGGTTGTCATTTTCTAGACTCCCCCGTAAGGGTGTGGACCTGCATCCTTTGTGTCTATTCTTCCATATCCTAACTCCCTAGAACTCCAGGAATGGTTCAAGCCCAGCCTTAACCATACGGGCAGCAGGAGTGCTATTGGGAGGGGCAGAGCAAGGTGATTGGGAAGAGCCTGGGTAACCTCAAGTGTTCCACTTGGACTTAGGTGGCTGCAGATGAGGTTGTTTGTCTCTGAAGCTGCCTGCTACTGATGGTTCACACATGTTTACAGGTGTGACAGTATGGGGAGATGGGCCATTCAGCAGTGATGGCTACCCTAACCAATGGGATTAGAATAGTGCCCTGCAATGCCCTGCCCTTTCCATTGTAAGAAGTTAACTGAGAGACAATTGTCTATCAAGGAAGACATGGATCTTCACCAAACACTAAACTTGTCTGCACCTGCATTTCTCGACCTCCATCAAAGAGAACAATCTCTGTTCTTTCTGAGCCGCCCTGTCTAGGACGTTCTGTTAGAGTAGTTAACACAGTGCCATGTAATAGTTGACTCTCTGTTATAGCAATCTGTTTACTTTATGGGATTCTGTCACCAAGAGTTTAACTTAAAAAAAATCTAATGAAATGTTTCTTTATGACATTTTGAATAGTGTAGTGAGAACTGTGGACTTTTGATTTCTTTTAAAAACACAGAAATATTATACGAATATGTTTTTGTTTCAATCTCAGGTGTGGGATACCGGGCTGCTTCAGACTGTCCACAGCAGCTAACTATGATTTGCCTCATGCTCCAGTGGGGGAGTGATTTTACCAGCTGCAGATAGTTTTGTTTTTGTTTTTGTTTTTTTTTTTTTTAGTTGTGTGATGGTTGGAATTTTTCAGAGGGTATATAAATACCAGGCCCCGAGGGTTGTTGGGTCCTTGGTTGGTTGCTGATTGTTGTTAGAAGTTTGTTGAGTAGTCATTGCAGAGAAGAAGCAAGAAGAAGAAATTAGATATCCTGTTGGCAAACATCAAATTTGTCCCAATGAACTTGATGACCTAATCAGCTCCCAACTCTCGACTGTATTCAGAGAGCTCTTCCCGTTTCTCTATATCCTTTCTTTTTCTTATCTAGTGTTAGAAGAGTTGAAAGGGTGGGAGAAAAAGGGTAGAGAAGGGAGGAAGAAAGGAGAACCCATGAAGTAGCAAAGACAAGCTACAAAATAGCTTTTATTTTTATTTATATATTATTGAAAATATATTTTCTTGTACAATACATTCTGATGATGGTTTTTGCTCCTTCAACTACCCCAAGATCCATCCCCCTCTCCACCACCTAACTCCATCCCCTTTCCTTCTCACTCTTTAGACAACAAACAAACCAGAATTAAAAAAAAAAAGACAAAAAAGCACCAGAAACACACACACACACAAACAACCTATAAAAACACAATATTGGAAACCACAATATACAAGCAAAAAACCAGTAAGACAAAAATGCCCAAGGCAATGAGACAAAACAGCTATAAAAACACCACTGACTTCATTTTATGCTGGTCATCTTCTGCTGGACATGGGCCTACCCCTAAGTGTGGTTAATATACCCAGTCAGGACCCATGGAGAAAACTTAAGTTTTCCTCTGCAAGCAGATGTCAATCGGAGATAGCTTCTTGGTTAGGGATGGGGACTTGTGTCCACTGCCCCTCTCAGTGCGAGGACTCCTTGGGATCCTGTGCAGGCTCTGTGCTTGCTGCTACAGTCTCTGTGAGTTTGTGCGTGCATGAGTCCTGTTCTGTCTGAAAGACACTGTTCCCTTCCTCACCCATTCCCTCTGGGTCTTACGATCTTTCTGCCTCCTGGTGGCATCTGTGGTCTCTTAGAGTCTGTAGGACATCCATTCAGCCTCTCTGGCTTCTAGAGTCTCCATTGAGAAGTCACGTGTTAGTCTAATGGGTCTGACATATGCTTCTTGGTCTTTTTCCCTCCCAGATTTGAACATTCTTCCTTGGCTATGGACATTTAGTGTTTTGGTTATTATGTTTTGTGGGGAATTTCTTTTCTTGTCCTGTATATTTGGTATTCTCTAGGCTTCTTGTTCTTTGATAGCCATCTCTTTTCTTCTACCATTTTGTTGAAGATACTTTCTGTGCCTTTGACCTGGGTGTCTTCTCTGTCTTCTATTCTTATTCATAATTTTGGCTATAGTCACACTTTATGTTTCGACGTCCTTGTCTTGTGCTTTGGCCGTATTGTATTGCTCAGCGCCTACTGTAGTAAGGTTTCTGGGTTCTTGTGGACGGGTATTTCCTTGCCTGTTCATGTTTGTGTTTTTGCACTGGAGCCTAAACATCTGGAGTTATGGTGATTGGGGTGACTTTGAGTGTTGATATCTGATCTTGTTCCTGTTGGGTGAGTGCTTTTCTGTTCCTTGGTTTCTTTTCACTCTCTGGATCTTAGGAAAGTGTGGTGGCTGTGGGTTCCTCAGTAGGGAGTGCTTCTGCAGGTTGTTAAGTGCAGAGAGAAATAGAAAGGGGTTAGGAGAAAAGGGTGAGAGGGGCTTCAGGAAAGAGCTAAGGGATCCACACCAAGAGGGTGTTGTGGTGGGAGGAGGTCCTGCAAGTAGGTTGCAGTAAGATGGAGAATAATCTAGAGGGACAGGATAACAGGACTAGGGGAGCCTGGCTCTATACCAAGGGTTGGAATCTCCAGTGACTGAAGTTAAAAGGGACAGAGAGGTACCTGCAAGTAGATTGCCACAGGATGGAGGGTTAAAATAGGAGCTCAGAACAGGAAAGAAAGGATCAGGAAAATCACCTACCTGAATCCCAGCCCTGCTTGGCTACTAGGGTCCCAGGAGGAGAACGTTTCTGAGTGTCAGCTGACTCAAAAGAAAAAGGATGGGCTAGAATGGAGAGGCCTGGGAGAGCCCATAGGAAGGACAGACAGACAGTGGGTCCACACCAAGGTTTGGCAGAGTCTCTTGGAATTGTATTGTTTTTCTATTGAAAACTTCTCAATTTGAGACCTTATATGCATTTATGATTTTAAAAAATATATTTTGATGATACAGCTTAAGTGTGTGATAGTTTGATTTATTTGGTATTGTTTTTGGTTTGATGTGAGGTGAGATGAATATATTTTTAAAACAAATTTATCCATGTTTTTAAAACATCACACACACATACACACAAACACACAAACACAGTTACTGTTTTCAGACACACCAGAAGAGGGTCATCGGATTCCATTACAGATAATTGTGAGCTACCATGTCGTTGCTGGGAATCCAACTCTGGAAGAACAGTCAATGTTCTTAACCGCTGAGCCATGTCTCGAGCCCCATGTTTTATCTGATTGAGTTATATTGCTTTTCTCCGCCAACCTGCAACCTCATCTCATATGTATAATAATTGCTATTTTTAGGTGCTTATTTTCTTCCATGTGTTACTGCTTTCTATGGTTGAGAAACTAATAAGTTTTAATGTAAATGTAACTTTTATTTTCTAGATGTAATTGCCATCTTGGAGGTTTACTGCTCACCCTTTCTAGCTCTTCCTGAACTCTGTTTGGCTGGTTCAGCTCAGTTGTTCTGGCCCAAACTTCTCCTTAAGCTGACTGAGTCAAACTGGCTTCTCTTAGCTTCTGATTGAATTGGTTTGCTTGACCTCAAAACTGACTCCAGTAATTTATTCTAATCTCTGGCTCCTCATCCTCAAGCTCGTTCTGTCTTCACCTGCTACCTTCCTCTGTAGAACTATCCCATTTAAACTGCCTTCTCTTCTCTCCTTCTGCCCCCCCTCCTCTCTCCTCTTCTCTCTCTCTCTCCCCCCTGCTCTCTTTATGTTGCACTCTTTTCTGTAGGTTTTCTCTTTATGTTTTCTTACTTCTCTCTATCTCTGACTCATTCTCTCAAAACTTTCTCTGATTCATCACTTTGCCTCTCAATTAGACATCACTTTCAAATATGGCTGCTTCCTTCTACAGATTAACCTTACCTCCATTGTTAGGGATTAAAGTGTGCACTAAGGGAGTATCTGTATTTCATCCAGGTCCTACTTTAATCCACGGGGTGTCTGCATTCCAGCTGGATCACACAGACCTAGACGGTCTTTGGATGTGATCCCTTGTCAGAGCAGCCATGTTGCTAGGTTAAAATTCATCTACATTTTAATTATCATAATTTTATACTATCACCCGTGGTCAACATTTTTCTTTAAGATATTTTAAATTTTTTTATTTATTTTATATTCATGGATGTTTTGCCTGCCTGTACGTCGGTGTGCCCTGTGCATGACTTGATGTTGGAGGAAGCCGGAATAGGGTGTGAGCTGTCATATGGGTGCTGGGAATTGAACTTAAGTCCTCTGAAAGAATAGCCAGTACTCTTAACTGCTGAGCCATCTCTACACCCACCCCTATCAAAACTTATTTTTTAAAAAATGTCGCTGGAGTTTTTGTATAATTTTTTTATGTTAACTGTGAATTTCTTTCTTTTTTTTTTTTTGACTTTTTATTGGGTATTTATTTCATTTACATTTCCAATGCTATCCCAAAAGTCTCCCACACGCTCCCCAACCCACTCCCCCACCCACCCACACCCACTTCTTGGCCCTGGTGTTCCCCTGTACTGAGGCATATAAAGTTTGCACGACCAATGGGCCTCTCTTTCCACTGATGGCCGACTAGGCCATCTTCTGATTCATATGTAGCTAGAGACACGAGCTCGGGGTGGGGGGTACTGGTTAGTTCATATTGTTGTTCCACCTATAGGACTGCAGATCCCTTTAGCTCCTTGGGTACTTTCTCTAGTTCCTCCATTGGGGGCCCTGTGATCCATCCAATAGCTGACTGTGAGCATCCACTTCTGTGTTTGCTAGGCCCCAGCATAGCCTCACAAGAGATAGCTATATCAGGGTCCTTTCAGCCAAATCTTGGTAGTGTATGCAATGGTGTCAGAGTTTAGAAGCTGATTATGGGATAGGTCCCTGGATATGGCAGTCTCTAGATGGTCCATCCTTTTGTCTCAGCTCCAAACTTTGTCTCTGTAACTCCTTCCATGGGTGTTTTCTTCCCAATTCTAAGAAGGGGAAAAGTGTCCACACTTTGGTCTTTGTTCTGCTTGAGTTTCATGCTTTTAGCAAATTGTATCTTTTATCTTGGGTATCCTATGTTTCGGGGCTAATATCCACTTATCAGTGAGTACATATTGTGTGAGTTCCTTTGTGATTGGGTTACCTCACTCAGGATGATGCCCTCCAGGTCCATCCATTTGCCTAGGAATTTCATAAATTCATTCTTTTTAATAGCTGAGTAGTACTCCATTGTGTAAATGTACCACATTTTCTTATTATAAATAAGGCTGCTATGAACATAGTGGAGCATGTGTCCTTCTTACCGGTTGGAACATCTTCTGGATATACTCTCAGGAGAGGTATTTCGGGATCCTCCAGTAGTACTATGTCCAATTTTCTGAGGAACCGCCAAACTGATTTCCAGAGTGGTTGTACAAGCCTGCAATCCCACCAACAATGGAGGAGTGTTCCTCTTTCTCCACATCCTTACCAGCATCTGCTGTCACCTGAATTTTTGATCTTAGCCATTCTGACTGGTGTGAGGTGGAATCTCAGGGTTGTTTTGATTTGCATTTCCCTGATGATTAAGGATGTTGAACATTTTTTCAGGTGCTTCTCAGCCATTCGGTATTCCTCAGATGAGAATTCTTTGTTCAGCTCTGAACCCCATTTTTTTAACGGGGTTATTTGATTTTCTGGAGTCCACCTTCTTGAATTCTTTATATATATTGGATATTAGTCCCCTATCTGATTTAGGATAGGTAAAGATCCTTTCCCAATCTGTTGGTGGTCTTTTTGTCTTATTGACGGTGTCTTTTGCCTTGCAGAAGCTTTGCAATTTTATGAGGTCCCATTTGTCGATTCTAGAGCACAAGCCATTGCTGTTCTATTCAGTAATTTTTCCCCTTTGAGGCTTTTCCCTACTTTCTCCTCTATAAGTTTCAGTGTCTCTGGTTTTATGTGGAGTTCCTTAATCCACTTAGATTTGACCTTAGTACAAGGAGATAGGAATGGATCAATTGGCACTCTTCTACATGATAACTGCCAGTTGTGCCAGCACCATTTGTTGAAAATGCTGTCTTTTTTCCACTGGATGGTTTTAGCTCCCTTGTCAAAGATCAGGTGACCATAGGTATGTGGGTTGATCTCAGGGTCTTCAATTCTGTTCCATTGGTCTACTTGTCTCTCGTTATACCAGTACCATGCAGTTTTTATCACAATTGCTCTGTAGTACAGCTTTAGGTCAGGCATGGTGATTCCACCAGAGGTTCTTTTATCCTTGAGAAGAGTTTTTGCTATCCTAAGTTTTTTGTTATTCCAGATGAATCTGCAGATTGCCCTTTCTAATTCGTTGAAGAATTGAGTTGGAATTTTTAATGGGGATTGCATTGAATCTGTAGATTGCTTTTGGCAAGATAGCCATTTTTAATATATTGATCCTGCGAATCCATGAGCATGGGAAATCTTTCCATCTTCTGAGATCTTCTTTAATTTCTTTCTTCAGAGACTTGAAGTTCTTATCATACAGATCTTTCACTTCCTTAGTTAGAGTCATGCCAAGGTATTTTATATTATTTATGACTATTGAGAAGGGTGTTGTTTCCCTAATTTCTTTCTCAGCCTGTTTATCCTTTGTGTACAGAAAGGCCATTGACTTGTTTGAGTTAAATTTATATCCAGCTACTTCATTGAAGCTGTTTATCAGGCTTAGGAGTTCTCTGGTGGAATTTTTAGGGTCACCTATATATACTATCATATCATCTGCAAAAATTGATATTTTGAATTCTTCTTTTCAAATTTGTATCCCCTTGGTCTCCTTTTGTTGTTGAATTGCTCTGGCTAGGACTTCAAGTACAATGTTGAATAGGTAGGGAGAGAGTGGGCAGCCTTGTCTAGTCCCTGATTTTAATGGGATTTCTTCCAGCTTCTCACCATTTACTTTGATGTTGGCTACTGGTTTGCTGTAGATTGCTTTTATCATGTTTAGGTATGGGCCTTGAATTCCTGATCTTTCTAAGACGTTTATCATGAATGGGTGTTGGATTTTGTCAAATGCTTTTTCAGCATCTAACGAGATGATCATGTGGTTTTTGTCTTTGAGTTTGTTTATATAATGGATTACATTGATGGATTTCCGTATATTGAACCATCCTTGCATCCCTGGGATGAAACCTACTTGGTCAGGATGGATGATTGTTTTGATGTGTTCTTGGATTCGGTTAGTGAGAACTTTATTGAGGATTTTTGCATCGATATTCATAAGGGAAATTGGTCTGAAGTTCTCTATCTTTGTTGGGTCTTTTTGTGGTTTAGGTATCAGAGTAATTGTGGCTTCCTAGAATGAGTTGGGTAGAGTACCTTCTGTTTCTATTTTGTGGAATAGTTTGTGAAGAACTGGGATTAGATCTTCTTTGAAGGTCTGATAGAACTCTGCACTAAACCCATCTGGTCCTGGGCTTTTTTTTAGGTTGGGAGACTATTAATGACTGCTTCTATTTCTTTAGGGGATATAGGACTGTTTAGATCATTAACCTGATCTTGATTTAACTTTGGTACCTGGTATCTGTCTAGAAACTTGTCCATTTCATCCAGGTTCTCCAGTTTTGTTGAGTATAGCCTTTTGTAGAAGGATCTGATGGTGTTTTGGATTTCTTCAGGGTCTGTTGTTATGTCTCCCTTTTCATTTCTGATTTTGTTAATTAGGATGCTTTCCCTGTGCCCTCTAGTGATTCTGGCTAAGGGTTTATCTATCTTGTTGATTTTCTCAAAGAACCAGCTCCTTGATTGGTTGATTCTTTGAATTGTTCTTCTTGTTTCCACTTGGTTGATTTCGCCCCTGAGTTTGATTATTTCCTGCCGTCTACTCCTCTTGGGTGAATTTGCTTCCTTTTTTTGTAGAGCTTTTAGGTGTGTTGTCAAGGTGCTAATGTGTGCTCTCTCTAGTTTCTTTTTGGAGGCTCAGAGCTATGAGTTTTCCTCTTAGAAATGCTTTCATTGTGTCCCATAAGTTTGGGTATGTTGTGGCTTCATTTTCATTAAATTCCAAAAAGTCCTTAATTTCTTTCTTTATTCCTTCCTTGACCAAAGTATCATTGAGAAGAGTGTTGTTCAGTTTCCATGTGAATGTTGGCTTTCTATTATTTATTTTTTTATTGAAGATCAGCCTTAGTCCATGGTGATCTGATAGGATGTATGGGATAATTTTAATATTTATGTATCTGTTGAGGCTTGTTTTGTGACCAATTATGTGGTCAGTTTTTGAGAAGGTACCATGAGGTGCTGAGAAGAAGGTATATCTTTTTTTTTTTCATTTTTTTTAACTAGGTATTTTCCTCAATTACATTTCCAATGCTATCCAAAAAGTCCCCAATACACTCCCCCCCCAGTCCCCCACCCACCCACCCCCCACCCCTTGGCCCTGGCGTTCCCCTGTACTGGGGCATATAAAGTTGGCAAGTCCAATGGGCCTCTCTTTCCAGTGACGGCCGACTAGGCCATCTTTTGATACAAATGCAGCTAGAGTCAAGAGCTCTGGGGTACTGGTTAGTTCATAATAATGTTCCACCTATGGGGTTGCAGTTCCCTTTAGCTCCTTGGGTACTTTCTCTAGCTCCTCCATTGGGGGCCCTGTGATCCATCCAATAGCTGACTGTGAGCATCCACTTCTGTGTTTGCTAGGCCCCAGCATTGTCTCACAAGAGACAGCTATATCTGGGTCCTTTCAGCCAAATCTTGCTAGTGTATGCAATGGTGTCAGCGTTTGGAAGATGATTATGGGATGGATCCCTGGATATGGCAGTCTTTAGATGGTCCATCCTTTCTTCACAGCTCTAAACTTTATCTCTGTAACTCTTTCCATGCGTGTTTTGTTCCCAATTCCAAGAAGGGGTACGGTGTCCACACTTTGGTCTTTGTTCTTCTTGAGTTTCATGCGTTTAACAAATTGTATCTTATATCTTGGGTATCCTAAGTTTTTGGGCTAATATCCACTTATCAGTGAGTACATATTGTGTGAGTTCCTTTGTGAATATGTTACCTCACTCAGGATGATGCCCTCCAGATCCATCCATTTGCCTAGGAATTTCATAAATTCATTCCTTTTAATAGCTGAGTACTACTCCATTGTGTAAACGTACCACATTTTCTGTATCCATTCCTCTGTTGAGGGGCATCTGGGTTCTTTCCAGCTTCTGGCTATTATAAATAAGGCTGCTATGAACATAGTGGAGCATGTGTCCTTCTTACCGGTTGGAACATCTTCTGGATATATGCCCAGGAGAGGTATTGCTGGATCCTCTGGTAGTATTATGTCCAATTTTCTGAGGAACCGCCAAACTGATTTCCAGAGTGGTTGTACCAGCTTGCAATCCCATCAACAATGAAGGAGTGTTCCTCTTTCTCCACATCCTCGCCAGCATCTGCTGTCACCTGAATTTTTGATCTTAGCCATTCTGACTGGTGTGAGGTGGAATCTCAGGGTTGTTTTGATTTGCATTTCCCTGATGATTAAGGATGTTGAACATTTTTTCAGGTGCTTCTCTGCCATTCGGTATTCCTCAGGTGAGAATTCTTTGTTCAGTTCTGAGCCCCATTTTTTAACGGGGTTATTTGATTTTCTGGAGTCCCCCTTCTTGAGTTCTTTATATATATTGGATATTAGTCCCCTATCTGATTTAGGATTGGTAAAGATCCTTTCCCAATCTGTTGGTGGTCTTTTTGTCTTATTGACGGTGTCTTTTGCCTTGCAGAAGCTTTGCAACTTTATGAGGTTCCATTTATAGATTCTCGATCTTACAGCACAAGCCCTTGCTGTTCTATTCAGTAATTTTTCCCCTGTACCCATATCTTCGAGGCTTTTCCCTACTTTCTCCTCTATAAGTTTCAGTGTCTCTGGATTTATGTGGAGTTCCTTAATCCACTTAGATTTGACCTTAGTACAAGGAGATAGGAATGGATCAATTCGCATTCTTCTACATGATAACAGCCAGTTGTGCCAGCACCATTTGTTGAAAATGCTGTCTTTTTTCCACTGGATGGTTTTTGCTCCCTTGTCAAAGATCAAGTGACCATAGGTATGTGGGTTGATCTCAGGGTCTTCAATTCTGTTCCATTGGTCTTGTCTGTCGTTATACCAGTACCATGCAGTTTTTATCACAATTGCTCTGTAGTACAGCTTTAGGTCAGGCATGGTGATTCCACCAGAGGTTCTTTTATCCTTGAGAAGAGTTTTTGCTATCCTAGGTTTTTTGTTGTTCCAGATGAATTTGCAGATTGCCCTTTCTAATTCGTTGAAGAATTGAGTTGGAATTTTGATGGGGATTGCATTGAATCTGTAGATTGCTTTTGGTAAGATAGCCATTTTTACAATGTTGATCCTGCCAATCCATGAGCATGGGAGGTCTTTCCATCTTTTGAGATCTTCTTTAATTTCTTTCTTCAGGGACTTGAAGTTCTTGTCATACAGATCTTTCACTTCCTTAGTTAGAGTCACGCCAAGGTATTTTATATTGTTTGTGACTATTGAGAAGGGTGTTGCCCTAATTTCCTTCTCTGCCTGTTTATCCTTTGTGTACAGAAAGGCCATTGACTTGCTTGAGTTAATTTTATATCCAGCTACTTCACTGAAGCTATTTATCAGGTTTAGGAGTTCTCTGGTGGAATTTTTAGGGTCACTTATGTATACTATCATATCATCTGCAAAAAGCGATATTTTGACTTCTTCTTTTCCAATTTGTATCCCCTTGGTCTCCTTTTGTTGTCTAATTGCTCTGGCTAGGACTTCAAGTACAATGTTGAATAGGTAGGGAGAGAGTGGGCAGCCTTGTCTAGTCCCTGATTTTAATGGGATTTCTTCCAGCTTCTCACCATTTACTTTGATGTTGGCTACTGGTTTGCTGTAGATTGCTTTTATCATGTTTAGGTATGGGCCTTGAATTCCTGATCTTTCCAAGACTTTTATCATGAATGGATATTGGATTTTGTCAAATGCTTTTTCAGCATCTAACGAGATGATCATGTGGTTTTTGTCTTTGAGTTTGTTTATATAATGGATTACATTGATGGATTTCCGTATATTGAACCATCCTTGCATCCCTGGGATGAAACCTACTTGGTCAGGATGGATAATTGTTTTGATGTGTTCTTGAATTCGGTTAGTGAGAACTTTATTGAGGATTTTTGCATCAATATTCATAAGGGAAATTGGTCTGAAGTTCTCTATCTTTGTTGGGTCTTTATGTGGTTTAGGTATCAGAGTAATTGTGGCTTCCTAGAATGAGTTGGGTAGAGTACCTTCTGATTCTATTTTGTGGAATAGTTTGTGAAGAACTGGGATTAGATTTTCTTTGAAGGTTTGATAGAACTCTGCACCTAATACATCTGGTCCTGGGATTTTTTTGGTTGGGAGATTATTAATGACTGCTTCTATTTCTTTAGGGGATATGGGACTGTTTAGATCATTAACCTGATCTTGATTTAACTTTGGTACCTGGTATCTGTCTAGAAACTTGTCCATTTCATCCAGGTTCTCCAGTTTTGTTGAGTATAGCCTTTTGTAGAAGGATCTGATGGTGTTTTGGATTTCTTCAGGGTCTGTTGTTATGTCTCCCTTTTCATTTCTGATTTTTGTTAATTAGAATACTTTCCCTATGCCCTCTAGTGAGTCTGGCTAAGGGTTTATCTATCTTGTTGATTTTCTCAAAGAACCAGCTCCTTGATTGGTTGATTCTTTGAATTGTTCTTCTTGTTTCCACTTGGTTGATTTCACCCCTGAGTTTGATTATTTCCTGCCGTCTACTCCTCTTGGGTGAATTTGCTTCCTTTTTTTTTTTAGAGCTTTCTGGTGTGTTTTCAAGCTGCTAATGTGTGCTCTCTCTAGTTTCTTTTTGGAGGCACTCAGAGCTATGAGTTTTCCTCTTAGAAATGCTTTCAATGTGTCCCATAAGTTTGGGTATGTTGTGGCTTCATTTTCATTAAACTCCAGAAAGTCCTTAATTTCTTTCTTTATTCCTTCCTTGACCAAGGTATCATTGAGAAGAGTGTTGTTTAGTTTCCACGTGTGTGTTGGCTTTTTATTATTTATTTTTTTATTGAAGATCAGTCCTAGTCCATGGTGATCTGATAGGATGCATGGGACAATTTCAATATTTTTGTATATGTTGAGGCTTGTTTTGTGACCAATTATGTGGTCAATTTTGGAGAAGGTACCGTGAGGTGCTGAGAAGAAGGTATATCCTTTTGTTTTAGGATAAAATGATCTGTAGATGTCTGTCAGATCCATTTGTTTCATAACCTCTTAGTTTCACTGTGTCCCTGTTTCGTTTCTGCTTCCATGATCTGTCCATTGGTGAAAGTGGTGTGTTGAAGTCTCCCACTATTATTGTGTGAGGTGCAATGTGTGGTTTGAGCTTTACTAAAGTATCTTTAATGAATGTGGCTGCCCTTGTATTTGGAGCATAGATATTCAGAATTGATAGTTCCTCTTGGAGAATTTTACCTTTGATGAGAATGAAGTGCCCTTCCTTGTCTTTTTTGATGACTTTGGGTTGGAAGTCAATCTTATCAGATATTATAATGGCTACTCCAGCTTGTTTCTTCTACCATTTGCTTGGAAAATTGTTTTCCAGCCTTTCATTCTGAGGTAGTGTCTATCTTTTTCTCTGAGATGAGTTTCCTGTAAGCAGCAAAATGTTGGGTCCTGTTTCTGTAGCCAGTCTGTTAGTCTATGTCTTTTTATTGGGGAGTTGAGTCCATTGATATTAAGAGATATTAGGGAGAAGTAATTGTTGCCTCCTTTTATTTTTTTTGTTAGAGTTGGTGTTCTGTTCTTGTGGCTGTCTTCTTTTAGGTTTGTTGAGGGATTACCTTCTTGCTTTTTCTAGGATGTGGTTTCCGTCCTTGTATTGGTTTTTTTCTGTTATTATCCTTTGAAGGGCTGGATTCATGGAAAGATAATGTGTGAATTTGGTTTTGTCGTGGAATACTTTGGTTTCTCCATCTATGTTGATTGAGAGTTTGGCTGGGTATAATAGCCTGGGCTGGAAATTGTGTTCTCTTAGTGTCTGTATAACATCTGTCCAGGCTCTTCTGGCTTTCATAGTCTCTGGTGAAAAATCCGGTGTAATTCTGATAGGCTTGCCTTTATATGTTACTTGACCTTTTTCCCTTACTGCTTTTAGTATTCTATTTTTATTTAGTGCATTTGTTGTTCTGATTATCATGTGTCGGGAGGAATTTCTTTTCTGGTCCAGTCTATTTGGAGTTCTGTAAGCTTCTTGTATGTTCATGGGCATCTCTTTCTTTAGGTTTGGGAAGTTTTCTTCTATAATTTCGTTGAAGATATTTGCTGGTCCTTTGAGTTGAAAATCTTCATTCTCATCTACTCCTATTATCTGTAGGTTTGGTCTTCTCATTTTGGCCTGGATTTCCTGGATGTTTTGAGTTAGGATCTTTTTGGATTTTGTATTTTCTTTGATTGTCGTGCCGATGTTCTCTATGGAGTCTTCTGCCCCTGAGATTCTCTTTTCCATCTCTTGTATTCTGTTGCTGATGCTCGCATCTATGGTTCCAGATTTCTTTCCTAGGGTTTCTATCTCCAGCGTTGCCTCACTTTGGATGTTCTTGCTTGTGTCTACTTCCCATTTTAGGTCTTGGATGGTTTTATTCAATTCCATCACCTGTTTGGTCTTGTTTTCCTGCAATTCTTTAAGGGATTTTTGTGCTTCCTCTTTAATGTCTTCTACCTGTTTAGCAGTGTTCTCCTGTATTTCTTTAAGTGTGTTATTAAAGTCCTTCTTGATGTCCTCTACCATCATCATGAGATATGCTTTTAGATATGGGTCTAGCTTCTCCGGTGTGTTGGGGTGCCCTGGAGTGGAGGAAGTGGGAGTGCTGGGTTCTGATGATGGTGAGTGGACTTGGTTTCTGTTAGTAAGATTATTACGTTTACCTTTAGCCATCTGGTAATCTCTGGGGTTAGTTGTTATCGTTGTCACTGTTTAAAGATTGGAGCAGACGCTGTGTTCCACTCATCAGAAGTCTTAAGATCCTGTGGCAGGTGTCGTGGGTAGCTGGTGAGTGTCAGCCGACCCTGCTCCCTAGCTACGCCGGTGCTGGTCAGACCGGAAGAGGCTTGTGGCCCTACTCAGGCCAGTTTTCTGCTTCCCTAACTAATGCAGTCTCAGGTCCCGCGCGCAATTAGATTGGAGCAGAAGCTGTGTTCCACTCACCAGAAGTCTTAGATCCTGTGGCGGGTGTTGTGTGTAGCTGGCGAGTGTCAGCCGAACCTGCGTCCTAGCTACCCCAGTGCTGGTCTGACCGGAAGAGCGGTATATCCTTTTGTTTTAGGATAAAATGTTCTGTAGATAACTGCTAAATCCATTTGTTTCATAACTTCTGTTAGTTTCACTGTGTCCCTGTTTAGTTTCTGTTTCCATGATCTGTCCATTGGTAAAAGTGGTGTGTTGAAGTCTCCCACTATTATTTTGTGAGGTGCAATGTGTGCTTTGAGCTTTACTAAAGTTTCTTTAATGAATGTGGCTGCCCTTGTATTTGGAGCATAGATATTCAGAATTGAGAGTTCCTCTTGGAAGATTTTACCTTTGATGAGTATGAAGTGCCCCTCCTCATCTTTTTTGATGACTTTGGGTTGGAAGTTGATTTTATTAGATATTAGAATGGCTACTCCAGCTTGTTTCTTCAGACCATTTGCTTGGAAAATTGTTTTCCAGCCTTTCATTCTGAGGTAGTGTCTATCTTTTTCACTGAGATGAGTTTCCTGTAGGCAGCAAAATGTTGGGTCCTGTTTGTGTAGCCAGTCTGTTAGTCTATGTCTTTTTATTGGGGAGTTGAGTCCATTGATATTAAGAGATATTAAGGGAAAGTAATTGTTGCTTCCTATTATTTTTGTTGTTAAAGTTGGCATTCTGTTCTTGTGGCTGTCTTCTTTTAGGTTTGTTGAGGGATTACCTTCTTGCTTTTTCTAGGATGTGGTTTCTGTCCTTGTATTGGTTTTTTTCTGTTATTATCCTTTGAAGGGCAGGATTTGTGGAAAGGTAATGTGTGAACTTGGTTCTGTCATGGAATACTTTTGTTTCTCCATCTAAGGTAATTGAAAGTTTGGCTGGGTATAGTAGCCTGGGCTGGCATTTGTGTTCTCTTAGTGTCTGTATAACATCTGTCCAGGCTCTTCTGGCTTTCATAGTCTCTGGTGAAAAATCTGGTGTAATTCTGATAGGCTTGCCTTTATATGTTACTTGACCCTTTTCCCTTACTGCTTTTAATATTCTATCTTTATTTAGTGCATTTGTTGTTCTGATTATTATGTGTCAGGAGGAATTTCTTTTCTGGTCCAGTCTATTTGGAGTTCTGTAGGCTTCTTGTATGTTCAATGGCATCTCTTTCTTTAGGTTTGGGACGTTTTCTTCTATAATTTTGTTGAAGATATTTGCTGGTCCTTTGAGTTGAAAATCTTCATTCTCATCGACTCCTATTATCCGTAGGTTTGGTCTTCTCATTGTGTCCTGGATTTCCTGGATGCTTTGAGTTTGGATCTTTTTGCATTTTCTATTTTCTTTGATTGTTGTGCCGATGTTCTCTATGGAGTCTTCTGCACCTGAGATTCTCTTTTCCATCTCTTGTATTCTGTTGCTGATGCTCTCATCTATGGTTCCATATTTCTTTCCTAGGTTTTCTATCTCCAGCGTTGCCTCACTTTGGGTGTTCTTGCTTGTGTCTACTTCCCTTTTTAGGTCTTGGATGGTTTTATTCAATTCCATCACCTGTTTGGTCATGTTTTCCTGTAATTCTTTAAGGGATTTTTGTCCTTTCTCTTTAACGTCTTCTACCTGTTTAGTAGTGTTCTCCTGTATTTCCTTAAGTGAGTTATTAAAGTCCTTCTTGATGTCCTCTACCATCATCATGAGATATGCTTTTAAATCCAGGTCAAGCTTTTTGGGTGTTGGGGTGCCCTGGATTGGGCGAAGTTCTGATGATGGTGAGTGGTGTTGGTTTCTGTTAGTAAGATTCTTATGTTTACTTTTTGCAATCTGGTAATCTCTTGAGTTAATTGTTATAGTTGTCTCTGGTTAGAGATTGTTCCTCTAGTGATTCTGTTAGCCTCTATCAGCAGACCTGGGAGACTAGATCTCTCCTCTGAGTTTCAGTGGTCAGTGCATTCTCTGCAGACAAGCTCTCCTCTTACAGGGAAGGTGCACACATATCTGGCGTTCGGATCTCCCTCCTGGCCGAAGATGAAGGCACAAAACAGGACCTGTCCCAGAAGCTGTGTTGCTTAGTTCTGTCACAGAATGTGTTAGCTTCTGTAGTCCACACTCTCACCTGCCGAGACTACTCTTGGAGGGATCCGGGAACCAAGATGGCTCCCCCAGGTGCTCCTGCAAAGCCCTCCCGGGCCGGGCAGACACCTATCCTCTGGCCGGGAAGGTACCCGGATGTCTGGAGCTCAAAAATGGGGCTGCTTCAGAAGCTCTGTGGCTCCTGCCTGTCCCAGAAGCTGTCAGCTTCTGTAGTCCACACTCTTACCTGTGCAGACTACTTTCGGCGGAGTCCCAGATCCAAGATGTCTCCCACCGATAACTGTGAATTTCTAATGTAATTGCATATCCTTCGACTAAGTCCTCACTCTGCACACCCCAGACAAAGCAAAAATGCCAGCAGGATTTTGCTTATGATTACATATAATTCTCTATGTCAGTCTGTGAATAACTTTTATTTTCACCATAACGAATCTTTCCACCTAATGATATTTCAATCCATTTGGTAAACTAAAGCCTTGTACTTTTTGTATGCAACCCCACAAATTGATTCATTTTATTATAAATAAATTCATTAAGTGCTGCATAATTCCTTCTGCTATTTATGTGGATACCAGGCTGGAGAGGCATCTCAACAGGGAAGAGTACTTGATGCTCTTCTAGAGGACCTGAGTTCAGTTCAGCACCCACACTAAGGCATTTGTATCTCCAGTTTCAGGGGATTTGGTGCCCTCTCTTGGCCTTCTTGGGCAACTGCACTCATGTGCACAACCTTCCCCCCCCACACACACACACAAAGAGAGAGAGAGAGAGAGAGAGAGAGAGAGAGAGAGAGAGAGAGAGAGCAGACAGACAGACAGACAAAGGCAGAGATTTTAAATCATTTTACATTATTGAATTCTAGTCATGTTTTCTAGATAATATTTCTGATATATTAGCAAGCTTTGCCTTTTGAATATTCATGTTGCATGTGGCCTGTTAGGACCTTCACTTGGATCTCAGCTGATCTCCAGCTGGGCCTCTGTACATTTTCTCTGTGTTGTGACGGGCATCCTTTACAGCCAGTGGCTTTATCTCACTCAGTGGGAATTCTGCTCTTGCTGCTTCTCACGCAGGTTTGCTTTCTTTGATTTCATCTTTGCTTTCCTTATAAGTTTGCCGTCCATCCTAGGCCCATTTCATCAAAGTCTACTATGGTTGTAATCATACCTTCCAATGCTCTGTTACCAAATGCAATGTTCTGAGACTTCTTTTCTTAGAAATTCAAAAGAAAGATAAGTTTAACAAGTCTTTACATCTCTCGTAACACAGTGATCGAAAACCCAGACTTATCAAGTATAGAAAACCCATATTATTGACATGGTTCATTTGCTACCGTTTAATGCTCTCTTACATGTGGTGAGTGTAACAGGATTTTGTTCTTGGGCTGTTTATTTTTATGACTGTTCAGTAAATAGCATCCTTATTTTATTTTCGCTCTCTGGGTAGGCTAGGCCCTTTGCTTTGGTAAATTTCACTCCTCGAACTGTGCCAGTCGTCAGCGTCCCAGCAGGAAACAGATGGTGCACCCCGACTGGGGAATTTGAAGAAATTCCAATAAAAGACTATTTACAAGGAACAGGGAGAAACCACAAGAAATGGTGCCATACTTCGAGAGCAAGTGAGCTCTCAGCCAGGATGAAGAAGGGAGGGTGACTATTTACATCCAGGGGAGGAAGAAGTGGGTGGAGCAACCTCCATGTGTGGTGGAAATGGTGGAGAGGAAGTAATGTTTTGAAGAATCCATACTCAAGAAGTCTCTGAGTGCCACGTCTCCTCCTGCTCCTCCCAACAAGCTTAATTAGAAGTCAGATCACCCAGCTGAGACCCTACAGGGGAAGAAGGGACAGGGAAAGAAGGGACAATGTTTAGAAGATAATCAAGGGCTATGTATAATACATCAGGGGAAGCAGCTTCATCTTTTCCATTGGTATAAACATTACTCCCTACTTCCTGATCAAGTTCAATTTGATGAGAATCCTGAATAGAAAGTCTTCAAAGTTAAGCATGCATTTCCCACATAAGTGAAGAAAAAGGGCATTTAGAAGGCGAATCTGAGGAGGTAGCTGAAACAGACCAAATATCATGGGGGTTGCAGTTAAGATGCATAGATGATGCAAATGTGTGTGGAGCTCTGTCATCACACATGTCAGAAGCGTTGTAGTGTGGCTCCCCACAACAGAGCAGTAGTGTCCCATCAGAAAAATGTGACTCTCAAGTTTCTGTCCGGTGTCCCAATTAACTGACAGAGGTTTAAGCACAAAGACAAAGCAGGAGGTATCTATCCAGTAACCCAAGGAAACCTGCAGGAAATGCTCGCTCCTTCAGCAAAGTTCAGGGGTGCATCTCTCAACGATTCCTTCTCCCTAGGTCAAGACTCCCTAAATACCATGTTTTCTTGATTTCACACAGATGTGTGGGCATGCAGCTTATATTCTAACTGATAATCTCTGCAGAATCTTTTAATGTGACGACTCTGCTTTTTCTGGGAGTACAAGAGAGAATGATCCAAACCCCTGACTCAGGCCAGAAGAGGAAGAAGGCCATGAAAATGTAATTGACTTTCCTTTGTGTCCAGCCCTCCCTCTGTCCCTCCCTTCCTTCCTCTCTCACCCTCCCTTTTTATGTTTACTCTTCTTGTTGTTATTATTATTGGCTTTTCTTTTTTAAGACAGTCTCAAACATCCCAGGCTGGGCTGGAATTCTCTGTCTAGTGGAGGGGCAACATGGAACTCCTGGCTTCCTTCAGCTGGCCTTCTTTCTTTGTCCTCCTTACTGAGAACGAGGGGAAGGATTGAGGGAAGCTTACCCATGTCCACCCCCAATCTGAGTGACCACTCTATGGGCCCATGGTGTGTTTGGCAGTTTGGAATCCCACAGAGGAAAACACATTTGTAGAAAAGCTGCTGTTACTATTACATTTGCGTGGAAGATCGTGGTGTCTCTAGAGAATCAGTCGGTAAGGCTGTGTGAGTTTTCCCCACAGATTTTTTTTTAAGCCAAATTATTTCTTTGGCAGAAGACTTATAGTTCTGGAAATCTTTGAGGAGAATAAACGGATAATGGAGGAACCGGGGTCTTGACTAGGAGTGAAATTTGATGTACCAACTGCTCGAGAAACCTGAAGAGTCCCAAGACCCTCAGGGTGTTCGAACTTGCCGGTGTGGGGACCTCAAGTGTGCTGTTTGCCGTGCTTCTTTTAGGGACACATGTGGCTGCTGTGCTATGGCTCTCATTGCCTGCCATCCTGATTTCACAGAGCTTTGGAAAAACAGTTCCCTCAGGGAAGTCCATAGTTGTTTTGTCATTTGGAATAGAGAGCATTTGCCATGTACCCTTTCCACTGAAGGCCCTGGAGGCAAAGGCAAACAGGAGACTTCTTGATTTGCTACTGTGTAGGCACTTGGGGTGTTGCTCAAGCCGGATCCTTTAAGTGGAGAAGCATGGGAGGGTAATGTAGGAAAGATGGGGAGAGCTGAGAGATCTAGAGTGGGTGTTCGTGACACTCCTGTGTTATCTCGAACTTCCTGCTTTGGATTTGGGGCCTCAGTAGCACTTGACATGGCGCCTGAATTCCTTTTACCACAGCTTATGTTCTTCAAGGTAAAGAAGGACATAAGGCAGAGAAGTTGAAGAGGGAGATAAAACTGGGACACACTTAGACTGAAGACCACAATTCCCCTCAGTCAGTTCAGGAGAGTGTCCTTCATGGTACCCTCAGTAAGTCTGTGCTTAGAGGAAAGGGGACGAAGCACAGCAGGACTCCTCTCTGCTCCTGCAATTGCTGAGGGACCTCTCCCTAGTTCTGCATAGCATTTGTAAGGACAACCACTATTCCTACCACAAGCCTTTGGAATTTCCATTTGAACACAGAAGACAGACTCTGTGTGTGTGTGTGTGTGTGTGTGTGTGTGTGTGTGTGTGTGTGTGTGTGTGTATTTCTCACTGATCCTACTTGAGTGTCCATTAAGATAACCAAGTAAGAAAAACCAGAATTACATAAACCCGCAGAGTCAAAGAAGCGGGAAAGAGAGAATAGACAGATGGGACAAAGGCTCTTAACAAAAGAAAGATGGAGCGTGATGAATAATTCAGTGGTCAGAGTTTAAGTCCAGAGACTTGAAGACAACCATTCTGGTAAGAAGTATATGAGTTCAGTTGGCAAAACTCCAGGCAAAAATAAGTGTTGGAGTCTAGGTATGAGATATACACTGGAGGAATCAAGGTGGCACAGGGCTCAGGTGGGTGTTAGGATCTGGAGCATTTGAATGCCAGGCTCTCTGCCTAACCTGTCCTAGCCAGGAATATGCTCTATTTCTTAACAATTCACCTTGCTTTCCACTCTACTCAACTCACCAAAATGGCAGAGGTTTAATGTCTGGGAAAACAACACCAAGAAGGTTCTGGTTTGGGGGACAAAGTCCAATGTGCCACTGAGGATAATATAACTTGGTGAAAGCTAAGGGGTGAACATAAACAGGGCAATGAATGACCGTCTACATCTTGGGACCCCACATCCTTTCCTTCGTCTGCTCACAGAATAGATGGATCCAGGCTTCCTCTGTTCTTGCGGAAGTGAAGGATCTCAGGGAAAAGAACTCTGACATTCGTGGATCCTTCAACAAAGAGCCACTCACCACATACCTAGAGCAAAGCCAGGCAGTTGGGAAGGGATTTCCCACTATCAGGTCAGGGGTCCTGCAAAGCAAGCTTCCCTATGCCTTTACCGTCTCCTTTAAATGACAACAGTTGAGGCTCCCCACACATTTGAGGAAGTTCTCCAGAGTGAAAGGAAAAAATACACAGGGAAGAGGAGTCAGGGAAGCCGCAGGTATCGATTAGGAGAATACAGGGCTGAGGGGGAAAGGCAGACAGAGACACATATGCATAGTTTGCAGATGGGCATTTTGAGTGTTCCCAATGTCGGCTGCATTATCTACTGTGATGTCATGCCTTGGCAATCCTTCCTGTGCTCTTAGCTCACAGTGCATATCACTCTCAAACTTCTTTTTGTATTTAAATACTCTTCTTGGCTTGTTAATGTTGAATCGTCCTTGGATATCCACGTCCCATCTGACCCCACATGACCATGTATTATTTAGCAGACACCCCCACTGGACTTTGTAATTCTTATTCTCTTCTTCACAGATCCCATAATGTGTGTATTTGTTGCCGTAGCTAGCAAGTCCTGGGATTTCAGGTTCATCTGACTTCAAACCCGAGGTTGTCTGAACATACCACACCTTTAGTAGTTTGCTATTGATAATAAATGGAATTACCATGGTCTTTACTGCTTGTCACAGTAACCATGAGAGGTAATACAAATAAATGCCCCTCACTCAATAGGGAAGAAATCACACTTTGGAGAGTTTCAGTGCCAACTGTGTTGACTCCATAGTAAACTCAAAATCTGAGATTCTAACCTAGGGGTGTGTGTGTGTGTGTGTGTATGTGTATGTAAATGTATGCAACATGTATGTGGGTACCTGCAGAGGCCAGATGAGGGCATCAGGTACCTTGGAGCTAGAGTTACAAGTGGGGCTGCCTAGCATGGGTGCTGAGAAACAAAACCAGGTCCTCTGGAAGAGAAATAGACACTTTTATCCACAGCACTGTTTCTCCAGCCTCACAGATCTCACAGATCTGTTGCAACAACCTGGGTCTTGAGTGGTTTTGGGCCAAAAGGGAGATGTCTTCATTTCCCCAGAGGCTTTTAATACCTTGGTGATGAGAACTAGCTGGAAACCACTGTAGGTGCAAACATAACACTCTTGTATACTACTTGCTTATCTGGTTGTGGTGATGACAAGCAGGGAATGTTTACTGCATAGGAGCAATGCATTGGAGAGAGCTGTGAGTGCATTTACTGGAGATCCATGAGTGCATTTACTGCATGAGAGCAATGCATTGGAGAGAGCTGTGAGTGCATTTACTGGAGATCCATGAGTGCATTTACTGCATGAGAGCAATGCATCGGAGAGAGCTGTGAGTGCATCTACTGGAGAGCCATGAGTGCATTTATTGCACAAGAACAATGCATCGGAGAGCCATGACTGTTGGTGCACGTATTGTCCCTGTTTTTAAAATCAATAACTAGATCTTGAAGACATGAAGGGATGTGTACAAAGTTGCAGACAGGCCAGGGCTCAGAACAGTCTAAGACTAAAGCCCAGAACGCTCTGCCTCTTCTCTTGTGTGGAGGCACTGCAAGAATGTCCCACTGGAAAACTTTCTGCATCCAGGTTTACAATGTCCAGTCTTTTAAGATTTCCTAAACCACAGCTGAGAGTGAGGGCAGGACCAAGTGTCGCTGAACTGGAACACGACCTTCAGCGTAGGAAGCTCAGAGGCCATTTGAATGCAGACCTAACAAATCCTCTCCCCCTGCTTTCCAGGACAGCACAAGCTTCAGGTCAGAACTCTAAATTTCGGGGAAAAGGGGAAAGAGCAGTCCTCAAAGCATCTGCACCTTGGCCTCCAAATTCTAGAAAATAAACACAAACCACAGGGAGGTTTTTTCCCCCTTCTGCCGCCGTGTAGCACTGGTTGTGAAGTGAATATATCCCACTGCACTGATCCTACACCCTGTCACATGAATGTTTCAGAGCACTCAATATAAATATTAAAACTAATAGCTCCAGTCTTCAGCTATTACCCTGCATCCCCTGAAATCATCATGAAACTTTCAAAGCCTTTTAGAACATTTACACACTTGAATCTGGTGATGGGGAAGCAGATTCACACAACACGCTTAAATAAGAGTGAAGAACTGTTTATGGAATATGCTTTATTTATTCATCATCTCAAGTAAAGTTTCCATTTTGAAGGAGGGGGGAGGGAATCAAAGTGTAGCTGTCAAGGGATAATGCTGAAGTATTGCTTTCCTATATATATGTATAAATAAAAGAGGTTCACAAGACTCTCAGCCCAAGGTCAGTCAATGCTGAGACGGTGGGTACGTAAACAGCTAATGGATTGTAAAGACACACACCGGGCTTATGAATTTTTAAAGAGTAGGCTCTTCGGCACAGAAACCCATAAATCAATGATGACTTATTGGCCAGATCAATTATGCAAAGTTTTAAAACATTTAATGACAGGTAATGAACAGGTCTCCAGGGGACGGCAGTCAACAGTGGTTTTGTGGTTGTAGTTACATCTGCGTAAGCGAATTGGGTAGCAGCAGCCACTCCTAGGGAATGGCTAAAAGTTAAACGAATCTGTCTGGAGCGAAGGAGAACAGTGTCTTTGATGCTCAGGTGCAGCTGACCATGTAGCTGTAAAACAGGCTGTGTCCCCCGTGCACTCACAGGGAGACAGGATGGATTTGGACCGTGGGAGGCAATCTCTGGGACTTCTGTTCCTAAGTGAGTATTTGGAGGTGTGTGTGTGTGTGTGTGTGTGCTCATGTGTGTGCATGCATGAAGTTGCGTGTCAGGTCAAATGGCAATCTTAGGTGTTATTCTTAAGGCACAACCTACCTTTTATTTATTTATATTTATTTATTTGTTTGTTGTTTGAGGCAAGATCTCTTAGGAGGCCCCAGGATTCTCTCTGTCTCAGACTTTTTGCTTTTCTTCTGTGGGTTCTTAGGATGGAGAGCTTTCAAAGCAAGCCCTTTACTGGCTAAGCCACGCCCCAGGCCCAGCCTTTACCTGGAAGTTTTCTGCAAAGCGATCTGAGAAGCGAGGAGAAGATTTTTTTTTTTTGAACAAAGAAATAGCATAGCATCAATGATGCCATCAGCAGGCCAGTCGTTGCTGCTACTAAATTAATTACTAAATTGAGAAATTAATGCAAAGGCAACTGAGGGACAAGCTCACAGGCAGCAGTGAACTGGTGTCGTGGTTTCTACTTGACTGAGAGGCAGATGGAAGGCTGAGTGTGGGTTCCTAATCCCAAAGATAGCGGCGTATCCCCAGGTGTGGCAGAGCCTGCTTTAATCACATATTAAATTAGTGACCTGAAGACACATGAAGGATGTCAGGGAGATTTCCGAACCTAATAGTCTTTCAGAGTTTAAACATTGATCTTTCTATTGTATAACTTCAGATCAGTCTTCAGATTATGAAAAAGACAGAAGTTAAACACACCATTTGGTGCTAAGCACGCGCTTTGGATCTAAGCCGCGCCATTGATGCTGTATTTCCACGTTAACACAGTTGAAGCATCGCTCAGATCAGATAAAACCTGCTGACTGAATTTGAAGCCCTGAAAGTCCCGATGTTCCCGAGCGCTCTCGTTCCTTTTACTGCTCAATAGCAGGACTGTTAAGATGAGAAATCTGAAGTAAGCTGGTTGTAAAACACCCAAGTTCAACTTCTCTGGCCTGGAATAGTTTTCTATGACAAATTTCCCAGGAGTTGCTGTTAAAGTTTTTAATCACTTTTAGATAAAGGGGAGTGAGGGAGAGGAGAAGCATTTTAAAATCATCACTGATTTTTTAGGTGGTGTTTTCTCAAGGTGCTTTTGCTATTCCAAATGAGGCTATTCACTCTGTGTGTGTGTGTGTGTGTGTGTTTTAGAGAAACCTTCCCTGATAATAAAAGTCATGAAAAATTTAACATGATTTCTATACTCCTTGCCTTGGTTACTTTTCCATTGCTGTGATAAAACACCATGATATGTATGTGTATATATATATATATATATATATATATATATATATATATATATATACACACACACACACACACATATCTATACATAAATATATACATACATGGTATATACATATATACACACATAAAATACACACATATACATTCATATACATAATGTGTATGTATATATCACATATATGCATATACATATGTATACACACATTTAATTTGGGTCTCATGATTGCAGAGGGTAAGGTCCATGACTATCATAGTGGGGAGCATGGCAGCAGGCAGATTAGGCAGGTATGGTACAGGAGCAGTTGTTGAGAGCGTACATCTTGATCCACAAGCACAAAGCAGAGAGACAGGTGGGGGGAGAGGGGAGAGGGAAGAGGGGAGAGGGGAGAGGGGAGAGGGGAGAGGGGAGAAGGGAGAGGGGAGAGGGGAGAAGGGAGAGGGGAGAGGGGAGAAGGGAGAGGGGAGAGAGGAGAGAGATGGCAAATGGTCATGCCTTTTGAAACATCAAAGCCCATCCTTAGTGACACACCTTCTCCAACAAGGCCCCATCTCCTAATCCTTCCCAAACAGTTCCATCAACTAGGGATCAAATATATGAACCCATGGGGGGGGGTCATCCTCATTCAAAGCACTGTACCCCTCAATGTGAAGAGAGCTCCAAGTTTGGAGCTCCTTATGTGTATGCAAGAGCATGTGTACTTACACACAAGTGCACACCATACACATATACGACACCACATACATACATGCATACAAATAAATAAATGACCTAAAATGTAGCTTAATAAATATGAATTATTATTTTCCAAATGTGAAATACCTCTGGGAGCAGAGTTATTGGAACAACATCTGGGCAGGAGTCAGTGCTCAGTTCAGGGAAGGAAACATCCTGTACCAATAAAAAGCCTTTCAAGTGGGAAGGGCTGTGCAAAGCAAGGTCTCCATAGCAGATGTCACGTGCTTCACCTGTGCTCATCTGAGTCTGCCGATGCTTCCACGAAAACACCAGTTTTAGCATCCTACACATGAAGCCTTTGAATCTAAGAGAAATTACAAGCTTGCCTAAGGCCACCCAGCTGTTATTAAATGGCAGACATGACAACCAATAGTGGATGACCTCATGTTTTGTCAGAAACTGGAAAGTCACAGTGCTGAGCTTGGAATAATTTCAAGACAAAAATACTTTGTTTAAAAAGTCTCTGTGGCTTTTGCAGAAATAAACACTTGGGGGGGGGGAGTGTCGAGCTTCTCCATTGGCTGGATATCATGGGTAGAGGAACGGGAGGCAATGGTCTTCAGCTTTAGTAGGCACAGAGTGACGACCTGTGAGGCAGTAGACAATGTTACACCACACTGACCTGTGAGGCAGGAGACACTGTTTCACACTGACCTGTGAGACAGGAGGCACTATTTCACACTGACCTGTGAGGCAGGAGCCACTGTTTCACACTGACCTGTGAGACAGGAGCCACTGCTGCACACTGACCTGTGAGACAGGAGCCACTGCTGCACACTGACCTGTGAGACAGGAGGCACTGCTGCACACTGACCTGTGAGACAGGAGCCATTGTTGCACACTGACCTGTGAGACAGGAGCCACTGTTGCACGCTGACCTGTGAGACAGGAGCCACTGTTGCACACTGACCTGTGAGACAGGAGCCACTGTTTCACACTGACCTGTGAGACAGGAGCCACTGTTGCACACTGACCTGTGAGGCAGGAGCCATTGTTGCACACTGACCTGTGAGACAGGAGCCACTGTTGCACGCTGACCTGTGAGGCAGGAGACACTGTTGCATGCTGACCTGTGAGGCAGGAGATACTGTTATACCACTGACCTGTGAGATAGGAGACATTGTTGCACACTGACCTGTAAGGTAGGGGCCATGGTGTGAGCCACAAATGCTGTTTCCCTAGCCGTGTTCTTGGGACATCTGTCAGTCTTTGTGTGTAAAATGCTGGCAGGATAATTCATCAGTTTCCAAGTAGGACAGACAGTGTCTTAGGGCCTTCATTGTTTCTGATGACGCTGGGAAGGCAACATCATGACCCACACACCTCAGTGGGGGTTGGGGGGGGGGACATCAGATGTGGCCCCTGATACACAAATTCTCAGAGTTTCCCAGCCGACAAGAGTGGTGAAGGAAATGATGGAGAGAAATGTCCATAGTCTGTCACATGTGCACCTGTATTCTTAAAGGTGTGAGAGATGCAGATTAAAACCTAGGAAACATCACTTCAGATTGGCAAAAATGAAAACACTGGGCAACGCAGGAAAGTGGGTCAGAGGGCACTGACCGCATGCTTCTCGTGGAAGTGTAAAGCAGGGGACATATACTGTGATGAGTAATGTGGGGGACAGGGAGATGGCTCACTGTGTAAGAGGGGATGCTTCGCAAGGGTGGGGATCCGAGTTTGAATCCTCAGCACCCACACAGAAAGCCAGAGGTGGCCATGTGTGTCTGTGATCCCAGCTTTATGCATAGAGACCAGAAGATCCTGAGAGCTTGCTGGCTAGCTGGCCCAGAACCTCCAAGTCGGTGAAAGACCCTGTCTCAAGGCAATAATGTGGGGAATGGTAGGGAAGGCACAGCATGTACACCCACAGAAACCTTCATACCATGTGCATCTCTCTCTCTCTCTCTCTCTCTCTCTCTCTCTCTCTCTCTCTCTCTCTCTCTCTCATTCCAACAGCTGGAACAAGGAGAAGGGCCACTGGGGATCCATCCTGGTGGGGAAGTCGAGGCAGTGAGAGAGCAAGCAGTTGGCCACATTGCATCCACAGGCAGGGACAAGAATGTGAATGGGTGCACGCTGCTGTTCCTCTCTGTCTTTCTGTTGACAGGATCCAGGATCCCATCCAGGGAATGGCGCCAACTCAACAAACTGATTTCCAAGATAATTCCGACTAGGCATGCCCAGAGACCCTTCTCCATGTGAATCTAGATTCTGTCAGGTAGATAGTTAACAGTACCCATCACCGTGGATATACAAAGAAGCACAGACATTAACGTCCGTCCTAATGATTGCTATCATGTCGGGGCGTTGACGTATGTGAAGTTGGCTGTACTCAGTTTGCATTTCTATCTTCCCTACAGAGTAGAGAGACTTCACCAGGCTTCCTCTTGGTTGCTGAAGACTTCCTAAGCTCCTCTTTGTCGCTGGCTTGCTCTCAGACAGTGAGTGTTGGTTGACGAGTAGGAGAGATGCCAGGAGACGAATCAGCATCGGGAGAATTATAGTTTTTCTCTTGCACAGATGAGGAGTGGCCTGTAAGACCTCTGACCCCGGTAAGGACATGAACTTCTCAGATTGTGTTAGTGACAGCCACATGGCTGGCCTGAGCCCCCACCAGCTTACCTGGGCTCAGAGCATGTTCACCCAAAGGTGGATGAAACCAATGCAGGAATTTTGAGGCCTCTAAGAAAGTTACTGTTGAGGTGACCCAGCCTTTTGATTGGCATCATTAGGAGACAGGACTCCTTGAGAAATGAACGCAATGACATCCCTGGGCTGTGTGAATTCTTCCTATGATATGCACTTGCTTTCGAGGGACTTTGGCTTTTTAGCATAAACCACTCCTTGCTTTCCTCCCAGGTTTGCACTCTGAGCAATCTTGGTGTAAGCAGCGTGCTACACTGCGGCTCACAGGATGGGCTTGAGCAGGGTTGGCTCAGATGTCATAATGACACAAGGCCAATAAAGTGGCATCAGTGGGTTGATGATCCTGAGCAGAGTTCTTCCCTCTCTTGTGTTCTCATTCAAAGGATGTACAGCTAAGCTATGAACTTCAGTCCTGGGACCCTGAGCATTACATGGCCTTCTTCCCTTCCCTGGGCCTCACTCATTCCTGCACCGCTGGGTGCTGGCTACATGCATTCTCAGAGCTACATTCACTTCTGAAAACTCTTTAAAAAGATTTTGTTCAGTTCATAGGAAAGATCTATGTGCATGGGAAGGTAAGGATGATAGCCCCAAAGGTGAAAACAAACAAAACAAAAGTCTGGGCTGTAGTGACCTCTGTATGTCGACGAGGCACAGGCAGCTAACTCCCAGTCTGAGGCCTCAGCAGCCCCTGAAGCTGCCTCCACCACCAGGCACTCTGCTGCTTCCCGCTCCCTTACTCAGTGCTTATGAAGATAGTGCGTTGGGTTGCAAAGATGTGACGATGGCTGAGCTCTAAGCTGAGTACCAGCCACAGGCCAGGCAGGATTCCAAGCTTTGTTCATCCTTAATGTCCCCAAGCTTGCTGACAGCCTCACCAGATGTGCCTTCTTATCAAGTAGGAGACACAGAGAGCTAAAGGAGCATGTATCCTCTTCTTGGTCACTATTCTCTTAGCTTGGGGTAAAAGATCAGTGAGGAACCTACCAACGAGAGAATGCTTATTAATTAATTAATTTATTTATTATTTTTATTTGACAGTGTCTTGTATAGCTCAGGATGGACATGAAATTAGTGTGCATCTGAGCATGACCTTTGCCCCCTGACCCTCTTGTCACCACTTCTGAAGTGCTGGGACTGTAAGCTATACCTTGTTAAAAAAGTGAGTGTTTATACCCTTTCTTTCTTTGCTAAGTGGAATAAATAGAGATGGCTCATCAGTTAAAAGCACAGGAGTGTATACACACACACACACACACACACACTCACACACAAATTTAAAATATGATAAAGCCTTTCTGCCAGGTTCCTAAGAAAGCATGAACCATCCCAGGGAGCCAAATGTCCAGGATGGTCACACTAAAGACATCGTCATCTCAACCCAAATACATGGCTGAGTGAGTACTTTAAGCTCTTAGAGGCCATGTCTCATCAGTCATCTGTGTCACCAAGATGTACTAGGAGAAGACCTCAGGCATATTCCAGATAGTAACTATGGAGCAGGTGATTCTAATGTGTCTTTGACTTGAAAGAAACACTCCTGACTTTGTCTTCCCACAGCTGAACCTGCAGATGACTCTCCACGGGCTAGGAGAGCTCCCTTGAGCCCTTTCTAGCTTCTCTACCCACAGAGTGAATGTGGACAGAAACGGAGAGGTCCCATCCTCAGTATGACCTTGACATGACCTTCTGGTGAGTTCACCAAGTAGAGTGCTTGACTTACTGCAGCCCACAGTCCTTTGTCCCACGGAAGACCTGCTGGCGACCTCACTACGAGACACGGAGACACCGGAGTGGTTCCCCTCAGCTTTCTTTGAGAGACTTCTCAAAAAGTGTAACAGAATGTAGCTGGTTTGATTTCCTGCTCAGGGATCGTGCTGCCTACAGAGCTGCAGTGAACAGAGGAAATGGTGCAGGGTCATGCTCTGGCCTGTCTGCCTCATGAGTGTACTTCCTGTGTTTGGGAGGAGGCAGCCCCACACCATAAAACCTCCTTGAAAGCCACAGAGCTACCTCTCTGAAACTATAATGGACTTTACAGAAAGCCCAGCTTTGACGGATGTGAGGTCTGGGAGTCTACCAAGGTAAGGATCTGGGCATCAAGGAGACGGAAGAAGCTGATGACCCAGAGTAGGGCCAAGCTGTTTACCAGCAGGTGTGTGTTTTAGAAAATCTCCCTTAACTGGTCATGGCAGCGGAAAATACCCTGCTGTTAAACGCATCTGCAATCCGCTGCTTTCCCAGTCCACCTACAAAAATTTTGACCTTTAAAGAAATGATGGAGAAGCTGATGATTTTTCCCTTGGCATTGAAGCTCAGTCTATTTCAGGCTCCTGGGCAATTGTAGCCCTCTCTGCTCCCAATCTCACCTCACTTTTAAGCCTCGTTCCAGCCACTCTGAACCCTTCAGCACTTTCAGCTCTGCAATCACGCAAGTTAAGATCTGTGATGTGTGATTTGCAGATGACACGTACGTTTCTCCGACTGATGGTTGCTGAAGCCGCTTGCAGGCCTGAGGTAGGGGAAGGCAGAAGAGCATTTCACAGTGGCAGCTCTGTAAGGCCAACCCCACGTTTCTAGTCTCCTGCAGATGGGTAACCACTTTCTCATTATTTTGATTGTGGAGAAGGTAGCTCCTTATTCCTATTAGTGTGGATTACCATATTCATGCTTGATAACCAACCAATTGACTTATTTCTAGTGCTTCTTGTTCCTGTTGTTTGGGTCACTTTACAAACCCAGGTGTGGAGGAGGCAGGGTGTTAATAACCCAAGTCCCTCCCCTCCCCACCACGCAAACACAAAATGGAAATCTTAGGTTCCTGTAATGACAATCTGTTTCGGGGATGCATGGGGCCTTAATGAGCTTTCTGAGCATTGGAGCAATGACAGTTGCATTCTGGGCCGTCTTTCATTGAACTATCTACAAAATATGCAAATGAGCAAACCTTGGTGAAAAGTTATTTCGGTGTCATTTGTGGAAAGATTCACTGACTCAGAAAAGACCATCTTAATGAAAGCTAGCCTTATTTGACTTTTTAAGCAGACATGATACGTATATGAATGTAATATGATTTGAAAGACACATTAATGAGACAGCAGTCGGAAGGATTATGGAGGGGCTGTGTTCACACAGCGAGGAAAGCCAAATGGGTGTATCAAGCACCCATTCCTAATCTTCACTAGCAAATTTATTGAAGTGTCTCAATTTTGCCACACACCCTAACATCTGCATATGGGCCCAGGCTCTTAATCCTGTCACACTGTGCAGATGTAGATTAGGAGAATGTATTACCAATGCCCCTGTCGCCCCCCATAAATATAGGCTGCTAAGTCAAGTGTGGCTTTATGCAGAAACCCCTTGTCTTAAGCAGATTTTGCAGTAACTACTGCTCAAACTCCGAAAAATTAAAACAAAAAACCCCAGTGATGGCCTCTGGTACTTTCTTGCTTTATTTAATAAGAGACAATTTATCTGTGAGGAGAAACGGTTTCAGAAGCAAAGGGAAAGACTGCAGACAGATGAAGACCCTGCCGTGCATGAGACATGGGACTAGGTGTTTAGCGTGCTTTGTCCCCTTTAACAAAATAGAGAAGTGTTCACTGAGTGTTCTGAGCTGAGGTTCCACCCAGTGCTTCAACATTTAATGTCTGTGTCTCCTGTTCCTTGCTAATGCTTGAGTGTTTGAGTGAGAATCTCTTTAGAACGCTTCAGAAGGAGTCAGAGAACTTTGCAAGTCCCCACATCTACCATCGTCTACAGGAAAACCAGTAGAGAACGAGGTTCTTCATACCCAGTCACACGATTAGCTTGCTGCCTAGTGCCAGCACCTCAGACTCATGCCTCAGCAACCTTACAGATTATCCCGTGCTGTGGACTTTCAGGGTCACTTAAGAACATTAAAAACAATGAATGTTAAATCTACAGTCACCAAGGGCTTATTGTATGTCATCTGTGAGCCTGGCACTCTATTCTTATTTCTAGTGACAATAAAATCATTTCCATTTAAATTACTCTCTACAAGCCTTCATAGGATTTCAAACTTCTGATTAATCTTTATTGTATTTTGCTTTTTTGAGTTCCATTTGCTTGAAGTCAATAGAAGATGAAACCACAATGTTATGACCAGAGCTACTCTGAGGAATTGTGGAAAACCCACTAAAGTAGATCCCTTTCCCAGAGTCCTAGTGACAGGTTGGGTATGCATCCTTGCAATGTCCCAGAACAAGGGGAAAAAAAAGTCTAGACTGTAAGAAATATCGCTGAGTTTTTAAAAGTGCACAAAAGCATCCATTTAAAGAGACAAATACGTCACAGAATTGGGGCACAGGATTAATAACCTGAAAAATCTCCATCAGTACAGAGCTTGGTCCCTCTGCATCACCTTTTTCATGCAGCAGGCTTATCTGGCTCCATCTCCTTTGCTTCCCTGAAAAAAAGTGTGTGTTTGTGTCAGTTTTTGGTGAATTTGCAACTGTTTGCAACATAGTTTTTTTATTTTTATTTTCTGAACTGCTAATTCAGTTGTTTGCATCTTTGACGGGTAGACTAGCAGGGATAGTACAAAACTATGTCAAACTAATGGTCTCTTTCTGTGTCCTGGGAGAGGCCTCTCGGGTAACATTCTCAACAGCTCTGTATCTCTGTTGGTTTCTTCCCTTTTCTATCCTTTTCTCTTGTTTCTTCACATGGTTCTGAACTCCTAGGAGGAATCCTGCAAGATCCTGGGCTAGGAAAACCAACCAGTTACCAGGCTTGAAGTGACTGCTGATCTCTGAGCCAACCCTCACATCACACTGGCTCCGCCCACGTTCAGAATTCCTTTGTTTCACAATTCAGCACAGTGGCAGAGCAGGTAACAAGGGAAACCTGCTTCTTGACTCTGCCAGAGTTGGAAGATGCTGGTTCCTCTGGCCCAGGCCACCGCATCACCCACCATCAATGGAGACAGGCTGCTCCGACACTGATGTTTGGTTGGAGGATGGGCTGAGATGGTCTGCTATAGTGGGGCTGATAAGTTAAATGATTTGCTTAAAATAACAGAAATGGTAGAGAAAAACCAGCCTTGACACAAATCTGGTTTCAGCATCATGTTCTTGTTCCTAGAATTAACACAAGCTGCTCCCAGTGTTGTTTGAAGGGCTGAGCCGAATAACCAGGTCTTTCAGTGATTAAAAACATCTTCTCATCTTGTGTTCCTACCTGTATATTCTTTACTATTAAAGTTAGAGCTCAAGAAGCCCACTTTAAGATGACCAAGTTCATGTATGTAACCCCTAAGAACACACACACAGGCTCTGGGAAGTGACATGGATAGAAGTAAATGCAGGAAAGTTGCAAGGTAGCAAGCTTCAGGTGCCCTGGTCTCCTAAGGATGGAAATATACACGGCATCTCTGCCATTAGCAAGAATCCCTAACTGGCACATGTGACTACCACCTCTAGATTAACCAATGCTTGCCTTGCATCCTAATTAAATTCTCCTGGTGGCATCACGACCACATTAAGAGGACGTGTTTCACTAAAAGACAGTTCCTTCAAATGTACAAAATGGGATTGTGTAGGCAGAGATTTAGACAACTCCGAGTTGGACAGAACTTTGTTTATTTGTGCGAGTTCATCTGGGTATCAAGCTTGTGGTCCTGGATTCATTTGCACGGCAGCTTTTATCTAATTTTGAGGTATACCTCCACTGAAAATTAGATTAAAAGAACTCCCAATTTCAAGTTCCATTTTCTTCTAGAAATAATGAATCTCAGAAGAGTTCCCAAGTTAAACAAATGTAGCCACATATGCTCGCACGTACTGCAACCCCGAGTGGTCTGGGGATGCCCAAGAAGCAATTACACCTTAATTGGCACCAAATAATAGGAAATTAGTTTCATGGTAAATATTCATTCTCTCCTCGATCTATTATTTGCATTAGAGAAGCGACATTTAACCTGCTCGAATAAACTCAATTTCACTTGCTTTTATAAAGCATTTTAATTGAGGATTAAGTACCAATTCTTTATGAAGATTGCAGAAGAATATTGCTGTTTTAATCAGATAACACCAAAACAAAAGCAAACATCACTCTCTTTAACCCTAACATCCTCTGATAAAAAATTAGCTTCAATTGTTCAAGCATCAAAACTCTATAGCAGCAACAACAGAGACAAACATCCCATCCCGAGAGGGTTCATCTAGAAAAATGATAGAGTCCATCAAAGAGGGTTTTGTTTTGTTTTGTTTTTTTAATAAACTTTTCCTTGAATAATACCACCATCTTGGTCACTTAAAGTCATGGTTTATATATCTCTCTTATGGATCTGTCTTGGCAGGCTCACTGGGCAGTTTTAATTTTGAACTCCTTGTGTGTTTGCGGCTGAGGCTGGAGTCGTCTGAGGGGGGTGGGGGGCTGAGTTGGAGTCTGGGATAAATTCTTCATTGCCAGGTTTGGTTCCTTGCTGAATAGCTGAGGCTGGCTGGATCTCAATCTTTCCCTTCCCTCCATGGCTACATGGCTAGTTTTGGTCACTCCAAAGCCTTGAGGTTTCAAGGCAATCAGACTCTGACCAAGTGTTGATTTCCCTTAGAGAACATTGTATAATTGTGCAGCTGAAATTGTGAGACATCTTAGGAGCTTGTCTTGGAGTATATACACAGCATCACCTCTACAAATGCATGGCCAGACAACATGGTCGGAGGCTCAATTGGGTTCAGTAGTGTTGAGACCAACTTCCCCTCTGGATGAAGGAAGAGTGTGTTCGTCTAGGGAGGACGGGCTCAGTGGTGGTTGTCCCGAGACCAACTCTCAAGTGGACATCACGCTTCCAAGTCTAATTGATCGCTTTGGAAGATGTTCTTCCTTGCTAAATACAATGTGTGGAGGTAGAGTCGTGTAGAGCTGGGGAAACTTTTGTAGCTGTAGGCTACTGCACAGGGATGGCTGCCTCTTCTCTCTCAAGAGGAAATCAGGGAGTGTCACACAGTGAACTCATTCAGTCCTGTTCTTGGGAAGTGAAGTGACCGATCTGTGAAGGATCCTTGGAGGAAGTGGTTGAATTGGTGATGGTGTCTGCTGGCTTCTCTCAGAGTAGACTCTTCAGGAGGATCAAGTTCAACTAAGCCCTGTGACGGGATCTGTAGTTTGGGTCAGCTAAAGCCTAAATGTTTTGGGCTCTTGGAAAGACTACCGTGGCCAGTCATGAATGATATATTATAGAGACTGGATAATCCTCGTATCAAACTTCTCAGCTGGCTCACACACTGGGAGTTATCGGTGGCCTCTGTGATAACTCATCTTCATTGTTACTTGATAGGACTTAAAATCATTTAGGAGACACACCTTTAGATGTATCTAGGAGAGTGTTTCCAGAGAGGTTTATCTGAGGAGGGAAGATCTGAATGGCATCCCGTAAGATGAGAGCCCAGACTGAGGAAAGAGGAGAAGGGAGAACGCTTGATGGGCTCCAACATTCATCTGTGTCTGCCTCTGGCTGAGGAGCAGTGTGACCAGCCACCTCATGCTTCAAAAGCCATGCTTTCCTCAATAGGATGCACTGCATCCCCTCAGAATCGGAGTCACAGATAAACCAACCTCCCTCTCTCCTTCCCCCACTCCCTCCTTTTTACCTTGACTCCCTACCTCTCACTCTTCCTTACTAACTTGCCTCCCTCCCTCTCTCCCTCTCTCCCTTTCTCTCCTCTCCCTCTCTCCCCCCTCCCTCCCTCTCCCCCTCCCTCCCTGTTGCTTTCCATCAGGTAATTGGTCATAGAAATGAGAATTGTGACTAACATAATCCATATACAAAACACTCATTCCTTTTTAACCAATTTCTGAAGGTGATGTTTTACTTGAAGAACATTTTGTGTCCTTCTACTATTTATTAGGTGTTAATTTTGTGCCAGGAACTGGCCAGTATAGAGGAATTTCCCTATTCTCTAAGTTAGATATCAAGGCCCTCTGCCACACAATGGCCATGTGGCAACAATGGGTTTTAACTCTAGGTGGTTCAGCTTTAAATCAGTGCCCCCCACCTTGGTATGTTATGATAGTCCCAAATATGCTTTCACTCATGTTTGGTAACCAATCACACTCTCTTGTGACTTCGTCTCTGAAAGGCTCTTATACCAAATAATTTGCATATTGCTGGACACCAGGCACTGTTAGAGAGCTTTCTGTGGACGAGCCCACTTGGTACTGAAAGCTCTGCAGTGAGGTCGGTAGTTTTCCTGTTCTCACGAGGACGGGAAATGTGGACAGTGTATACTAAGTCACATGGGAAACTACATAGTATAGTTTCTGGGCATCTGGGAAAGTTCCTCTGTGCTCTGGTATTTTCCTTCTTGTTCATTGGCGTCTCATTTGTCCGAGTTAGATGACAGAGAGAGAAAACACCCTATACGTGCCAAGGAGAGGGCTGGCTTAGCATCTTTTAATGGGTCTTAGGAAGGTAGTCTCCAGGGTAGGCTCCGAAAGGGCAAGGCGTTCTGAGAGAGGGGAGTGGACACCCCTAACCTGGCATCATCACAAGGGAAATGAGCAAGGACAATTACCAGAGAGATGACGGTTTCCTGCCATTGGCAACCTTCCACAGGCCGAGCCTTTTCTGTTAGTCTTAGCCGGCGACTCAGGCTTTCCCCAGAGCTCTTGAGACAGGAACTTTGAAAAGACAGCCTGCCTGACAGTCTGTTTCCCCGCTGTTTCCTTGCTTCCCGAAGTGACTGAAGTTTACTTTTGGTACTCCAGAGACCTAGCTTCTTCTTGCCTTCCTCCAATGTGGTCTATTTAATCTCCTGTCGTGTGGGAAATTATGTTCAAAGTCTCCGTGATCCTCTGTCCAGAGTAAGTTATGCATGTAGTGACAAGCACATGCCACAAGGTCTCAAGATTATATCTGCAATGTGTTGCCGCTGGCTGTTGATCAAGATAGGCTGCAAGAAAAACATTATTTTCAGGTGTGAAAAACCGTCACCTTTATCAAATAATTTTTCTTGCATTTTTCCCAAGACGTTGTAGCCTATTTAAACTTGGGAGGTTAAGTTTGTAGCATTCATTATTACTGAAAATTTAGTTCACACAATCATGATGCTCTCTTTATTAGGTGTTACAGTTAAACAATATTAAAATAAACACGACGTGGCTGGCCTTTTGTAGGCTACATGGCATGTTTACTTCTTTGCCTGGTTTCTTAATTGCATTTATTCATCTTTCTGAATATTGATGTCACCGCCACCCAAGATACTTGCTGTTTTAGGGTATGTGTTTTACATTTCATTTTATCCAGGGATAGTATTTGATTAGGAGGATTTGAGTTGAGTATTTCATAGAGTTCTCTGTGTGGGTGCTTGACTGATGTTTGCCAAAGTCCTGTTCTATCTTTTTAAATGGAGGACGGTGGGTCTAAGATTAAAACGTACTTAAGAATATTGTGATGTGGGAGGCAGGCCACAGATATGCCGAAGCGCAACCCTTGGCTTTTGCAGGTTATGTGAACACCATGAAGATTATGGAAAGCAGTGAATCTAAAACAAAGGGGCCGATGGAGTGAGTAAAAACCTAAACCTGCTGTTCAAAAACAAAACCAGAAAGGACAGCCCTTCTGTCCGTCTAACAAATCAAAGCAGAAACATAGGAAGGGCCCATTTCAGGAGAAATGTTCAGCCACAGGCATATTTGTACCTTTACCATTTTGTCTTGGGAGGAGAGGTACAAAAGTCCTATGGAAGGCATTTGCAGGCACAACATATACACAGACATCTACATTTAATGCCCCCTGTGTGTTGGTCATTTTGTCCTGGTGCAGGGCCCGCTGCCCCTCAGAGCTGCAGTCAGAGTGTGTTCTATTCTTTATGACTTCAGCATATTTCACAGACACCTGTGTCAGAATTTGCCAGCCACATTCTACCCTGGTGTTTTCACTGCCACATTCTACCCTGGTGTTTTCACAGGACCGAACAGGCACACATACATCACTTTTATTTTCTTTCGAAAGTTCTTCCGTGTGTGAGGTTATTTCCTTCCCAAAGTATGACCACTAGGGTGGCCTTTAAAATTCTGCCATCTTGCTTCCCCAAAACAACAGACACGACATCTGCAGGCCAGCCACAAAATGGTAATTAGTTATAATGTTTCAGGAAGTGCCTCTGTGTTGTGTCTGTATTTTTCATTGTAATTGGAACCTGCAAAGATTAATCAGACTAGATTGTCTATAGGAGCTGCTAAGAATGGACACTTGGGTATCTTAATTCTTGGGGAGCAACAAACAAAGGAAGGAGCAGCTGAAAGGCCACAGCATAATTTGTGTTCACCAGAGTAGCCTCTGCTGGGTGAGAGGATTTTTCCTTTTTTAGAGTGGCATATGACGTTTTCTGCCAAGGAGCAAACTAACCAAGTATTCTTCAGGCTCCAGGCCAGGAAGACAGGCACAGCCTTGCCGGTGTCAAGGAAGAACATGGGTAGCAGGAGACCTGAGAGTGGATGAAAATTGAATTATCCTTACTTCTAGGACCTGCCTATTGAGACCCAGCAGCTGTGGCAAGCATTTACTACCAACAAGAGGCAGTTCCAAGAGAAGAATATAAAACACGCTCTGCTCAACCCCACGAAACTCGGAGTGTCTCACAATGGCCAATTTATTATTTTTACCCTGTCCAGTGACACGGAAGGATGCATCAGGGAGCTGCTAGCCTCTGCGATGAATAACTTAAGTCAGGCTGCAACATGTGAAGTAATTCAGCTGACCGGGATTTATAACGCTAGCTGGAGTTTTCTGCTTTCTTTGGGGTTCATGAAGCATGGTGTTGCAAGAGACCACAGGAGTCCTGTGATGAGGTTACATATCTATTTCTCTTTCTATATTTTTTTTATTTTTTGGTATTTTCATATTATTTTATTGCCTAGTCCAAATGTCTTCCTAAGTAGGGTCCAGTCTCCCTGGGGACTTATAGCTGTGGACTGAAAGTTGGACCTACCAACAAATCAGGTCCCTGAACACTCTTCTTTTTATTCCCCTTCACACAGATGTTGTCCCAGATGGTCTCACCTACCCGATGCCCCATGGACTGTGCTGGGCTGGAATTTCTTCTGCATATTATTTATGTGTACTTGACCAAACTAGAGAGGCGGGAATGCAGGTGTGGTGTCCAGGCCAGTCCACCCCTTTCCTGCAGCCAGGCTGGAAGGATTGGAACAGGATGACATGGGGCAGTCTGTTGCTGTTGGAGTAAACATATCTCAGCAGCTACCTGGAGCAGGTAGACTTTCCTGACACCGAGAAGAGTCTAGATCTTTGCTCTCCCGATGGGCTATGGGACACCCACTCATCTCTAACGTTGGATGCTGTATTTACAGAGTTTGAGGATGGAAATGACCTTAGAAGATGGTTGGAATCCCCATTTTTCAGAGGGACAATAATTTGTGTGTCCATTTTGTGTGTTGGCACTCCAGAGCAATGTTAAAAATAAAACAAAAAACGCTCCCACGTGATTGTGTAGTCATTCTGATTCCTATTTTAACCAGGCAATTTAATGAGATTTCCCCAATCTGTTGAGAAAGGAGAAAATACCCACAGGGTGAGGATTTGGCCAATGCCTGTAGTTCTCTATTGACAAAGCATCCTTTGACTCCTTGGTAGCTCTGAATGGAGCCCTACCATCTTTCAAGGTTATTGCCTGACTACAGGTTAAATATTTTAATATTCACTGATTGGGGGAAAGCACTATGAGCAAATTGAATGCAAGGTCCAGGAACACCCAGGGCTTTGGTGACTATATAAAATGTAAATGCATTCTTTATTATCTCAAGTCACTGCACGCCCAACTGGCTCTTCTGTAAGAAAAACATAGCTTGCTGATAATGAGCATGAAAATTACTGAGGAATTGGTGGAGTAAATCTCTCAAATCTTTTCTGTCTCTGCCACCCCACCCCCCACCCCCCATTTCCAAACCATGATGTGACTTTGCTAATTTGAGTATGTGTCCCTGTCTAGATTTTACAAATAAAGTTTATCAAAGGACTTGGAAATGGTGGGAATGGCCTGCCTTAGTGATTTTCTTTCTAGGTGTGTATTTTATATGTTCCCCAATATTCTGGCTGTGGTGTCTCCATGAAGCACATATTTTTATGGCCATTTTTTTGGTGGGGAAATGGAAACCCAGAAGGTCTGATGGTTGGTCATTTGTCCTTCAAGTGGAAAACAAGGGCTGGACTTCAGATCCTCAAAGCAACAAAGCAAAGCTGTGCTCAGGTTCTCAAGTGACAACCCAGGGGCTCTCATCCTGTGGGTTACAACTCCCCTGGTGGTCGAATGAGCTTTCCACAGGGGCTGCATATCAGATATCTATGTGATGATTTATAACAATAGCAAAATGACAGTTATGAAGAAGCAACAAAAATAATTTCACAGCTGGTGGTCACCACGGCAGGAGGAACTGTATTACAGGGTTGCAGCATTAGGAAGGTTGAGAATCATTGTCCTCATCCTTACCCCCTCTCCCCCCCCCCCGCCCCCGTCCCCCGCCTGATTTCCTTTTAAGGGAGTCATCCGGATGCTGCATTGTCCAGCTGTGGAACACTGAGTTGTCTTTTCAACATTCCTTCTTTGATATCACCTGACAGGGAAGACCTCACTATGGGAAACATTATAGACTTGTCTAGGCTGCTGACAACAGCCTGCTAAGCATCCGAAAGTTACCCAGCCTGACCCTTTTGATGGGGGATGGATGGTGGCAGGACAGGCATCCGAGTAGGTTCTTTTATCAACCATGCCCTGAGACTTGGGTAGCCAAGGACCTTCACTGACAGTCTGGGATGGTAGAGAGAGTAAGTGAGCACACATCGGGCAAGGCCATGAGCACTTCAGCTAGTTTTCACAGTTCAAGGCCCAGGCAACCATGTTGTTGTGTTGACCCAGGGTAGCTGTGACCTCAGTGAGAGCCTGGCAGGGTCACATGTCTTCTTCCTGGCTCTCCTTAGTACCGCTGGCTGCTGGGCTTCTCGGTTCAGGCCATTTGCTCTGAGAAAGACAAATGAGTGAGGGGGCTTACAACACACAGCCACCAGATGTGGCCAGTTTTTGGAATAAAACTTGGGTCTTCTTTGAAGGCCATGAGACTGGGGCAGTCCTTACTGTGAGTGAGACTTGGAAAACTGAGCAGAGGTTTGCTTTGCTGCTGTGGAGACAACCCCCTCTTCTCTTCACAGCACTCTGTGGGATGCTTGAGCCCTTGAGCTGTGTCCTCTCTAATATATGTCCCTTGTACTTTTAGTCAGTGATGTCCAGCTCCCTGAGCTGAAACTAAGGCTGGATTCAAGGGCCCTGACCTGTGTCGTGGCAGAGGCTGCTGAGTAACCAAGGCTTCTCTGGTTAAATTAATATTTACTGTTACCATCTTGAAGTTCTTAATGTTTGAACAGGTCTTTGAATTTCCATGTCATGCTGGGTCTAGTCCTTCACAGCACTGTTGGTATCTGTGACCATGAGGGCTAGGAGAAATCAGGTGGCATTGTGTAGTTTAGTCTGAATGTTACAAAGACAACAGTCCCTAGTGACTGGCCAGACACTGCTTGGGAATGAGAGTAGAAGTTTCTAGAAGGGTTAGCCCTGGAATTGACGTCATCAACTGCTAGGTTCTTTCTGCTTTCTCCCTTTCGGACTTCAGTTGCTTCTCTGACTTTAGGATGCGTTTATTGCTATAAGATAGCTCCAGAGCTTTTAGGGTCTGTGTCTGGCAAGCTGAGGTCCAGAGAAAGAAAGGGTCAATTCTTCCTGGATGCCTTTGCTTTTAAAGTTACAGCGGTGAACATTTCCAGCGTAACCCAGCAATATCCTCTGCCAACTGGTTAGGACTGTGTCCCATGTCTAAGCCATATGACTGTGCCACGGTGTTCCCTGGAAAAGGGACAGGGCCACAATGTCCTCAGTCAAGGTGTTAGCAAATGTGGGGACGGTTTGTTGCTCACAGTGACAGGAGAGGGGGTTGGTATTTAGTAGTTTGTATCCAAAGGCATTAGGCAGTTGTCATATTTAGATCAGGCTAGATGAATCTCTGGAGGTAGATGGAAGAGTAACTTAATTCTGTAAGGTTCTCCTCGGGACCTCCTTTCAATATGAGGATCTATATAGAGAAAGACAGAGATGGAGGCATGGAGAAGCTGACCTTGTCCCTCAAGATTCCAGCTGTGCACAGTAGGTGCTTACCAGCTTCGTCAGAGTGTGCAGCTGGCTCCCTGGGCCCTGACCTCCAGGAACCCATGAATGCCCCTTGTGACGGTTAATATTGACTTCTACTTTGATGAGGTTTACCTTCATGTAGGGGATAAATTTCTGAGCGTATCTGTGAGCTGTTTCCAGAGAAGTTTAACACACGTGGGAAGATCTGTCCTGAATGCAAGCACACTGTTCCACGAACTGGGCTCCCATACTCAGCAAGGAGGAAGCGGTAAACCATGCAGCAGACTCTCTCTCTCTCTCTCTCTCTCTCTCTCTTTCTGCTTTCTCACTGCGGACACAGCGTGACCAGATGCTTCACACTCAGGCTACCATGCCCTGCCCTGGCATGACTGGTCGGACCTCCAAACCTAAGTTGTTTTTTGGTCAGGGGGTTTTGAGACAACTAACTACCACATCACCGAGACTTAGGCACGTCCAAGAAAGACTAAATTCTCTGACCAAGTCTGATAACCAGCCCTTAGGGAATCTTCAGAAATGAAGACCTTTTATTTAGCCTTTATTCCCCCTGAGTTCTAGCAGCAGAAAGGAAAAAGAAAAGTATTACTTTGGGATTATAAACTCTGAAGTGATTTCCTGATAAGACACTCTATCTGATCCAGGTCAAGAAATTCTCAGAGGAAAATACCATACAGCATAGAAAAGCCTCTACCTGGTGTGGAGTCAGACAGGGCGCACAGAGCCAGGGCAGAGTGGAAAGAAACCTTTGGGGTTGGCATTGGGTCAGCTGAGGAGTTGACGCACAGTTTGAAGTCATGCCTGGTGAAGCTGGAGTATAATGGTTTGGGAGCTAAGTGTAACGGTTCCCACCTGTGATCTCAGCACCCGGGAGGCTGAGACAGGAGAACTGCCAAGAGTTGAGACTAGTGTGGGCTACATAATAAGATACCGTCTCAGAAACCAAAAGAACAGAAGGTCAGTTCTATTTGACCGACAGAGAGAGGACATACAGGCACAGAGATCTATGTCTGTAAGTGCGGGGAAGTGTTAAAGATTTTATACCTTGGTGAACAGAGCCCAAACAGTTACAGATTTAAGGGATCCCAGAGAGGTTGGCAGAGAAGACTGGACAATGTGACTGACGTCTGAGGCACAGTCAGTGATCAGTACTTAGATGTGTTTACGCCTCAGAACTGGAACGCTGTGTGCTCGTTCTTCACTGTGGTGGTGTCAGTGCCACCATGCTTGTGATGGCCTCAAAATGACAACAGACATACTACAATGTGGAACTCCCACTAGTGTTCCTTCAGTGCTCAGAAAACAGATGAGGATGCTCGACATGAGCAGGAGTGTGGCGTAGAGGGCACCCATTGTTTCCATCAAGTTGGAAGCTCTGCTAGGTGTGTCTGACTTTCTACATGGAGAAAGATGTTGTCAGCTACAAAGTTCATGCTCAAAAACTGTTCAATGGCGTTACAAACAAACCAAAACAGAACCCCTCACACTCTGCACACATTTTAAGTAAGTTTATAATGTTATGTTAACTTAACTTGTATTGATAGCTTTCCTGGGGTGGAGGGCCATGTGGTCCATGGGCTGCTGGTAGATATGCTTAGACCCTAAAGGAAGCAAGATAGTTCTCCTTGAAGCTTCCTAACTTCAAATACTTCCCAGCATCCCACCGCCGTGTGAATGTTCTTTCCCAAGCTGGTTTTCCTGAGCTCGGCTGAGTTTCTTTTTGAAAGTAACCATGGCTGTATAAAAATCATACTCTTAAGGAAATGCAATCTGTTGATCCCCTCCTGATGGAGTCTGTATATCATTTACACCTCACTTCTCTGTGGGTGGAAAAGCTTTTTTCATGGTTTATTTAATGGGAAGTCATTTTGATCAGCAAGATGAGTAATACTTTACAGCTGTTTGCAATTACTGCTTCGGCCCTGCCAGGAGTTCTACCTATTACACCAACCGAAAGGCCGAATGGCCGGGTGCTAGATGGGAGAGGAGGGATGCATATTTCATGGTCCTACTCACGCCATGAGGAATCAATCATCTCTGTACTCAAGTTTCTCTTTCTAGGTTAAAATAGATCTGAAGGTAATTTCTAATTCTTTTCTGACCTCAGAGGTTTCGTAGTGCTGTTGTTTGATTAGTGAGGAGGTACAACCTGGAACACAACCTTTCCTTTGGCCAATCAGCAGTCACCTTACCTTAAATTTGGCCAATCAGCAGTTACCTTACCTTAAATTTGGCCAATCAGCAGGTACCTTACCTTACACTTGATCTTAGCCAAAAGGCCGAGAAGCGATGGTACCTTACCTTAAATTTCATATGGTGTTAAACCATTTTGCCTGAGAATACCAATACAGGCCTTAATCTGCTTATTTGTCCCTTCAACAATATCTATACAGCCTGGGAATAGTGATCCAAGTCTCGGGAGGCCTAAGCAGGGTGGTCAGAGAGGTTCAAGACTACTTGGGGTCCTGTCTGAAAAAAACAAAACAAAACAAAATACCTATCATTAAAAAGGACAATGGGTAAAATATTTAATCCCAGGAAAATAAAATAACTTAAATAGGTTTCCTCTTTTTATACATAAATTCAGCTGGTTGATGAGTCTCTGCCATGAGACATTTATGAATTTTTTTGTAGTCTCCTAGGAGACAGACTATTGAATTTGAAAGCTGGGAGCTAGAAGGGACAGACTGGACTGCTGCTCTGAGAATCAAAGACAGGAATTCCTGGAAAGCAACTAGCTCCCTTCCATGGTTTGAAATTTATAAAATCCATGGTAACAATGATGTTTCTTGAAATGATATTCCATAGTCTCTTTCACATGTGAATGTTTACCTGTGTGTGTGCCTGTGTGTGTGTGTGTATGTGTGCACATGGACATGGGTACCACACCTATGGAGGTCTGACGTTGGCTTGAGGCCCCTTCCTCTAGTTCTACACAGTTTTATGTATGAGTCATGCTACTCATTGGCTTCCTTTTCAACCTTATTAACACAAGTCACACACACACCCCAAGCCATGCCAGGGTGAGAGGAAGAGAGGGAAAAAAAGGCGCTCTTTTTCTAGATAAAAAGGTAAAATAGAATTGAAATGACTAAAAATACCAAATCTCCATTCTAGATGTGCCCCACCTCCCGCCCTGTCAACTGCCCCAAAGAAATGTGGGGCACCCTGATCCAGATGCAATGCTTTCTTGAAAGACAGAATGCCTACTCAAATTGCCCAACTCAAATCAACAATGGTTTATAAAACCTGACTATATCCAAAAGCTAGGCGTTCCGGTGAAAGAGTAACGAGATGTATTATTAATTCACATTAAAATTTAGTGACTACTCTTAGGGATGCCTTGCTCTTTGCTTAGCAGAGGATTCCAGATGATAGACTAGCAATTGATCAAAAGGTTACAGGATCATGAGCAACCTTGTGATGTGCAAAGCGCTGGAGAACAGCCGGGGATGTCGAAGGAATTTTCTGTAGGTTATCAATAAAGCGGGATTTGGTTCCTAGACATTGACCCGTGCCTGTTCAAACTGGCTTGTGGTTTTCCATTTATATTTAGCTTCCAGGATTTTTAAACAGAGGTTAATGCAAGAAGACCCAAAAGGTAAGACAGATACCTTTGAAAGGCCTTGTGTACCTTGTGAGATGCACATAAGCCGAAATTGTTGTAAGAAGAACAGTGAAAAATGTAGAATTCTAGTAACTTCTGGTGCTGAAGGAAGACAGAGACATGGGCGTGGCCTCAGCGCTACCTTGCTTTTGCGTGGGTATCCTATGGAAGGAAGGAAGCAAGCCAGGCGTGGATGAGTGCTCTGGGGGCTCCTGGGCGAAGGGTATCTTTAAAGATGAGGAAACTGAACCCAGAAATTCATGACGGCCAAACAGCTCAGTTGTTGTGCTGGGAGATAGTCTTCCAGCCCTGGCTCCTGTGTTTCTCTTCCCAAGATCATCCAGGTCAAGTCTAGGAGAGTTTGTACCTAATATAGAGTAGTCTTCCTGGCCAATGAGATGAGAGAGCTTCTAGGCAGAAGAACAGTACAGACATGGGGTGACTCTGTATGGGGCCAGGCAGACAGCAAGAAAGGGAAGAGGGCTCCTGGCCTCATGGTCACTTTCATTGCTAAAATAACTCATATTTTTTTCTTGCATATTTTTACATAACTTTCCCTTCCTCTCTACATCACAGTGAATTTCTATGTCAAACAAGGACTTTGTGTCACAGGACTGAATTCTCCTGGAAAAACATATTCCAGATTTCTAAACAATAGAGCTTAGGGTAATGCAGTTGCTATGTTTTGTGTTGTCAGAGCCTTCCTGACACAGAGATTGCAAGGGATAACAACATCTAGAATTATCTGTGGAAGTTATTTATAGAACAAAGCCAGTGAGGCTGTAGGTGCCCCATGGTTCATCCAGATACCATCTGCATTCATTCATTCACCCCTCCTACAGAAGCTGTCTGGCCATGCTTGGGCTGCAGGGTGGGACAAATGTGCCCCACCCCCAGATGTCAGGCTGCTTGGCAATCCCCAGGAGGTGGCACCTCACGCTGTCCCATTAGAGAGGCGTGTGCGGCCTGCTTGTTGGGCATGTTGGTGCAAGCTTGGGGAGGAGAGCATAATTCACTTTTGCTAGTGACAGAAATGTTAGCACTTACTTGAAATAGCTGATAATCTGACACAGGAGAGTTAAAGGATTACTGTAATTCATTTGGCTAATAAGAAAAGCTGTTTAAAAGCTATATTAAAGGGACATAACATATGAGATGGAATGTTGCTTTAATGTATTCTGCATCGTGGGCTTTTGAAAGGCCTCCCTTCCCTTGTTAAGTTACCACAGATTTCTGCCTTTTTACACTGGGAGGACACAATAGAAAGCAATGTCCATTCATGGAGATTTTCCAATGAAACATTCAGGTGTCAAGTACTGCTTGAGCACCTACTGGGTATCAGGTGATGGGCAATGTAGTTGGGATTCAAGAACAAAGGACATGAAGTCTCCAGGCTCTGGACATGATTTGGAAAAAATCAATGGGGCAGAACAGTAAAGAAGTGTGGCAGGAAGAATATATGTGAGATTTTGTAGACATATGAAACAATCGGGTCACATTTTGCTTTAACCCCGTGGGTGAGAAAGACACCTAGCATTGGCAATCTGAAGGCAGACTGAAAGAGTGTCCCCTTCCTGAGATCTGTATCTGCTTCAAGGGGAGAGAGGACAACAGGGATATCTCTCTAGGGCCTAGAACAGAGGCCACCCATACACCGGACAACCACAGTGAGAAGCTGGTCTATGTGTTGGGCTACGCAGCCCTATAGAGCAGAGAGACCTGAGGGTGGCTCAGCTGGGATTAGCCTGTGTCCTCTCTGAGGTGGTTCTGGCCTTGGAGATGAAAGCATAGTTTGGGCTCAGCATTGAGAATGGTGTGTGTCTCCAAGGGCTGGCTGCTTTCCTCCAAGCCACACTGTGCAGTCCTGGGGACCACACACTCTCTTTGGAAGCCGGATGGTGGTGTCTTTGTGAGAGATAACAAATGCTGACACTTAGAACTTGCAGACACTGGTGCAGAGAAGACTGCTAAAGCCAAGCAGCTCTCTAATGACTGCAGTACTGATGTAAACACAGTAAGAGCGAGAACAGAATGTTCTGATTTTAAGACAGGGATATCAGAACAGATACAAATCAGGCTCAGATTTAGCCAGAGGCGAGGATGACCATGAAACCAGGCTGTCGTTTCTCAGTCCCACACCCTGTGTCACTGATGGCCACTTCGAGTGATAAAGTTGCCCCAGTGAGTGAAGTTGAGACATGATAATAAAGCCTTCTCATTACAATGAAGATGAAACTAAAGTTCATGAACAGTCACAACAGAAAAACTATCTCATCCAATTTAGAGAAGATCTATTCTCACTGGAGTTCAAGTATTTTATTTGTAGCAGTGTAGTGAAAACTCAATTAAATAACACTACCTGCTTGGGTTAGTGATTCTTCACTTTGGTAAAACATTTTTAAAACTTAATCTCATGTGTATGGGCATTTTGCTGCGTGTATATCCAATGCATCACGTGCACGCTGAACTCACGGAACTTCCACACACGTGAAAAGAAAGGCATGCATCCTGAGCCTGGTGTCCCCACCATACCAAAGTCCCATTGACTCTGACTTAGAAAGCACAGCACCGAAGGTATAATTCTTAAGGACTTTGACACAATGCCAGCGAGCATTAAAAAAAAAAAAAAAAAAAAAAAGCAGCCTGCATGTTCATGGAGCCAACTTTGCACACAGTGAGTGGAGCTATGGCCAATGTTAGGGGAGAGTTCTGAGCCAGCTCGTTGTGATACAATGTATAACAGAAGCTTAATCCAATTGGAAGCCAATGCTTCCAGGAATAGGATTGCTTAAGTAACAATGTTCAGTCTATAAGTATTTTTTTTTTTTTGGTTATTTGTAGTGGAACAGAATTCTGCCTCATAATATACATTCCCTTGGACTCTATTATGGATTTAATGCAAAAGTAAATCTCAAACAATTTCTGGGTAGTTATAGACTCCGTGCATGTTAAGTCTGAATGTGTGCTATGGGCCTTTGGATTTGGGAAACATCTCTAGTAAGAAAATTCACTTTTGGAGAAGTAAAAACTTGAAGGGAAAAAATGTAATTATTAGGTTTGAAAGTCCAAAATATTAATTTTAAAAGGTCTTATAAATACCATTCTACTGAAGAAATCAAATGATAAAAACAAACACTGAATAAAGTCAATTATTTCTCTAGGTTACTCTTAATTTATAGTTCCCTTATTCCCCTTCTTCAGGATCCTTTTACATCAGTAGGCTAGCTGTCTGTTTGGCTTGTTTCTATACATGCTAATGAGCATTTCAATGTAAAAATAAATATTGGTTAAAGAAAGTTTACACGCATGCCAGTATTTTCATGGCCAACCCTACCCTCCAACCAAATGCCCATGCTTATTTGATTTCGTGGTGGAGTGTCCTCTTCTCTGATGGCATCACTATTCCCTATAGTGGAGTCAGAGCCATGGTGCTAGGGCTAGCCAGGATGGCAGAGGGTTCAGGGAGCCTGTCCTGCCCTCTGCAGTGGAGGTGGGATCTGTCCTCGTTCCCTGGATGACCTTGACATGAGCCTGCTCACATCTGACCGAGGCTGCTGCTGCAGCCCCACTAACAACAGAGAGACCTAGAGAGCCAAGGCTAAGAGTCTCACTCCACGTTCCTCTTCTTCTGAGACTGCAGGGTAAGACTTCTTTGTCAACTCTCACCTTTCCTTTCTATTCTCAAACTCAGTTCCTCTCTTCTTTATAGTTGGTATTTTTCCCCATATAATGTATTTGGATCATGGTTTTCTCCTCCCTCAATCCCTCCCAGATCCTTCCCACCTCTGTACTCACCCAATTTTATGTTTTTCTTTCTTTTTCTCTTTAAGACAATCAAACAAATAACAAGAAACACAAACACCAAACTCCCCACCCCCAATACAAAAACAGAAATGAAAATAGGAAACAGACAAAAAAAGTCTAAACAAATCAAAAGGAGACAAAAAAGTCTACAACAGTGATACCCTTGAGTTGATCAATTACTCCTGGGCATGGGGTCTGCCCTGAAGGTTAATAGACCCAGTGAGATTCCATTACAAGAAACCAGTTTTCCCTTTGACAGTGGGTATCAGTTGCAGATAGCTTCTTGGCTGGGGTGGAAGCCCATGTGCATTTCCCCCTCTGAGTGCTGGAACTTTATCTGACTTGAACTTGTGCAAGCCCCGTGCTTGCTGCCACAGTTCCTCACACACAATGAGTTCAGATGTGTGTCAGTCCTGTTGTGTCTGGAAGACACTTGGTGTCTTCCATCCTTTGTGGCTCTATGTAGATCTGTGAGCCTTGATAGGAGGGGTTTGAGAAAGGCATCCTACCTAGGACTGGATGCTCTAGTCTCTCATCCCTCTCTGTGGTGTCTGCTTGTGGGTCTCTGTGTTACTTCCTGTCTAGTGCAGGAAGCTTCTCTGAGGAACACTGATCAAGGCAGCAGGCATAGCAAGCAGTATTAACACCCATTTCATTGCTATGTGCCTTTAGTGGGACAATAGTATTTGGTTTTCCCCTAGGCCTATGCCCTATCTCATCTCAGGTTCGTGGCCATCTTAGCAGTTTCTCTTTTAAAAATTATTCCCCACAAGACTGGTTTGTCCTTCATATGTACTAGAAATAAGTGCCTAGTTTACAGAGGTAATCTTGTGTACCATTGATCTTTCCTTCTAAGGACTACTACCTGTTTCTTTTTGTGAGGAATGAATTCCGACGAGGTTAAGTTTCAGATTTTGATTCTGTTCTCTTTGTACCAAAATGGTTGACTTTTGGGAAATAGTTAGAATCTCTCTGAGTGTAGAATTCCTCAACATCCCTCAAATACAAATAATAATCTTCTCCTTGCAGACATGATAGCATGTTGTTGAATTCGAGGAGCAGATGGGGGAAAAAAATGTCCCAACAATGTGATGTCATTTATGTAAATCTGTTTGTGTGTATGGAAGATTTTTATAAAGATTTATTTTATTTTTATCTGTGTGTACTTGTGTGTGTGTGTATGTATGCATGCGCATGTGTGCCAGATGCCGGTGGAGATGAGATGAGGACACTGGACCCCCTAAAGCTTGAGCTGTAAGCAGTTGTGAACTGCCTAACATGGGGGCTGGGAGCCAAATGGTCTCCTGGAAGTGAACCAAGTGCTCTGAACTGCCGAGCCTCTCTCCAACCCTGAAAGGTTTTTAAAAAAACATTTCTTTTTCATATGTATTTATTTAGTGCATGCATGGCAGGGGGAGGTGTGAGCATGGAGGTCAGAGAATAGCTTTGGGGAGCTGTTTCTCTTTTCCCAGCACCTTGTGCCGGGGGATTGGGCTCAGGTTGTTGGGGCTGGTAGCCATATTATCCAAGGAGCTGTCAATGATGTCTGTCTTTGGTAGATATTTACGTCCCCCTTTTTGTTGTTCCAACATTTGATATTTGGGCTAATTATTATGTTAGCAAGTGAAATGTTAAAAAAATATTTGAATGTTAAAAAGCAAAGCTCTAGTCTTTAAAATGAAGGGGAAATCTCCGCATTTAATTCACACAAATGCCACTCGCTGTAAGTAGGTTTAATGCACTCAAGTTCTGCTAAATGCCAGGCGATGTTCTGTGTTCTTTATCCCTGTTGTTTAACTTAATTCTCAGAACATATTAGGAGGTTGTATAATTCTCCTTCTAGCACACACTGCCTCCTTTAGTGAGGTGTGTGGAGGTGGAGGGCAAGGTTTTCCTTCTGTGCTGTTTGGTTGTGCGGGATTGTTCTTTATTTTGTTCATATCACCACACAGGAAAAATACTGATCTGTTTTCAGTGCCTGGGGCACTGAATATTCCATTAAAAACACTGAGGGCTCTGTGTGTGTGTGTGTGTGTGTGTGTTTGATAAAGAGTTCCACAGGAATATTTCATATGTAATTTGAGAGGAGAACTTCCCTACCTTAATACACATCTGACCTCTGCCTTTCCTCTAAAGATTTAGCTTTCTTGTTTTCTTGTGACAGCCCTAGCTGGTTTTGTAGCAAGAACAATCAGAGAGGCTTGCCTAAAACCGACACGCATTTTCAATTGTTACCATTGGCCACATAAATATTAAGCAGGCTGTTTTCAGTTTACAAGAGTGGTGGCAGGCCCTTAAACTGCGGCCACACAGATCAGAGAAGTGGGAACAATCACCCCTTTTCTAAGCCATCTTTTGCCCCCTTCCAGGCACTAATTACCTAACTTCCAGAACCCAAAGATCAATAATTATTCATGACTGGGACCCATCAGCAGCCCATAAGTGCTCTGTGCAATTTTCAGATCACTTTTGTAGTTTGAGATTTTTTTTTCCCTTTCTGCCACATGGAAATCCTTTTCTTCAGAGCATGTAAGCGAACATTTCTCAGCTGTGCTCCGCAGGGGAGAGGCAATTCCACGAAGGGCAGAGGGAGGGATGGAGAGGGGAGTTTCAACCTTTACAGATGAGAATGTGTGTTTATTATTTCAAAAAAAAACCTAAACCTTTGAAAAAATATTTACAGAGAAAGAAAGTGTGGACTGTGGCTGCCCACAGCTGAGGGCATTGGCAGCCTCCCCCGTGACCCAGGCAGCGGTAATGGGAGGTACAATTTCCATTGCTGAAGGGCAGAGTGGGCCTGAAATGCCAATGCAGCTCCTGCACTGCCCTGATGTGCCTCTTTCCCACAATATAAGCACTGGATTGTTCTGAACTTAATTCAGCCTTCTTTAGAAGGCAAGGCTCAGGGCCCAAGGGAAGATGTCGCAATTCTTATTGCTGTTGAATTGTTCTGTATTGATTACACATAAAAGCTATTTGGCAGGTCCTCTCTGGTTTTCCACCCATACCCACACATGCCTCTGACATCCTCAGATGACCCAGTGGCACACAAGATGGGAATGGGAAACTCTCAAGCATCTTTAATTAAACTTTACTATAACTGCCCTCAGTCAGGGTTGCCCTACGAAAGACTTCCGACCGGGCAGGGAGATTAACAGGTAACTTCGATGGCTAAGATCTCTTGCCACACTGTGGTCCTGGAGTTTTTGTTACTTGTATTGAAGCTTCAGAAGTATCCTGTCATATTTATGATTTAATTGATAAATTCTGATAACATGTACATTTAAGAAAATATCTTTTCAAGCTATAGCGTCCGCAGGTACCACGAGGAGCATACATATACACGTATGACCCTGAGACTGGGCTGGCTGGGAAACACTGTCAATGTGCAAGGTAGATCTAGTCTGCAAGCAAATGCTGAATGAGAAGGTAGACACCATTTGTGAAGATCACACACTAGATGAACATATTCTAGAAAAGGGCTCAGTTAGTTTGCTGTCTGGGCTGGCTTGTTTCCTCTTCAGTGTTGTCTTGGGAGGAGCCCAGCTCCATGCCAACACTGAGGAGAATGGCAGAGAGCAGAAAGCCGCTGAGCAAGACAACAGACACAAAGAAGTCTTAGCCTTTCTGGTGAGATCCGGTGTGAGTACAACTTCAGTGACTGATTATGTGTGTATAGGGAGCAATGGTAATGTCTATGTAGGGGTGTGGAGGCCGGAGGCTAGCCTGCACTCATTCCTAAGGATCTGTTTGGAGACAGATTCTCCCCTGAATTAGATCTCTCCCAGTAGACCAGGCTGGTCAGGGAGCTGGGACTCCACACCCCCAGCTCTGAGAATAAGAGCATGTGCCATCTTATTCATAGTATGATGTCATAAAACGACATCATAACTGTCATTTTTCTAAAAAACCAAAGCATGTCTTCTGGCGATCAAGCTTAGTTCTGCATATTTGCAAGGCAAGTACATTACTGACTGAGCCATCTCCCCACACCTGAAATGACCAATCTTAAGTGTCAATGTCAATGAGTGTGTGTTTATGTTCATGAACCCTCCCCGACTCAAGATATAGAATACTGTAACGACCCCAGAAGGCTCTCTCTTATGCCTTCTCACTTGGTTTCCCTTCCTGAAGAGATCACTCTCCCAACTTTCAAGGATTAATGGGGCTTGTTCAGTTTCATAAATACAGAATTAAATAATAGATAGTATATATGCCCTGCTTTTCTGGATTTTCTATTGCAACATTATACTATGAGATTTATTGGCTTATTGCATATGAAGTATGGTTGAAAAAGAAATAAGAGTTCCAGAGATGACAACCTCTGAATATCTTGAAATGGTTCTCTTGAGGGACTGTACCCACTCCAGCTTGTTCTGAAATCCACTCCAGAATCTTTTTTATAGGTAATGGGCAAAACAGTTGTATGTGATAAAGAGGAATATTCTAGAGGCATACTGATTTTTTAAATTTACCCTAAATGTCTTCCTATTATTTTAATGTTATTATTTTTCAGAATTCATGATGAAACTTGGACACCCCCCCCCCTTCACACAGAGCTGCAAGGAATGCAGGACTGTGAGGGATGAAGGACTGTGAGGTATGCAATGTTGCTGTGAGGGATGCAGGACTGTGAGGGATGCAGTGTTGCTGTGAGGGATGCAGGGCTGCGAGGGACTCAGGGTTGTGAGGGATACAGTGTTGCTGTGAGGGATGCAGGGATGTGAAGGATGCAGTGTTGCTGTGAGGGATGCAGGGTTGTGAGGGATGCAGGGCTGTGAGAGATGCAGGGCTGTGAGGGATACAGTGTTGCTGTGAGGGACACAGTGTTGCTGGCAGGGATGCAGGGCTGTGAGGGATGCAGTGTTGCTGTGAGGGATGCAAGGCTGTGAGGGATGCAGAGCTGTGAGGGATGCAGGAATGTGAGGGATGCAGGGCTGTGAGGGATGCAGGGCTGTGAGGGATGCTGTGTTGCTGTGAGGGATGCAGGGCTGTGAGGTATGCAGGACTGTGAGGGATGCAGGGCTGTGAGGGATGCTGTGTTGCTGTGAGGGATGCAGGGCTGTGAGGATGCAGTGTTGCTGTGAGGGATGCAGGAATGTGAGGGATGCAGGGCTGTGAGGGATGCAGGGCTGTGAGGGATGGCCCTGAGAAAGTGCTTGAGTCTTGAGGTTCTGCTCTCATTGAGGTTTTGCTCCTTTACAAAAGGTTTTAATGGAGAGTGTTGGCCTCTTTTACAATGCCAGGATAAAGTTTTATGGTGCCATCTTTTTAGCAGATGTTCATGATTGTTGGGAATATAGCTCAGTGGTGGAATAATTACTTAGTATGCCCAAGGTCCTGGGTTCAGTGCTCAGAGCCCCAAACCCAACCAAACCAATAAAAACTCAGGTCTTCATGAGATACTGAACTAATGGTGTTTTCTATGATGTTGTCTACATAGCAACTCTAAGAAGATTTGGACATTCTCTATCAGGCTTGTTATAAGTAACTTGCAGGACAAAACTTGTCCCTTCTCCCTAGTAATAACTTATGCATGCCACAAAGTGCTGCAGAATATCATCTAACCTTCACAAAATATACTTTTTTGGATTATTTGTTTGTTGGTTTGTTTTGAGACAAGGTTTGTCTGTGTAGCTGTGGTTGTCCGAGACATCATTCTGTAGATCAGACTGACCCTGAATTCAGGGGTCTGCCTATCCTTGCTTCCTGAGTTATGGAATGAAAGGCATGTACCACCACACCCGACATTCACTATTTTTAATATGAACCCATATAAACAGAAGCTCACAGAGAATAAATAATTCACCCAAAAGTATATAGCCAGGAAATACCTGAGTTAAGGTTTCAAAGCAAACCCAACTCCATTATCCAACCAGTGTCTTCTGTGTGCACTCGGGTAAAATCTCTGCAACTTTTCTGAGCACTGATGGCTTGACAAAATCAGAAGTCAGTGAGTGGCACCCAGATGATGACTTGAACTGCAAGATCATCTTTTCTCACGAGGAGCCCAGCGTCCATCACTGTGTCTGCATACTGGCTGGGCATTAGCCACGGGGCTCACTATGGCCAGAGGGCATGTTGGCATAGGTATTATGATTAAGTTGAATATGACAAAGAAAGTTGAAGTAGGTTAATGCCATGGCTCTAACCCTTGCTGGCTGTTGTGATTTGGGGATGAGTATCTCACATTTCAGAGCCTTTTTCTTTTGTGTATAGGATGGAAATGAATAACGATTCCTCCCTTATGAAGTTGTGTTAGCATTAAGTGATTCAAGTACTAACACACTGTCTGGAAATAGTTATCAATAATTAACTCTGCAGCTTTCTTCCACTCGATAGAAGAGAATGCCCAGTCTTGAGTAGAGCGTGGAGAACAGAACTTTATCAAGGTAATGTACTGCCAAGGGAGAGCGTTAAGCTGGGTTGGTGGGAATGTTTATAAAAGTGAGAATCATTGGCAGCCCGATATCGGCCACTCATGTGATCAGTTCATTTACGTTTCACAGCCAAAACATGGCCATTAAAAGGGTTTAGTTAGATGCCTCCCTCTCTCTGTATTGATTCCTTTTCAGTGAAAATATTGATAAGTTTGTATAGATCGGGACCTTAAAGTTACTTAATTATTGATTGAAACAGTTGCTCAGGCTGAGCAGGTGGGTTTTCACTGTGTCTAACAACTAGAAGAAACAAGCAGATTTTCTGCAGGATAATGTGGGCTCTGAAGCCGCTCTCCCCATCCCCAAATGTGGGCTCCTTGCGGCTGCTCTGAGCCTCAGCTTTCTAAGCTGCAGCTGAAGCATCTTTACCCAAGATGCTTCTCTGCACGCAATTTGTTTATCAGCAACTGGGAAGAAGGCAGACAAAGCAGTGCCACCCGTAGTGATTAGATGCAATTTGGGGCTAGGCAGAAAGATGAATATGGATTTGAAGTCATTTTGGGGTACATTTTTTAAAAAGATTTTTTTAGTTTCATTTTTAAAGTGCATTGGTCTTTTGCCTGCATTCATGTCCGTGTGAGGGTGTTGGGTCCCCTGGAACCAGAGATACAGACAGTTGTGAGCTGACATGTGGGTTCTGGGAATTAAACTCGGGTCCTCTGGAAGAGCAGTCAGTGCTCTTAACAGCTGAGCCATCTCTCTAGCCCCACTGAAGTATATTTTATGATCCATTTTGTCTATTTCTTTCAGTATAGAAACCACCCAGCCAAGGCATGGTAGTAATTGAGGGACCCAAAAAAGACAAAGATCAGTGAATCATGTCCCTTAGCCTCAAGGGATTGAGAGAATAAGAGCATCATGTGGGCGTGTCACATGGGCATAGTGGGTGGGCATAGCTTGGTGGGTGTTGCGGGTGGGTAGGTGAGTCACTTTCCTAGCTGCCACTACAGTTGCCTGGCAGATTGAAAAAACTTCAGCCACTTAGAAAAAAAATGTATCTTGGTTCACAATTTCATAGGCTCTGCCCATCACAGCAGGGAGGGCGTGGTGGCTGGCACAGATTTTCCTCCTGTTTCAGTTCTCTTGACATGTTTCTGTGTTCTTTCTGCCCATCTTTTAATTTTGGCCAACCCTGTTGCCTTCTCGTCGATGTATGATAAGCTGTAAACGTGCGAAGTGCACAATTTGCTAATTTTCAGCATCTGCACACATTTGTGACTCCATCATCAGAATGAAGGTAACGAACACAGCTATCACCCCCAATGGAGTCTGTGCCCCCTTCATGCTTCCTCCCTTGTGTCTTCCTCCACCCATTGGTCCCCAGGCAACTGCTGACCTGCTTTCTGTCTCTGCAGATCGGTTTGTGCTTTGTAGAATTCTACGTACACAGGAGCATCTGTGTTGAACTCTCCACTTCTCTACTGTCTGGCTTCTTTCACTTAGGGTGGTATTTAGAATGCCATATGTTATGAGCTAAACAACCGCTCATCCCCTGTGGTTGATGGGTAATATACCATATATGGATTTATCATTCATTGGATTAATTTGCCTCTTCACCTGTTCTTAAACTGTTTGTTGAGTTGTGTCCAGCTTGGATCTGTTGTAGACAATATCGTGGACACTTGCGCACAAGTTTTCATGTGAACATGTGATTTTATTTATCTTAGATCAGAGTGTCTGGGTCATGATGTTTATGCATGTTTTTAAGACACTGTAAACCATTTTCCAAAGTGGTTGTACTACTTTATTGCCACTGGCAATGGCTGAGGGTGTCCGTTTCTCTGTGTTCTTTATTAATATTTAGTTGGATCCATCATTTTTTCCCTATTCCAAAGGCCGTGGCTTTAAACTGTGCCTTCATGGTCACTAAGGATGCTAATCATCTCTTCATGCATTAATTTATCTACTGAAAATTGCTGAGCAGAGCTTTTATGTTTGATTCTTTTTTTTTCATATATTTTCTCAGTCGTTTTTCATTCTTTTAACAGGATTTCCTGAGGAAAAGAAATGCAGTTCTGACTTTATACACGTGTGCTGTTTTCTGATGTAGCATGCTTTGGGCATTGCGTTCTTCCCTTTGGGAACTCCAGTCACGTATATATTAGGCTGCTGACTTTTTCTAGCAGTTTATTTTCTGTGTATTTCAGTTTGGATAGATATTATTGCTGTGCCAAGTTTAGTCATCTTTTGTTTTAATTCTTAATTTGCTGTTATATACAGAGAATGTAGGTTTATCACAGATATGGTAATTTTCAACCCCTAAAGATCAATTTTGGCTCTTCTCTCTTTCCAATCTTCTCTCTATTTCTGCTGTCAATCCCTTCCCTTCCTTTCCCTTCCCTTCCCTTCCCTTCCCTTCCCTTCCCTTCCCTTCCCTTCCCTTCCCTTCCCTTCCCTTCCCTTCTTTCTTTCCCTTCCTTTTCTCTATCCTTCCCTCCCCTTTGTCTTGCCTTCCCTTCCTCTCTTTTCCTCTTCTACCCTTTCCCTCTCCTCTTTTCCTCTCCTTCCCCCCTTCCTTCCATTTTTTTCTTCTTTCCTTCCCCTCTTCTCCCCCTCCTCATCCTCCTCCCCCCTTTCCTCCCCTTCTCTCCCTTTCTCTTTCCTTCATCACTGTACCTAAGATGTTCAGACTCCTACCTTGGCAAACAGGTAGAGTGGAAGGGACTCAGACATATGGCACCGGGGACAGTCACATTTGGGTGTAACTGTAATAATAGTTCCAGAGGTTCAGTGATGAAATTTTACCTTTCAACAGTAAGAACTGGAGAAGAGCTAAGATAAGTGAGGAGTGGGGCCATGGAAATAGCCAATGTTGACCTCGAAGGCTTCTGTTCATCCTGGTCATGCCCAATGTCAACCAGAACGAGGTTCAAGCTCAAGATCTCTGAGAGCCATGTAGGGAGACTGCTGGGCTTTCTATGTAAGCACACACAGAGCAGTTCTAACAAAGATGGGTGAAATATGGCTCAGAATCTTTATTTCATCAGGAATGCCAAATTATTCTGTTTGAGGTTCACAGTAAAGAGCAAAAGCACTAATCTCGCTGTGATACTTGGTCAGATGCCATGAAGTCATTGAGAAAAAAATTGTTGAGTCTAAGCTGACAATGAAGATTGTAACTCATAACTTGGCATTTATCTGATGCATTTCTGGTGAACAAACAAAAATAATCAATGCCTGGATAAATGAATAAATATTTGCAAGCATTTGTTTATGAGGCTCAACTATAATACCAACATTAATTACTGATATCAGTATGATTAGTGCTATGGCTATATCTGTTTAAAAAACCACATTTGATTGTATATGGCAGTCTAATTGGACTATAAAACAACTTAACAAGTCTTTTTAAAATTAGTTAAAATGAAAACTTCAATCTAATACAAGAAATATACTTATGGATTTTGCATTAGAAATAGAGAAACTATTGAAGCCTCTCTAGGTTTGTGAATGTTTAAACAAATGGGGGAAAACACCAGTTAAAGAGAAATTTAACACCTGTGGTCAGTTGTAAATAGCTATTCTTTGTGATATGTCGTATTTCTTCAAATATTTCCCTTTGATGTGCAACAGTGAATACACAAATGACAGAATTCAAAGGTGCTGACGATGCTCAGCTTATTTTGACAATTCTATGCAGTGCTAATGATGAAACTGTTCTGGTCCAAAGAGAGATGAGGAGAGAAGAGGGGAGAGGGGGATAGGAAAGGGGGAAGATAGGGTGGGAGAAGAGAGGGCAGGGAAGAGAAGGGGAGGGCAGGAAAGAAGAAAAGAGAGGAGTGGGGGGAGGGGGAGGAGGGGAGAGGGAATGTGCACACATCTGTCTTGGTCTCTCTACTCTGCTCCATCTACCTGTCCCCCTTAACAGCAGCATGACAAGAACTACAGCCTGAAAGTCTGTAAATAGTGAAACCCCTCCTCATCTGTGTTAAGATTTTCATTTACAATACATCTAAATTTACAAATAAAATTTGGTGGGGAACACTATATTCTGTTATTATGTGTTTATCCATTTATTTGTCTTCTTTAATACCTTTAAATCAGAATATATACATTTCCCATTAAATTATTATACATTGATACATATAGATTTATTGGTAGGCATTGTATATACTTGTGCTGCCATAATAAATGAAGAAATTTCTTGATTTAAAATATTTAATAAGTGGTACTAGGTAATTTTTTTATTCTTGTGGAAAACATGAAAATGACTTTTTACATTATCCCCTTCAGAATCATTATTTTCAAGTAAAGACTTAAAACTATAGCATAAAACTACAGAAGAAAACATAGGAGCACATACACACCTTTACCTGTCTGTTGGTCTGTCTATTATGTACCCATTATACATAAATATGTGCGTTGTCTTAGGGCTGCTTACTGAGGTGTACATTGGTATGTGCCAATTAATAGCATGAACAGGTATGAGGCTGCATTATGATGTGTCTGCATGCCCGTGGGGTTATGGACCGTCACAGTCCAGGCAGATCTAAGGTCTGTCACCTCCAGTCTTTTCTCTGCCTCTTTTCAGTCACTTGGCTCTCAATCTCATTGCCAGAACAAATTATCCTGGGGTCCGTGGCTTGAACAACACAGAAGGATTGTGTTGCAGTTCTGAGGATTGGAAGCTGTAAGAGCCAGTTGCAGTGGGCTAGCTCAAAGGTTGCTTTGTTTTAGGGACTCTGCCTGTGTGCCCCCTGTGTTCTCTGCTTCATGATCCTTCCTCTTCTGTGACCACCTGGCCCACTCCTCTTGGCCTCCGGACCCCTCTTATAAATGTGTTTATGTTTATGCTGGGCTCTCGGGGACACAGCAGGACACCACCCCACCCCACCCCAGTATTTGTACCATGGCCTTTACACACACCTAGAGGTCAGCTTGTGATTTAGCTGGCCTTTACATTTACATGGAAATTTTAGAATAAGTTTGTAATTTCTTTTTTAAACGTCGTGCTAATATTTTGACTGAGGTTGCAATGAGTCTGCATCATTCTGGAGAAAGTGAACAAATGGACAAGAATTGTCTTTACTCCCCCAAACAGGGGCTTAATCTCTAAATTTTCTCCCAGGGCTCAAATAGTTTTCAGTGCACACAGCAGCTTTTATATCCGTGAGCAGGGCTACTCTCGTAAAGCATAGGGTGTAGCAAGTGCTGTGCTTTAAGTCCAGCTTCTGGATAGCTATTAGAAACTGACCGAAGTGGGGACACTGTGCCCCTTCTTAGAATTGGGAACAAAACACCCATGGAAGGAGTTACAGAGACAAAGTTTGGAGCTGTGACGAAAGGATGGACCATCTAGAGACTGCCATATCCAGGGATCCACCCCATAATCAGCTTCCAAACGCTGACACCATTGCATAAACTAGCAAGATTTTGCTGAAAGGACCCAGATATAGCTGTCTCTTGTGAGACTATGCCGGGGCCTGGCAAACACAGAAGTGGATGCTCACAGTCAGCTAGTGAATGGATCACAGGGCCCCCAGTGGAGGAGCTAGAGAAATTACCCAAGGAGCTAAAGGGATCTGCAACCCTATAGGTGGAACAACATTATGAACTAACCAGTACTCCCTGGAGCTCGTGTCTCTAGCTGCATATGTATCAGAAGATGGCCTAGTCGGCCATCACTGGAAAGAGAGGCCCATTGGACACACAAACTTTATATGCCCCAGTACAGGGGAACGCCAGGGCCAAAAAAATGGGAGTAGGTGGGTAGGAGAGTGGGGGGGGGGAGGGTATGGGGGACTTTTTGGATAGCATTGGAAATGTAATTGAGGAAAATACGTAATAAAAAAAAAAGAAAAGAAAAAAAAGAAACTGATTTTTAATATAGTACTCAGATTCTGTGTTTCTCCTTGGCCTTAGTTATTCTTTCTCTTCCTTCCTTCCTTCCTTCCTTCCTTCCTTCCTTTCTTCCTTCCTTCCTTCCTTCCTTCCTTCCTTCCTTCCTTCCTTCCTTCCTTCCTTCCTTCCTTCCTTCCTTCCTTCCTTCCTTCCTTTCTTCCTTCCTTCCTTCCTTCCTGTCTGTCTGTCTGCCTTTCTTTCTTTCTCTCTCTCTCTTTCTTTCTTTCTTTCTTTCTTTCTTTCTTTCTTTCTTTCTTTCTTTCTTTCTTTCTTTCTTTCTTTCCTTCTTTCTTTCTTTCTTACCTTTAATGTCCACTTCATGACCATGTTGTTTGTAAGCATGGCTGTTTTACTTATTCCTGTACAAGAGGAATGGCTGCCTCTCTCCCTTCTCCTTCCCTCTCCTCTCTCTGCCTTCCCCTTCCTCCTTCCTTCTCTGTCTCCCTGCCTCTTCCTCCCTCCTCCCTCCCTCCTTTCTCTCTCTCTGTCTCTCCCCTTCCTCTCTCCATTACCCACCATCATGTCTTGTTGTAAATGATAATTTTTAGCCCCCAAGGCCTTTCTTTAGGACTGTTAGCATGCTCATTTTGGTCCTAAATTTTGTTACATCTGAATTTAATAGAGCTATAGCCACTTTCTTTTAGTGATATTTCTTTTACCTTTTTATTTTATTGTTCCTTTATGTTGTATGCATACACACACTCTCCTTTTTATCTAGTCTGTTGATTTAACTTAGTGGCAACTCTAGTACATTAACACTTACCATGGCCACTTACCTAGTATTTTATAATTTGTTTTAAACTGTTCTAAATTTTAAAAATTCTTCCTTTGGATTAATTGAGACATTCCCCTATTATTTTTTCTATTCACTAGTTTGGAAGTTACATATTTTACTTTTTTCTTGTTATCACTCTGATATATTGTATATAATACACTTGACATATTAATACTTCTGTATTTTAACAACTTATATTTTCAGTCAATAGTTTTATCTCTGTCCCAAATAATTTAAAGAATTTAGAATATTAACACTACAACCATTTTAGTATTTCATCTATATTCTAGTGTTATGTTTTGTTTCTTATTCCTATTTAAAATTAGATGCTATTGTTTAAATACTGTTTACCTGTTTAATATAGTATTATTTAATGTTTGTGTCCAAGCTCCCAAAACATGAATTGGATTTCCCAGACTGAGGAAAAGAACTCAATGAAAGGAAATCTCATAGCTCAAGGTGTCTCCATTGCTGCCCTGGGTGGCTGTGGACAGGAAAATCTAAGAAGGCTGAAGCTCTGGTGACATTTTGACATTTTGAAGCAGATAATTCCTTCCTCCTCCCTTTGTCCCTTTCTCACTTTCTATCCTGTGTGTATGTCTGTGTGTACACCTGTGAGTGTGGGTGCTTCACAGACAACACACACACAGAGGTCAGAAGACAGATTGAGGTAGGTCCCTTCTCCAATGCCTTCCACTTTTGGTTTGAAACAAGGTCTCTCGTTGGCCTGGAATTTCACCCCTGCTGGCTGTGAGCTCCCAGGGATCCTCCTGCCTCTGCTCCTATCAAGCAGTTCTGGGACTATAGGTGATTCTGCTGTGCTTGGCTTTTTATGTGAGTTCTGTGTCTCTGAACTCAGCTCTTCATATTTGTGAGATAAGTACTTACTGGCTGACCATTGCTCTAGTGCCCCAACCAGAATTATTTTCTCTTTTAAGGCAGATTACCCTGCAAATCATAGAATGTAGCATCTTTGGTTGGGATCTACAAGATGTCTGACCCTCATTTGTGGCACTATAAAGTGGCAAATATCTGGGAGCAGTTTGTCTAGGTGGGTGTGGTAGTTAGAATATGTTTGGTCCATGGGAAGTGGCACTATTAGGAGGCATGGTCTTATTGTAGGAAGTGTGGCCTTGTTAAAGGAAGTGTCTTACTGTGGAGGCAGGTCTCATATATATTCTCAAGTCTGGTCAGTATGGCCCAGAGTCTCCTGGCTGCCTGTAGAAGATAGTCCCCTTCTGCTGCCTGTGGATCAAGATGTGGAATGCTCAGCTCCTCTAACACCATGTCTGCCTGTACACTGCCATGTTTCCCACCATGAGGAAAATGGACTGAACCTCTGAATTTGTAAGCCAGCCACAATGAAACATTTGTCTTTATAAGAGTTGCCTTGGCCATGTTGTCTCTTCACAGCAATGAAACTCTAAGATAGAAATAACAACTTCTTTAGTAGGTAAACAGGTTCAGGGCTGATCTTCACTACCTCTGCTCAAGTGGGCTTTAACATCCACAAAGTTCCTCACTTGCAAAAGAGAGCCAGTGCCATCTGCATCAAAGAGATTAGACCCAGGACTTACATGCATTCCCACCACCACTACCACCCACCCTGTCTTTCTGTGTCTCTGTGTCTCTGTCTTTCTCTCTGTCTCTGTCTCTGTCTTTCTCTCTGTCTCTGTCTTTCTCTCTGTCTCTGTCTTTCTCTCTGTCTCTGTCTGTCTCTGTCTCTCTTTTTCTCTGTCTCTCAGTCTCTGTCTGTCTCTCTCTTTCTCTCTGTGTCTGTCTGTCTGTCTGACTGACTCTCTCTCTCTCTCTCACACACACACACACACACACACACACACACACACACATACACACACACATCTTCAGATCAGGTTCCTTCCTGGATTATCCTCCCTATCTTCCTTTGGATACCCAGGTAACCTGAACTCAGTCTTCTTGGATTCTCCTATCCTCACCATGGCCTCATTTTGTGTGGAGAAACAGTTTATTTTCTGAGGCTCAATCTGTGTTTAATTGATCTTTGGATCACTCAATACATATACCCTTTAGGTACTGCCTAAGGAAAGATTAATTTTACGCCCCAGGAAAAGATTTAAAATGGGAGATTCCAGGCCATGCTAATGTGGCTAAGGCTGAACTTAGAGGCAGCAAATCTTCAGAGTTGAAAATAAACCCATTTTGACAGAAGAAGCACCGTAGACATTTTCAAACAAAAAGAAAGCCATGTTCATGATGTCAGACGGGAACACATGTAGTACATTAGCAGGGAATTGGGGTGCGGCTGGAAGGAACTGGGCTTCCAGTCTGGGCAGGAAGAGCTATCCAGGTATCAACAAGGACTCAGTGCCATGGCTGTGTAGTAGGCACAGCCTAGGCACCTGACTCTCATTGTCTTCTAACACTAACACTGATACACAGTTGCAAAGAGAAATTCTTGTCCTTGCATAAAAAAAGATTCAGTGAATTCCTCCTCATCATACACCTAGCCAGTAGTTGGACTACGAGGGTTAAATCACAAAAGTGTTCCCAGCAGAGCCAATCTTGGCTCTGTAATAAACCCAGAGAGTAGTTCTTCTCTGGGAGAGGCCCCATGATCTAATCCATGATCCCCAAATTATAGATAATGTACTATTATAGCACTGTTCTAGGTGAGGTTTCGAGTTTTAACTTTTTACAAATGTACTGAAAGATGTGTCTGGAGAGATTCCTTAGTGGTTAAGAACTAGGGCCTCTTCCAGAGGACCTCAATTTGGTTCCCAGTACTCATGTAAGTCTAGCTCCAGGGCTCCAGGGAACTCAACACCCTCTTCTGATCTCCATGTATACACACACACACACACACACACACAGAGAGAGAGAGAGAGAGAGAGAGAGAGAGAGAGAGAGAGAGAGACTCACACATTGTACACAAGATAAAAAATAAAACAAATATTTAAGATTTAATTTCATTATTTTTTCTGTGTTTTGAGTGTTTTGCCCGCATGGATATCTGTATTTCACCACAAGTGTGCCTTGAACTAACGGAGGCTGAAAAGGTGTTGGATCACCTGGGATGTGAGGTACAAGCGATTGTAAGCCTCTGTCTGGGTGCTGGGAGTTGAATCTAGGTCCTCTAAGTATAGTAAGTAGTGCTCTTAACCACTGAGCCCTTTCTCCAGGCCCCCAAATAAATCTTTTAAAAATATAAACTGAAGAGAAAGAAAAAGATTGAGTACCCCTGTTCTATAAGTGTGTGGAGTTCGTATGTATTTGTATTATTTGTATTACTATTTTTTTTTTAAATGGGGAGAGCACATTCCACACCTGGAGGGGTGGGCCATGTTTGTTCTGATCCGAGGCTGCAGCAAGATCATATTGTTCAGCACAGGTGAGTGGTGCTAGATTCAGCACACATTCCATTCTGAGTGAAGTTTTGGCTTGTCAGAAACTTGCCAATTTCCTCACAACTGTCCACATTTACTTACACAACCCCTTGTAGGGTCACCACCCACAGATTTAGTTTCAGAAGCTGCGCAAGGGCTGACGCTCACCCATCAAGGTGTCCCCAGCACCCTTCCAGTACCCTGAAATGCTGACAAGGTGACACGCCTCTGCAGAAAACCAAATAAAACTGTAAATGTTGAGATAACAAGGAGAGACTCAGAGGAGAATTCAAAATAGATAAGATATATTTCAAGTGGAGAAACCGAGGCTCAAAGAGATGAGGTGCTGACTACTGCAAGAACATCATGGGTGAGAACAGTAAGATACCTGATGCCAGAGGCCGAGTCTCCACTGTGGGATGCCTCTGTCGAAAGCCACTTGTCTGCAGGCGGAGGGGCCCTGAAGGAAATGGTAACTGTGCCATTTTGATGAGGGAGAGACAAAGTGATTGATGCAAACAGCACCCTGGAATAATAATGAAGTGCTTGTCAATCCGAGCTCTCCCAATGACAGCCCGGTCGATAAATCTGTCGTGGCAGATAATTACTCGCTGTATCTTTAGTCCATAAAGCGATCAATAAAGTCAAATGTCCAGTTTAATATTTTACATTTAATGATTACACAATAACAGATACCAGAATAAATGTTGATGGAGATCAATGGAAGGATTAGATACGGTGCCAATACTTTTTTTCCCCCTTTTAATTAGTCAAAACCTAATACAAAATTCAAGATACGCTGTATCAAAGCCTTTCTTTCTTAACTCGCTACTAAGCAACTGAAATTATGTTCAGAGATTTGATTATTGAGCTGTTAATTATCTGGAAATTCAGATGTTTTGTGAAATGCTTGAAAAATCTCATCCATCCTTTGTGGTTGGGGAACTGGCTTGATGGGGCCTAAGTTACTTTTTTTTTTCCCCAGAGGTGGACAATGTTTATATGTCCATCAAACTCTGGGAAGAAAAGGAGTGTTCTGAGGGCCATCTGGTCTGGCTGCACTGCTATCCTGGTTATCCTGTTCCCTGAGGACCTGTGCACTTGTGGGCAAGTTCCCCTGGGCCTGGCCAGCCTTTGCTTACTGGCCTTGAACTTGGATTCCCTATAAATCCTCTGTAAATCAATGTTGTCAGCTTCTATTATTTCATTGCTCACTAAGGAATAGCCCAGGATGGTACTGAATAATTTATGATGGCGGTGGTGTTGATCCGACTTCACGAGTAGGAAATTCTAAGACCCCAGTAGGCTTCATTCAGTCTGTGGATCCATCCCCAGGCTGGGAGTCTGCTTAGCATGTGATCCTAGCAAGAAAGGTTGGAATGCCCATGCCAGGGGGAAACCCACCTTCACTGGCCACTGTGTCACTCAACAGAGGGTGTTAAGGAGGGAGGTACTAAGTTGGGATCTAGTGTTTCATAACATCTGGAAAGATCAGACTTTCAAGATAAGAGTCTTAATTGGCCACTTCTGAATGGGTTCAGAGCCTACATGTTAGGATGTCTATAGAGACAGGAAAGGAAATAGATAAAAAAAAAGAGTTATTGGTATGTGTAGCAGATGCATATATGTATGTATAGTTATTGGTATGTATAGCAGACGCATGTATGTATATATAGTTATTGGTATGTATAGCAGATGCATGTATGTATGTATAGTTGAGACAAAGAGTGGTCTGCTGGGCATCTGAAAAGAGAAAAGCTGTAACCATGCAAAGAGTTCACATACCTACTGTGATCAAGCATGCTGTGGATGGTGAGTTGTCATCTTGAAGGAGATTCTTGTTTTCGTGATAAAGGATGGAAGCTGCCTCATCCCTGAGAACCAGCGTTCTAAGTGACCATCTCAATGGAAGCCAAACTTCCAGCACAGAGCCTGTTGCTTCCTGCACAGGAGTCAGTGACATCTGTTGTGCATGGGAAAATGTGACAGCTTACATCTAAGCCTTTAGCTTGGTCTTAGACCCTTTCCTTCAGGGCATTTGGGAAGCAGTGGGCCCAACGAGCATTTGAGCCTACTCGGATGAGGCTGCCACATACACTAATGTGCAGTGTGTCCATTTAGTGTGAGCTCCTCACTGTCAATGGACCTGAACACTTGGGTCTGCAGGCAGTTCTCTCCAAGAAATGCTCACCTCAGGACCAATGAATGTCAGACAGCTCAGAGTGACATAGGCGGAGAGCTCAGCGCGTGGGATGGGCTTCAGCCGGTCAGTGCAGCCCCAGAGAAGCCTGAAACCATGGCCTGATTTCAGGCAAGTGTCTGTTCAAGTTCAATGTTTTCCTTCATGTCTATAGCTTTGGAAAGTATTAATACTTCTTACAGCCTCCTCCTGCTTTTCCTCCTCCTCTTCCTCTTCTTCTTTCTTCCTCTCCTTCCTTCTCTTTTTCTTGTTATTACAGTAAAGTACACAGAACAAAACTTACCGTGTGTAAGTTGATTCAGCATTCTATAGCCAGTTATCTTACAAACAACAAAATACCTGCTAACTTTGGGTTTATGATTTTTCTGATAGCCATTCTTCATCAGTATTGATATCATATTTGATGAATACTGATATCTTACTGTTATTTTCATTTGCATTTACCAAGTGGGAAATAATATTTAATATCTTACTGGGTTGACATCTAGATCTTCAGGGAAATATTTACATATGGCTTTTGTCTATTTCTACACACACACACACACATATATATTTGACGTTTTGTTTTGACAGTAGTTCATATGTGGTAGGTACCTGGAGTGGTTTGAATGAGATATATGCCCTAGAGTTTCAGGAATTTGGACACTTAGCCCCCAGCTGGTGATGCTATTGGGGGAAGCTCAGATGATGCTCAGATGATGCAGCCTTGTCGCTGGAGGCTGGCTTTGAACTTAAAATCCTCCGGTCACTCCAGTTTGCTCCTTCTGCTTCCTCCTTTGCATTTGGAGATGTAAGAGTTCAGCTTCCTGCTGTGGCCATCATGCCTGTGGATTGTTACCCTGCTTTGTGCTTCCACAACGTGATGGGCTCTTACCCTAGGCAGCCAGAAGCCAAAATAAGATCTTCCCCTCTGGAAGCTGCTTTTGGTCACTGCGTTTTATCACAGCAACTGAAAAGTAACCGATGCAGGGCCCATCATCCGCTGAGCATGTGGCTGAACATTTTCTATTCTAGTGCAGCCTTCTCACCCCTGTAGTCGGGTCCTCCATGAGAGAAAGTTTCTAATACTGACAAAGCTAACGTTCAATTTATTTTCTTTGTGGAATGTACTTCTGGTGTGAAGTGTAAGGATTTTTTTTTTGGCTAGTCCTGAATTCTAACAATGTTCTATTGGTTTCTTAAAAGTTTTATAGCTTTAAATTTTACATTTGAGTCAGTAGTCCATTTTAAGTTGACTTTTAAATGCAGAGTAAGATTCTGTGTGAAGTTTTTATTTTTGTTTTATTTATGTTAGCTGTCTAGCTGAACCAGGACCACTGTTTAAAATGCTATCTTTCTTCCAATGGATGTTTATGTACCTCTGGTAAGTGTGTGTGTGTGTGTGTGTGTGTGTGTGTGTGTGTGTGTGCGCGTGCGCGCGCACGCACACAAGTATGTGAATGAGTGAGTATGTGAGTGTGCAAGTGTGTGAAGTGAGTGTGTGAGTGTGCAAGTATGCAAGTGTGTGCAGGCATGTGTGAATATATGAGTGTGCTTATGTGAGAGTGTGTAAGTGTGCGAGTGTGTGTGTGTGTCTGAATGTGTGGTGTGTGTATGTGTGTGTGCAAGTGTTTGTGAGTGCAAGTGTGTGTGAGTGTATATGTGTGTGAGTGTGTGTTGTATACTGGGAATTCAGCAACCTAAGGCCTCATGCATGTTAGGTAAGAACTCTGCTAGTAATCTACACTCCCGCCAGTGGGCATATTTTGTAAGTCTATACTGTTGTTTCTTTATCCTGTACCCATTTTTATTTCTATATATTTTCCTACTATTACTGCTTTAGTTTTGTCCCATAAATATAAGTTTTATATTTTCATCTTATTCAACTGAAGTTTTTTGTTTCAGAATTTTGTTCTTTCCACATGGACATTTAAAAAATATTGTACTCTATTTTTAAAAAGTGTCTAATTCCTTGTTATCTCATTATTAATTTGTACTTTGTCTCATTATGTTAGAGAAAATACCCAGTATGATTTCCATTTTATTAATCTGTCATGTTTGTAAATCCATATGATTGTGTGGAGTTTCCATAGTTTTGTTAGGTATTATATCATCTTTGTTACTTTTCTATTGCTATGATAAAACACCATGACAAAGGCAACTTATAAAAGAAAACATTTAATGTAGAGCTCATGGCTTCAGATGATTTGAGTCCATGATGGCAGGACAATGGTATGGTGGCAGTGGCAGCAGCAGCTGAGAGCTCACATCTTAATCCACAAACATTAGGTAGAGAGAGCAGGTCGTACTGTGAATGGCACAAACCTTTAAAGCTGGACCCCAGTGACACACCTCTCCCACAAGGCCATACCTCCTCCCACAAGACCACACCTCCTAATCCTTCCCAATCCATTTCACTAACTGGGGAACAAGTATGCCAACATATGAGCCTAAAAGGTTCTTCTCATTCAAACCACCACATGTGTTTTACACTACCACTACAGGGGCCACACTCATATTTGCTACAAGTACACAAACCTTGTTTCCCTGTCTTCTTACATCTCTCTCCACATTTGTTATAAAATTGGTTTATATAATCTGCATTTATTTAGGACCAAATGAAGTGGGGTTATAACTTTTGTTTAGGTCATCATATATCATTGAGAAACTGTAATAGAGGATATAAATACTGTGTGTTTCTCCTATGATTGTGTATTACAGGGATCTAAACACATGTCTTCATACTTGCATGGTAAGTGTTTTGCCCAGTGATCTATTTCCCCAAAACACTCATCTTTTATTTTTGTAAATAGCCTAATTATTTTTTTACTTGCTTAAAGTATCTTGATAATTTTTACTATGTCCACCTTGAGATATTAGTCCAGAAATTCACTGTTTCTTGCATCTAAGTGTGGACAGCGATTGATTTTCTTTATTTAGTTTGATGTCTATCTTGTTCTTCATTTAATAAACAATTTTTAGCCCAAATGTAAGCAATTTTATTATCCTAAGATTCCAGATCTCCCTTAAGCTTCTGTTGTCTTAGCCCTGTTTCTTCTGACATCACACTGTTGAGTTATGGGACCCAATACATGGCTTCCTCATCACTGAGGGTAGTGGAAGTTTAAAGCTTGTTTTCAAGCAAACACAGAGTTGTTATCGTGGTAAGGAGCGAACGTTCGGGATTCTCATTTATCTGCCATCAGTGCTGAAGGCTGAGAGGGGACAGGGCAATTCTTGTTGTGAACAGATGGGTGTGAGGTCATGGGTTTTCACTAGATCACCATGGAATCTCTTTTTCTCTCTCATTGAAGGACCTTTTCTTGTTCTTGTTCTTGTTCTTCCCCCTCTTCCCCCTCTTCCTCCTCTTCCCCCTCTTCCTCCTCTTCCCCCTCTTCCTCCTCTTCCTCCTCTTCCTCTTCTTCCTCCTCTTCCCCCTCTTCCCCCTCTTCCCCCTCTTCCCCCTCTTCCCCCTCTTCCCCCTCTTCCCCCTCTTCCTCCTCTTCCCCCTCTTCCCCCTCTTCCTCCTCCTTCTCCTTTTCCTCCTCCTCCTCTTCCTCCTCTTCCTCCTCTTCCTCTTGTCCTGGAACTCACTTTGTAGACCAGGCTGTCCTCGAACTCAGAAATCTGCCTGCCTCTGCCTCCCAAGTGCTGGGATTAAAGGCATGCACCACCATGCCCGGCTAGGGCCTTTTCTTCTTGTGTCCACATTTTAAAGTCACACTTGTCAAAAACTTTGATGAGGAAAAATTTTCTTCCATGTTTAGTTTTAGAAACTACATCTGTCTACTTTAACCCCCAAATACTCTTTCTTCTTCACAGAGGTGGTCCGGCTGTCCTTTTCAGATTTCAAGTTTTCCAGTTCTTTACCCTAATAGAGACACATTATTCCTAGCAGTTATGAAATAGCTCACTCTGTTTACTAAACACCATCTTCTTTCTCAGGATGCTCTGCTGACTTCCTGCATTTGTTAACATAAGAATTAGAGTTGGTTTTCTAGTTCTAGGGTGAAATATGGACATTCCATTCGAAGATCTTGAGATACCCATAGGATGCTGCTGCCTAGAAAATACAAGGGGTAAAGATGATTTTTTTTTTTACATCTGTAATTCCATATCCTAGATATAAGCAGAGTTGGTAATGCAGTGTCTTTACCTGCACAGACTACAGAGCCTGGCTGTGTCTTATGTGGGGTTCACCTTCCTCCTGTGGTATTGACCATCAGGAATGCCTGCATCATCTAACTATTTAGTGTTTAGCTCATCAAACTTAACCAGTACTGACTACATCAACTGCCAGTAGTCACAGCCCTTGGAAGACACACCTGAGAGACTAATGTTGTTATTTATTAATTGTTACATACTTTATTCACTCATTTTTACCAAACATGCCAGTTCCCTGTCATTGGGTCTATAGTGTCATAATGTGGTTTACTTCAGAAACACTTTAAAATGAAAGAGTGTATCTGGATGTTTTGTTAGGAGTGATGACGGTCTGAACAGGAGAAGTGGGTGTGGGGGAAGAGAAATTAATGTGATACAGAGATACCACTGCAAATGAAGTTTCAAAAACATGGACCTGAAATGTCCTTCAGAACCCTCCTGACTGGAGACAAGGAGGCCTTGATACCCACCCCAGATGAGAGTTAGTGTTGGACAGACCAGCCCCAGCCAGCAGTGTGACACCTGAGAAGGAAGACTCGGGTGTGAAATGAGTGTAGTCAGCAATCCTGGCACCCAAGAAGGTGGGGAGCCTTGCTTGGAGAAGCCTAGGTGGCACGCTATAGCAGGAACAGCATGAGGCTGTGAAGGGACCAAGTGACAGGGCTTCTGCTGGTTAAATCTAGCAGTAGGAAGAGGAGAGACAGGCATGGAAATACCAGAGACATTAAGTTTAAGGGCCATGAAGAGGAAGTGCCCAGGGAACACAGGGACCAACCAACTCCTCTGGGGGTTGGGGGTCAAGGAAGAAGTGCTCCCTGACTGTGCTCCCTTCTGAGTTTTGAAGGGAGAAAATTCCATGCCATCGTGCCTCATAGAGTAGGCAGTGGATTACAAAAGCTTGAATCTCTTTTGAAATACGGAGTCTGTATTTTGCCAGGTAAAGAGAAGTAAATCATACATTAATGGAGCCAGTATTTTCAGGGAGTTAGCGCCACAGGCACCCCGAGCGAGGACCCAGCAAAGAGATAGGAAAGGTGAGCGTGCGGGTTACATGGAATGTGGAAAATAACCTTTTAAACTTTTATGCTCCTCTCTAGGGCAAAAAATTGCTATTCTTTAAAAGGTTAGTCTACTACCAAAAAAAGAAGGGAAATGAAAAAAAAAAAAAAAGAAGGCAGCTCCATGTTTCATTCTAGAATCAATTTTTCTATTAAAAATAAATTGCACTTTAAGTAACTTGTGATGTGTCGAGCTAGAGCTAGTGGCTACAAGAAACTTTTATGTCTGCAGTCCTGGTGATGCGGGGATGGCTGGATCACTGAGAGCAGAGTGAGAGTGCTTCTGATCTCCTGAAACCTGGATGACCTCGCTAACCGTGATCCTCTCAGAATTTCAAGGCTGTTTGATGCGTCTTAGGCCCCCAGGGATGGCTCTGTGCCCAGTGTTGTGTGATCATTGGCAAACCTCAGAGTTCTTTCCTTTCCACGTCCACAGATGGAGGGTCTCTCTGCCCTTGCAGAGCTTTGAGTTCAGTCTGGAGGGTCCCAGCAATATGAAGCAACTAGCAAATGGCTCCGAGGAAAGATGTCAGAGAGTGCAGACCTGGGCCACCTCAGGGTCCTGGGGTTCTTCACAGAGGAGGCCAGTGTGGAGCCAGACTCTTAAGGAGGGCCTTTGGTACAGAGGATAACGGTATATTCCAAGGGCAAAGTAGGTGCACACAACCTGGAGGAGGAAAGATTGAGCTGTGTGAGGGGTGGGAGAAGCTTAGCTCCATCTCTGTGGATGCAGTTTGATTTGAGAAAGAAAAGCACTTAGGGTCGTGAAGAAAGTCAAATCTAGAGACACTTGGGCCTCAGAATCACAAAGATAGCTAACCATGCCTGTCACTTTTTATCTGTTTGATCACTGCCTTTCCACATTATAAGGGAAATCTCAGTACTGTGGCATGGTATAAGCCACTGGATGGATGCTCTTGGTCCAGACATTCATCTGATACTTGACTCTCTTTAGCAAACAATATGCCCCATCCAGGGATTTATCCAACAGAAGCATGTATCGAGTATTACCTTTCTTTCTTAAAAGAAAGATAAAAGGCTCAACTCTGTTATTTCCTACTAGATTTTGTGACTTGCCCAACCAAGCAACACCAGTGAGCAGGCTATCATGGTGTGCAGGTATCTAGGGTCTGATTGGATTCAAATAATGGACCTTATATGTATCTCTGTCACATTGATCTACTGAAGTTTGAAAACCTGTGAAGATTTGGTTTTGGTTTAAACTCTTTCTTTGAATGTGTTTGCCATTTTTCTTGGCTTTGACTAATATACACAACTTCTGAGACTTATCTGATACAGTTAATTAAAAAAAAAAGTAGAGTCAATGTAATGGGAAGAACCTTCAGGTAAAGGGGAAGAGACAGTTACCTTCACAACTAGTCCAGTGCAAAAGCTACAGGTGGACCTGAGGCTAATCCAGGACATGAAAGCCAGAGAGAGAGAGAGAGAGAGAGAGAGAGAGAGAGAGAGAGAGAGAGAGAGAGAGAGAGAGAGAGAGAGAGAGAGAGAGAGAGGTGGCTAAAGGGGCTGGGAGAACTATGAAGAGGAGAGTTCTCCCACTGCTCCTGAAGGTGCAGACATTCTCAGAACAGGTGGCTGCTACTCACTGGGAATTATTCTATGCCAGGAGGGAATAAGCAGGTCCCAGGTATCGTGAGCACAGGTTATCACCAACAGTTTACTTGTGAGGAAGGAACAGCGTAAACTAGTGGTTCTCAACGTTCCTGATGCTTCGACCTCAAGTTGTGGTGACCCCAACCAGACCATTATTTTTGTTCCTACTTTACAATTGAAATTTTGCTACTGTTATGAATCATAATGTAAATATTTGAAATGCAGGATTTCTGAGATGTAGCCTCAGAGAACCACTGGCTTAGAAAGATCAAATCACCTGTTGGGTGTCGTAAAGTAGAAGAAGGAGGGACAAGTTTATAATTTGAATTTATTTCACTCCAAATCAGGGACTCAGAATTACTGAATTACTGCAAAGTAAGGTGCAGGCAGTTCTTTGGAGCCATAACCAGAGAGCGCCTAGGTGTTCCCAGGAAGCCTAAGGATTTGTTAGTCTGTCTACCGAGAGCACTTCTGACTGCGTGAAAAAGGACCTCTGCGTCTTAATTTTGATTCTGTTCAGACTGTGTGTTTTCCAATTAGAATTTTTGCTAGTAGAATTTATTTGCTCTCACATGAAGAGTCCAAATTGTGTGACTAGAAGTAACTCTAACTCAACCAATATTTGAAGAAACATTTCACAAAAAGAGTCCACATGGAGGGAAAAAAAACCATATATCCCAAGGAGTGATGGGAAATTATGAACTCTTAGAACTTGCTTTCCTGACCATTTTCCACCTGCATGAAAACTTTGAAGAGTGCAGTGGCCAAGGGACTCTCCCTCTGCCCCCCTTTCTCATGATCCCTCCCTCCCTCTCCTTCTCTTGCCCCTCTCCCTCCCTCTCTCCCTCACATCTAAGTGTCTTCTGTTGCAGAGATGAACAGCATCCCTTTCAGTCCTAAATCTAAGTATGAGTTCATTTCAGGTTTTAGGTTCACATCCCCTGATGGTGTAGAAATGAAGTAATAGTTTCAGGACAGAGTGGGGAGGCCCCAAATTCTGTGGCTTTTCCAAAACACTGACCCCCTTCTCAGGGAAACTCCTAACCCCTTTGCTTTCTCAGAACCATCACCCTGGTAATGTAACCCAAGACAAACACTCAGAAAAGATGGAAATTCATGTCTAAGTCTTGCTTCCATTGCGTGGCGATTGTTTGACAGATTGTAAGTTCTATACATCTCCTCTCAGCCTGTTTCCTGATGGTCTGAAAGAGAACAACGGTAACCCTGTGAGTTCTGTGGGACTAAAATTAGGATAGGATGTTAATATAAACTAAAGAGTAATGCTCAACTGTGAAATCATTAGGTTAGGTCCAGGTCCAGAGGGGGATATATCACTAGGGTTGCTAATGGTGATACTTAAAGAGGATGCTGTATAACCTACTACAACTTCTTTATTCTTCTTAGTCTTGGGACCATTATTATATTCCTGGAAAAAATGAGGTAATAAAAGATGCTTATTTAGGATATTTGTATTTAGGAAATTTGATTCTGATTCCAGGTTTCCATTAGCTGGCATTAGCAACTCAAAATTTTTGAGCCTTGGTGTCTCATTTTCAAAAAACGATAAGCCTGTAGCCACAAGGGCCCCCTTCCAACACACTTTAATTCTCAATTTTATGCCTAGGTCATGAACACATGGCATTAGCATATGAAGTGGCTGAGATTTCTGAACCAAAGCATGACTTCTTCCAAGGAATATTACTTTCATTGTCATGTACAAACAAAAATGGTGCTTTCCTTGTCGCTAAGGTTATGATCGCCCTTCTTAGGAGGTCACATCATTTACTGTGCAAATCAGAACGTGGTATAGAGTGACAGCTGATGTGTTTCCCAACTGCAGGAGAGTGGTAGGCAGAACTGGAAGCTCCCTTGTCACCTCTGCCATCATCACATTCCTGGCTCCCTCCCCTAATCTTTCTCCTCCCCTTTCTCTTCCTTGGGTTTCAACAAGAGTGAAAGGTGCCATGAATGGAGGTGTTAGTTCCCTCAGCTGCTTAATGGAGTGTTAAGTTCAAAGCCAAGGTGTGACCACTTAAATGCTAACACTTTTTTTAAGTTAGTTTGTCTGCAGCAGAGACACTGAGGGCTTGCTCCCCTTCCCACCTTGAGACCATTTTGCATTGTTCACTCCTGCTGTGTTCAACCAGTAACTGACCAGCTCCTGTCTGAGCTGCATCCTTTGGAACAACTCTTTAGAAATCTAACTAACATCAGAGGGACCCAACCCTAGACCCAAGCCAGGGGAAAGCCTTAAGCCATTTTCTGGAATAGCTCTCCCTGTGTCCTGTGCTGTCTGGATGCTCTGAGAAATGCTGGTTTGGGGGAAATCAAGGAGCAACTAAATTCTAGATGATTTCATGATAAAGACAGCGGATTAAAATGTTTTCAAGGAATGTAACTGAGCTCCCACTGTAGCCTGCTCTCTACCTAGGAGCTGTCAATCAGGTGTCCCCTGTTCTGGGCTGGCAGAATCGTGGTCTGGATGCTTACTCTAAAAATATTGCTAGAAATAAGAAAATGAAACCTGTTCCGTTGTTAATGTTGTGAAGAATGTAGTGTCATGAGCACTATGTTGGGAACAGATAAGCACTCCTGTGTCGTCCCACGATGTCAGAAGTTCCTGGATAACAATAAATTCACATGAAATAGTGGTTTCATTGGCAGCTACTTGCCAGACATTTCTGCTTTCTTTGATAATGTGGAGTGAGGCAAAAACATGTTTTGTTTTGTTTTTTTTCCTATTTGGATCTTGATTACTGATATTAACTTTCAGATCACACAGCAAGTACCCCTCTATGTGAGTAAGTTACAGAATGGCTACTGTGGGTTCTGAGGCCACAGCAGAGTTCCAGAACTTTTAGAAGTAAGCTACAAACCCTTTGATCTACAGTGGTGTCCTGGTTGCAAGATATAGTAATGCAATGGTGGTACAAAGGTTGTGAGAGCAACCAACCAATCTCTGATTTGGTTTAAGGCGCACTCCAAGAGATGGAACCCATACTCAAGATTGCTTGGGTGACGAGGTAACCCAGGGACTTAGGGGGAAGCCTACTACTACTGTTCTACAAGCAGAATATAGCAATACTATCCCTCCTAATGACATCTTGCTATACTCATAGATCAGTGCCTTGCTCAGACATCATCAGAGAAGCTTCCTCCTGCAATAGTGGAGAACAGATACAGAGACCCACAGTCAGACGGTATGCAGAGAGTGAAAGGCCTTGGAATTCTCGGCCCTAAATGGTATATCTCCATCAAACCTCTGCAGGAGTGGAGGCAGGAAGACTGTAAGAGCCAGAGAGGAAAGGGGGATGGAAGATACCAAAGAAAAAAGGCCTCTGAACACAGAGACTGGGATGGCATGTGCAGGACCTGCACAGGTCTGTGTGAGGCCTCAGAGCTAAAAGGAACGAAAGGAAAGTCCATGCAAACCCCCATCCCTAACCCAGAAGGTGTCTGCAGTTGATAACCACTGCCAATGAAAAATTAGGTTTTCCAGGGTCATCTCACTGGGAAACAAACCACTATTAAGTAGGAGATGGACAACAGAAACAAATTCAACAGCATCCTTGGAGGGTCTTTATCTCATGTTGTCACGTCAGGGCTTTTCTAGTTTTACTTATTTTATTTTATTTATTTTACTGTACAAATTTTATGTATACATTGTATCTTTTGATTGTGCGTTTTTATGGAATTCCTGGATGTGAGAATACTTGTGATTTTGCATCTGTATCTGTTTTTATGCCTTTTCTTGGTCTCTTTTCTTTCTGTTGACTTTGTCCTATTATGTTTTGTTTGTTTTTTAATTTATCTTTATATTTTAGCTTATTATTATGCCTTAGAAGCCAGTTTTTTTCTTTTGTTTTTGTTATTTTTTCTTTTTATAGTAAGAATCAGAAAGTCAGAAAGGATGGATCTGGACTGGGGTGGGTGAGGAGGAACTGGGTGTAGTAGAGGGAGGGACGACCATAATCAGAATATAACACATGAAAAAAATTCTATGTCCACTACAAGAAACAGAAGTAGGCTAATAGAGGAGTCAATAGATCTGTATTGATAAGGTGAACTCAAGAGGGTGAAGATTCAGCAATGGTTTCAAGTGTCATAGGTTTGAGAGTGGAGAGGGGCTGGAGAGATGGCTCAGTGGTTAAGGGCACTGACTACTCTTCCAGAGGTCCTGAGTTCAATTCCCAGCGACCACATGGTGGCTCACAACCACCTGTAATGTGAATAAAACTGAAGGAGTAAGTCCCACTGCAGAGGAAAAGGGCAAGTCTGGAGGAAGGAATGGATGGATGGATGAAGTCTAGATGGACAAGCCGCATGGCTGGAGGAAGACTTCAGAAAAGAAGGAAGCTCAAAATGTTAGTGAAAGCATGCTTAGAAAAGAAAGTTGGGCAGTGGTGGCACATGCCTTTAATCCCAGCACTTGGGAGGCAGAGGCAGACAGATTTCTGAGTTTGAGGCCAGCCTGGTCTACAGAGTGAGTTCCAGGACAGCCAGGGCTACACAGAGAAACCCTGTCTTGAAAACAAACAAACAAACAAACAAACAAAAACCAAAAAAAAAAGAAAGAAAAAGAGAAAAGAAAAGAAAAGAAAAGAAAAGAAAAGAAAAGAAAAGAAAAGAAAAGAAAAGAAAGGAAGAGGAAAGGGAAGGGAAGGGAAGGGAAGGGAAGGGAAGGGAAGGGAAGGGAAGGGAAGGGAAGGGAAGGGAAGGGAAGGGAAGGGAAGGGAAGGGAAGGGAAGGGAAGGGAAGGGAAGGGAAGGGAAGGGAAGGGAAGGGAAGGGAAGGGAAGGGAAGGGAAGGGAAGGGAAGGGAAGGGAAGGGAAGGGAAGGGAAGGGAAGGGAAGGGAAGGGAAGGGAAGGGAAGGGAAGGGAAGGGAAGGGAAGGGAAGGGATAATTATGCTAAAAAAGCAGACAGACTTACACAGCAGTACAACTACAGTGTAAAAGACTGTTACAGGAAGAAAATCTTGGATATCATTAAAATATGCACACATCGATATCTATGTCCTTATCAAAATCTGTGTGTATGTCACTAACTTTATAGTTTGATGAAAAAGGAAGACTATTAGATTGCCCATCTCTTCATCGTGGTCTAAGAAGAGCCAGCCTTACTAAGGGCGGTCCCACCCAGCTTTATTAAGTCCCAGGAAGAGGCAATGGCCGTTTTGCACCTAGAGGCTGGTTCTTCTTCTTTGCTGTAACACTTTGGTAGAGAGGTGGAATATAAATCTATGTGTAGGTGTGTCATGTACTTGTGTATGCACATGTGGAAGCCAGGGGTAGATAACAGATGTCTCCCTCTATAGTCTTCCACCTTTTCTATTCTTTGCTCCTTCTCCTCTTCCTCCTCTTTTGAGGGCCTCTCAGTAAGCTCAAAACCCCTGTTTCTGCTGGGCTAGTTGGTGACCTTCTTGGATCATTGATGTTGGAATTGCAGGCATGCATAGCCATGAATGACTTTTTGTAGATGTTGGGGATTTGAACTCAGGCCCTCTTGCTTTTACAGCAAACAATAGCTGCCTCTACATGTCTACCTCTATAATGGACCCAGGTGAGAAAGTTAGACCTTTTCCCTTGATATGTCTAATAAATTCTTGAGCCTACTTTTCCTGGTATTGTTTTAATATGTCCATGTGCTCTTAATGTCTCAGTTCACCCTAAACTATTTATAGGGTGCTCTCAGGGCTGGTTCTCTTAGCTATAAGGCTCAGTGAAGAAAGAATGATAAATGAAAAAAAGAATATACAGCAGACCATCTCTGATCTTCAAGGCTCAGAGGTGTGTAGGTATTCTAATAATCTAGTTCAGGCATAGAAATGTCACCTCAGAGATTGTTAAGTGATTTCCCCAAACCGGTATGTAAAAAGTTACCAAATCAAACTGGCCGAAAATAAAATAACGTTCTTGCCAAGTATGGTGGTGCATACCTTTAATCTTAGCAATCAAGAGGCAGAGGCAGACAGATCTCTCTCTCTGTGGGTTCAAGGCCAGCATGATCCACAAAGCAAGTTCTAGGACAGTCAAAGCTACACAAAGAAACCCCATCTTGTTTGTTTGTTTGTTTTTGTTTTTGTTTTTGTTTTGTTTTGTTTTGTTTTCGAGACAGGGTTTCTCTGTGTAGCCCTGGATGTCCTGGAACTCACTCTGTAGAACAGGCTGGCCTCGAACTCAGAAATCCACCTGCCTCTGCCTCCCAAATGCTGGGATTAAAGGCGTGTGCCACCAACACCCGGCAAGAAACCCCATCTTAAAAAACAAAACAAAACAAACAAAACCAAACGTCACTTCAGAGGCTGCTGGATCACTGGGAAGGGAACCTGGGAAAGGTTTGTCATAGTAAGCTTACCTTCAGCTCTGTGTGTCCCAAAGTTTCTAACCGTCATTGGTCTTTGAAGGTAGTTTCTTGTGTTTGTACACTAGTGACCAGACAACCTCAGAGGTTGGTGTTCACACTAGTAAGCAAAATGAGAAGTTTACATTGATAATTTTTATTTTAATATTATGTGTATATATGTGTATATATATATATATATATATATATATATATATGCAATGCATTGTGGTTATATCTCCCCCATTCTCCCCCCCCCCTCCTGCTGCTACTCACCCCTCCTTTCCAACTTTTTCCCATCTGACTCCCATGTCTTTTTCCTATGCAAGTCTTGTGCAAGGTAGTCACTGGTGCTATATGCTCATGATGTGATGGCCATGATGCATCCTGTAGACAGAGTTTTACCATTCGCTGACTTGTAAAGTCTTTCTGTTCTCTCTTCTGTGACATTCCCTGGTTCTTAAGAGTGGTACTATGGATGTCTCTTTTAGTCCTAATTAGTACTCAATAAGCAGTTATTCTCAGTGTGGGAAGCAAGGAAAGTTGGGGTTCGAATCCCAGCTCTGCCTACCATCTTGAGAACTGATTGGTATCTGTGTGCTCAATTATCCATTCAAGTCTGGAAGAGAAAATTAAATGAGATTCTTGTAAAATATTCTCAGAACGGTGCTAACATGGTAGACACTTTGCTACTGTTAGAAAGTCAATTCCAGGGGAATTGTTTTAGAATTATTGAGGATGCCAATTTCAAAGGCAGGTGTTGGGGGACTAATTCATCCGTCTAACTTAGTGCCATTAAATTTGGCCCACACTCGTATAATTTACAGCCACAACACCAGGCACTCACAATGTTAAATTTTAAATGTGACCCAAGTTCTCTGGCTCTAGCTGCCTCTGTGGGAGGTAAGGGTACTGAGATGGGGAATCTCCAGGTCCTGGTGTTCTCCTTCCTACTCGCTCTCATTTCTTAGCAGTTATGTTCACAAGTTAGGTGCAAACAAGAAAGTCTTAGCTTCTTTTTTCATGCTCAGTTTTAACACATGTTCTCAAATATGCCCTGTACAGGATCTCAGAGTCAGGCTTATTACCAGACCAGGCCTGCAGGTAGGAGCTGTTCCTTGTCTGGGAATGTCAGTCACTGACTCCCATTTATTCAATAAATGTTTATTAGGCATTTGCCGTGCAGCTTTGTCTAGGGGACATATCAGTTCACAAGAAAGACCTGGCATTCTGTTTGGGAAGACAGACAAGACAGCAAGAAAGAAAAGAGAAGAGAAAGACAAGCCAGAAGTTAGACCGTCGAAGGCTACTCAGAGAAAGATTTGACTGTGACGTACGCCAGATGTCTCTTCTTCTAAGGCTGAGCTCTGGATCTAGAGGGTGCAGAGAGACGAGTGTGGGTAATATTCCAGACAACGGCTCCACCATGCAGAGATTCCCACCAGTGTGGTGTCATGAGGACCATACCCCTCTTTAATAGGGGACATTGATGTCAGGGGCACATCTGCAGGTGTGTTAGAGACAGGATACGGAGCTTGCCATGCTTGCTAAGGGTGACAGTGGGGACAATAGAAGGGTGTAAGCATTGTGAAGTACTTTGAATTACATCACTCTGGGCACATTTTGAGAATGGAACAAGAACACAAGCAGGAGACTGATGGAGCTCCCCAGACCAGAGTGCCAGTCACCTGGTGTCTCAGTCAGTGTTCTGCTGCTGTGGGGAGACACCACGGCCACAGCAACTCTTATAAGGGAAAACATTTAATTGGAACTGGCTTACAATTTTAGAGGTTTAGTTCATAACTGTCATGGCAGGAAGCATAGCAGACGTGGTGCTATGAGCTGAAGGAGCTGAGAGTTTGCATCTGAATTCACAGGCAGCAGGGGAGAGAGAGAGAGAAATATATAGAGAGAGAAATAGAGAGGAGGGGGTCGAGAAAGAGAGAAAGGGAGAAAGGAGGACAAGGGGAGGGGGGAGGGAGAGAGAGAGAGACAGAGACTAAGAGACTGGGCCTGGCTTTTGAGATTTCAAAGGCCCACCCCTAGTGATACACTTCTTCCAACAAGGCCATGCCTCCTAATCCTTCTCAAGCAGTTCCACTCCCTGGTGACTGAGCGTGCAAATATCTGAGTTTATGAGATCCATTCTCAGTCAAACCATCACACCTGCAATCACCACCACAAGACTGTGGGCTGTGAAGCACGTCAGGAGCTCTCGGGATTCACTGGTGGGATGGTTCTGTAGGAGGAGAGAGAGAGAGAGGCATCAAGGGTAGTGCCTGTGCTTCCGGTCCAAGCCTCTGGGCAGACAGTGCTCTATTCAGATAATGGGAGACAAGAGGAGGAGTTGGTCTGTGAGGGAGGGTCACCCCTGCATGGGTCCCAAGTGTTAGTGTCCCAGCAGCTCGGCAGTCACTGCTCTGTGCTCCTGCTTTTTACCCTGGAGGCACTGTGGAGCAGAAGACACCCCGGACTGGAAAACGGTGGCTACATCCAGCCTGTAGATAAAGGGGGGAATTGGAAAGAAATCAAGAACACCTGAGGACTCATCACTTTGAAGGGAAAAATAAGAGGATCTGGAGTTCAAGGCCATTGTCAGAAGCGTGTGCAATTTGAGGCCAACCTCGGATATAAGAGGCTTGTTTCAGAAATAAAATATGAAAAGAAATCATAAAACGAAGTTTTTTGTTAGAAGCCAATTTCCAGCCAGGTCTGTGGTGCATTTCTGTAATCCTAGTACTCAGGAGGCAAATGGAGGCAGGTCGGAGCCCGAGCTGCAGAGCCTGCCTGTGTGTGTCAGAGATCTTGTGTCAGACAACAAACAACTTCCGTCCTTACAGTGCCTGAGATGCAGTTCAAGGTACTCTATGAGCGAGTCAGCTATAGGAGTGTGTGTGCATGAGTGTGTATGCATGTATGTGTGCATGTGTGTGAATGTGTGTGCATGTATGTGTGCATGTGTGTGAGTGTGTGTGCATGTGTGTGTGCATGTGTGTGTATGTATGCATGTGTATGCATGTGTGTATGTGTGTATACATATGTGTGTTTATGTATACATGAATGTGAACATCTATTATGTAGGCAAACGTGATGGCACACACTTTTAAACCCTAGCACTTGAGAGGCAGATGGAGGGTGATCTTTGTGAGTCTAAGCCCATCCTAGCCTAAATAATGACCTCCAGGGCAACCAGCACTATATAGAGAGACCCCGTCACAAACACAAACAAGCATTTATTTATGAAAGAAGACTGTAAAAGCATGCATTTATGTCAAATACATATTTCTGGAAAAGTTGCATGTGTAAATATCACAGCGTCTATTCCCTTTAAACATTATTATGGCTCATTAGTATTCCCTGTGGCTTTGTGTTTTGGTGAACTTAGACAAGCTAGTGGCAAAGGAGGGAAGCAACAGACAGGATGAAGATTTGCACGTTTTCTTTCTTTGATTGAGTCGTGGAGTAGTGAACATTATTTGATTTATTTTATATTTGTATTAATGGTTCTATGGAAAAACTTGCTTCTGGCTTGGGCTCTCACACTCTCCTTTAGCTCACTTGATCTGGCTCAAACTAGTTGCCATGTCCTAAGCTTTCATGAAGCCCACATGATGAGGAAATAAAGCTTGCAGCAAATAACCAGTTAGGAACTGAGGAAGAGCTATGGTCAACACCCATGCCAGTGACTTATGGGAAGGTCTTCCAGGTCCAATCAAGCTCTTCCATAATGCACCATTAAAAAGACCTGGACCCCAAATCTGGGAAGCCCTTCTTAGATTTGTGTCACTTAGAAACCGAGACGGTAAGTGTTGTGGCTTTGAGTTGCTAAATTATTTCATGGCACTAGACACCTGATACAGAGGTAGAGGAGTGTGAACCAGGGACAGTTAAAGGCACTACACGTTAATTTCTCTATGGGCTCAACAAGGCCAGCCTGCTGAAGTTCCGGCAAGCTTTTGTTGCTTCTCTCTTAGGTTGATTGGTAATGTCTTAGGGGTGGGGGTTGAGTAGACTATCAAAATGGCTGAACAATAATGCTTTTGCTGATCGCCCTATAACAACTGCAATTGTGATAATAGCAACCCCCCCATCAGGACCTCAGAATACCCTGTGTTGGGATGGGGTAACTACTGTATACTTCCCAACCACTTTTCAAGATTAACCACCAGCACTACCACAACAAAAACAAACAAAAAAAGCAAACAAGCAAACAACCAAAAACAAAACCAAACCAAACAGAAATCCCAAGAGAGGAGCATCACTGTTACCTCCCAGGACGTGTGACGCGAATGTGCTGCTCTTTTCCATCTTTAATGTGAATCGACAGAGCCACTTTAGTCTGTTAGCACTTCCTCTCTGAAAGAGAACCCTGACACCTTCCAGTGCCCTCAGCAGCAAATGACTTATGCCAAAGCCGATTCTTCTCCTTTAGATAGAAACTCAACTGACACCTGCTATGCCGTCTCTTCGATGTATGTTGTCTCTTCGATGAAGACGACTCCATATAAGATGGTGAGCCCGGGAGCTTCACCAGCCAGAAGGCAGTCAAGCTGTAGCCTTACCTTTTGGCAGCCGAGGAGAAATTCCTGGTGGTCGGGAGACTAGTTTGGAATGCCTGGATTTCTCCCATAGGAGAACCAACCAACTTTGGCAAATCACCTTTGCCCACTGAAAGGCTCCTTTACAGGCCTACAGATACGACTTCATTAGTGCCAGGGTATTTTAAAGAAGGCTTTTATAACTGTCAGTCTAGTTACTAATCCTGGTCACACATTAAGGGCTTTGATTAAGCAATTTGCTTTTTCCCTCTTCCCTTCCATCTCTTGGAAAGAGCAGAGAGTTTGAGCATGAGGTTAAAGGATTACCCCTGTGTCCTGTGGGGACCAACACCGCACTAGCTGTCTGTCATTTCCTGGAGTGGTTACTTATCTGTCAATATTTCTTCCCTTTCTTCCCAAGTCCCAGGCCTACTTGATCTTGTCCGCTTGGCTCAGCTGGTGGAGGAATAACAAGGGTCTTCCCATCATGCACCATTCTGGGATACATCATGACAGAGAAATCTCAAAGCCCAGGTCAATTATAACAGAAGATGTGTACAGCCTCTTGCCCCTGAATGTCTTCTGGGGCTGCAGTTGTTTAAGACTAAGTCACCTGAAAATGCAGGGGCGAGTGTGTCTGCTGCTGCCTGCCTTCCTGGTTGTTCAGCAGGGTAGAAATCCTGGACGACCGAGGGGCTCCCTTTGTGTGGTTTGTGCTTGGGGAAAGGAAGTGAAGTTGGCAGCTCACTCCTTGTGCGGTAATTACGTTTTAATTAGAATCCATCGGATACAGATGGATCCTTCCTGTTCTTTTACCCACGGATGCTGTTAATACTCCCACGTCAGATATTACGGGGCAGTGGCAAGCAGTGAATTACACAAAACAAGCCCTGTAGCTGGCAGTGACTCAGAAGGTTACCAGCCATAGCCGTTTGTCTTAGATGATCTTACACCCTTTTGTGGATTCTGTTGCTGGTTTGTTGTTATAATATCTGTTTATTCTTGTACCCATGGGGGGGTGTGGCGGGAAACAATCCCAGTTCTGTCACCAAATTAATGTAACTGACTGGAACATTTTTTATTTTAAATAATATGCCGTCATTATTTCTTTTTTTCCTGGTGACACTGATAAACTTGCAGGATTTCTCATTTTCTCCTTCTCCTACTAATGAATGACTTGCATTCAAACACCGGTGGAACATCCGGGCTCGTGTTCTGGTGCACCGTGGCTCCCCACATTCTAATTGTAACCCAGTTTGAACTTGAATAGCTGCTTGCAACATTTTTATACAAATAAGAAGTAATTTCCATAGTTTTTGCTCTAGGGTTTCTCTCTAGCAAGCCGGCATAGGATTCATTTCTGAAGTCACACTTAATAATACTCTTGCTGTTACAAACTGCCACACCCAGGCTCAACAGTGGATCTGAAATTACTCTTGCAAGGGTCCGTGCGATGTACAGAAGCAACATGATTTATTCTAATGTAATAATGGCATAGATTTATAAAGCTTGACGACGCCAATGCCTCTCGTTACAGCTGTAAAATATTTGTGGCCGCAGAGGGATTTTTCTGGATCATTATTTTAAAAAAGGAAAAACCCATTTTGACAGATGAACTGGGGCCGTTCTGAGCAAATCACAGATACTTCATATAACAAGGCCTCCAAAGAGGGGAGGATACGCTTATTACTATGGCAACACAGATCAAAACACTATTTTAGTGGAGAGTTTCCAGTTTTACAATGCAATGATGATTGTTTATAGTACCGTTGAAACCAGATGCAGCCAAGCTTTAAGAAATGAGCTGACTAGAGGAGAGTCGTTACAGATAAGCTGGGGACACCTGAATGGGACAGTATGGCATCTGTCATTATTTGATCAAACACTGGAATTTATTGCCCAGGACAATAGAAATAACAGCCGAGGAAATGATGGAACAGTCTGAAGTTTTTCCTGTTACCGTCAGTTGCAACTTGAGTTAAGACTCTGAGTGCAAAGAATTGTTTGTCTGTTTGTTTGTTTTAAACTACACACCTCTGAAATCCCTTAGTTTCCTGCCAGAAAAATACCTACCTGTAACTTTCAAGTTGTGGGCTTATGCCTCCCTTCCTAACACATTCCATTTGACAGACTGTAACATGGCAAACCTCAAGAACTCTGCCCATCACACAGGGCTCTGAGCTTGCACAGGTTGACATGAAGTGACAGCTGGCGCTGGCCTTGTTCAGTGATTTCTCTATACATAGAATTTTTATACAGAAAGAAAAAAATGTCAGCCTCATGTGGTGTCCATGTTTTTGGATCTATCTTGAGGGATCTAAGCTTCTACTCGGTGGTCAGAGTACGTTGAAGTGATGGGTTAATTAATCAGTCAATTATTTAGTAGGCAGTTATTGAGCACATGTCGTGTGCCCATTGGTATACACTGTGGGTCTGGATATGCAACAGGGAGCCACTCTTAAGTGGAACTTGCCTTTGGAGTGTGTGTGTGTGTGTGTGTGTGTGTGTGTGTGTGTGTGAGAGAGAGAGAGAGAGAGAGAGAGAGAGAGAGAGAGACTTGGTGGTGATGGGGTTTAAACCAGTTCTCATGTCTGTTAAGTGAAGAGTTCCCCAGTTTTGAAGGTTAAAGTAGATCCACATGTATTTGATGTCTGCTCTGTGCAAAACTCCATATATGGAATTCTGTAAATATAATGGCCTAATGTAAACCAGGGCAGTTTTGAGCAACTACAGCCAATAAGGCTGGTCTGGTGCCCAAGGAGACTAGACTCAGCAAGATTAGATCCAAGTTCTAAAGCTTATTAGACTAACAGTATGCCCATCAGTTCATGGCAGACACCGTTGCTGTGGTTTCTATACTAACTCATTGAACTCTTTATGGTAACCACTTACTGCGGAAGGAAACCCTCTGTATCTGAGTCCTTTCACAGTCCCAGCTTCCTCAGGTATTCTTCGGCTTCAGCCTCCCTTTTCATCATTTCTGTTTGCTCGTCTGTAATGTATAAGTATTGATGTTCTTCATACAACACATGTGATGTTTTCTAAAAAGATCAACTTTGTAGAACCACTGGAACATAGTTCTAGGTGATTCTGTGGAGTGAGGCTCTTCCACTAACTCCTGCTGGTGCGTGATGGGAAGTGCAAGAGCCCTTAAGCACATTGTCACACCCTCAGCTCTTCCAGAATCTTTATTTACAAAGGAAAGTGCATTCCAA